>NC_058130.1:428516874-428731137 GCF_016433145.1 Gracilinanus agilis
TTTCTTTCTTTCTTTCTTTCTTTCTTTCTTTCTTTCTTTCTTTCTTTCTTTCTTTCTTTCTTTCTTTCTTTCTTTCTTTCTTTCTTTCTTTCTTTCCCCATCTCTTTTTTCTTCTTTCTGATCTTAATTCTATAGCTAGTATTTCTAAAACAATTTTAAGAAATGATAATGAAAGGGGATAACCTTGCAGAGCAAAGGAAACAGATTTAGGGGAAAAAACAATTCATACTATGACAATACGTGTTTAAAGGAAAATCACGTCAAATAAAATCAAAACTCTGATGAATTCAGAGACTAATTGTGACCTTAGGGGACTAAGGATAAAGGATGCTTCCTTTCTCTTTGCTGAGAGATGGTAACTATAGATGAAATATGAGACATAATTTTTTGCTTTCTTTATTACAAGGAATAAAGTGAAGTAAAGTGATTATTGAATTATTTGTGCCATGGAGAAAAATGTAGTGGTGATAGAGAGAATATAATTGGATTCAAGAGGCTTAGAGTTGAATTCATAGCCTGTCCTTTTTCTATGTTATGGCCTATTTACCAGAAGGAAACCAGTTGATCTGTCCTTTTTTAATATGGCATGAAGGTACTATAAAAGTACAAAGAAAAGTTTAATTCAGAACTTAAAATATCGTGCAATTAATTTTAAACTACACTTATTGAGATGAAAAAAGTGAGGTCAGAAACAAATTAGTTAATTAATAAAATGACATTAATTTAAGAGATGGCAAGTTTATATTACTTTTTTAAATCAAATTTTTGGGGAAAATGCCATGTTGATATATTGAATGCAGCTATTAAAATAAAATTTTAAATTAACTTCATTATGGATATGTTTAAATGCATACATATCAATATATATTCACACATACATTTATATATAATACCTGTGTTTATATTGCAAGCACATATATATAGACCTATGTACACAATAATATATAAACACATAATTTAAGTTCATTCTTTTAAAATACCACTTTGAGTTGAATACCACTGAATTAAAAATAAATTAAAAGTTTCTTCATTCAATAGAAGGTTTTAAAAGTAAATATCTATTCAATATTTTTTAAATCAATAAAAGGGTTTTACATTAGTCAGTTTGCCTCTGAATTCATTTTTAAAATTTAACAGATATGGTATATATCTGTATAACTACTAATATTTAATAACATATTTATTAAGGATATATATTATAAATATAAGTGCATATATTAGCCCCTCATTGCTAAAAGCTAATAATCAACTCACATATATTAATCACATACACATTAAAAAATTGTAAGTTTGTTGATATTCTTATTTGCAACCTAATCCTGTAAGTAGCATATCTGTGGTATAAAATTTAGGAATATTATAATATCCAAAGTATGTTTGATGAACCTTGGAAAGCAATAACTTGTTTTTGTTCTGCAGGCTAATTATTGTTTCTTTTTAACACCCCTTCAGTCTATTAAGAACTCCTAAGAAGACTGAAGCAATGGCTCCATTATGCAAACAATATTTTGTTAAACAAAATTTTAGGTGCATCATTAAGCTAAGAATGGAGGTATCTGATCAAACACACTTGCTAAGTGGTTGACCTGTAATAAACATAATGCAGTGGATTATCATTGGCAAGTTTTTATTTCACTCCTTTTTGAAGAAAAGAGCAATAGAATTCAAGCACTATGTTTGTATTGTCTGGAAGAAATACTATGAGCCCATTCCAAATGATACTAATCAAAAATGTGGGTAAGGACTGAACAGGCATTTATGTCCCTTCCTTAAAGCTAAGTAAGTTCTTCCAGTAAAGCATTTTATTAAAACATTATGAGCATGTTCTGCCTTGATAGTGGAAATCTTCCAAATGAATTGTTTAATTGGTTATTTCCAGATGTGTTGGCTGTAGCAGCATATCTTATACAAGGATGTCACTATCTCCTTCATCATTGTATCCTCTGAAAATAGCAAAGTACCTGACACATAGAAGGTGATTAATAAAAGTGATTTTTTATTATATGATTTTTTTATTATATTAGAGGTAAAGGATGACTTTTTTAATTTAAGTAATAGACTAAAGACACCAGCTTTGAAACTGATGTACCATCTCTAGACCCCATCTTCTTGAATTTTGAAAAGGTGTACTAACCCCTTCTAGGTACTGGTATCTTAAATTCTCCACACTATGTTAAGTGAGCTCTTTATAGTTATTATTTTGGAGGTGGAGGTGTTGGACAGTGTGCACTAATAACAAGATTAGAGAAGTGCAGAAAATGCTTGTCTTGTAAAAATATGGTGTGGAACTTTATTATGATCTGAATGAAGAATTTTATACACATTCTGCTTTTTAGTGAGATGCTATACTAACCTGATTTCCTCCTGCTTATTATAATGATCTTTGAATATCAGGCATCATTGCACCCCAGCATAAAAGGAGGCAACATTTTTGCTCCTACCTACAACTTTCTGCTTCTAACTGGAAGAAAATTCACTGGACCATTAAATAAATTAGATTATTGAAATCCCAATGATATGTGACATAATTATGATGAAGTTTGAAGTATTCTGCTGCATTTATATCATTCTAAGATTTGTAAAGTTAAAATTATAGTTTCACCTTCCAACTCAGATTTGAAGACTTCCATAATTTGGTAGGTAAAATTACAAAGAGAGAAAAAAGACTAATGACAATGTAATTCATTCTGAAGAATGAAGATTTGCTGTTAACATTCCAATTTAATTATTTAAATGTCATTTTTGAAAAAAAATTAACTTGTAATATAAAAAATATACATTGGATTACATTTGTATAAGTTTGCCAAGACACAAAATGCAATTCAGAACAGTTTAACAATTATGGTTGGCAGCCTTTGTGTGAAAGGAATAGTCTTCCTAAGTAAGTGTTCATTTTAATGACATCTTGTTTGAACATGCCATAATAATTATGGGTTTAACAATTTTATCATCAAAATTAGCTGTCAGAAAGTTTGTTTTTTTAATTGTTGATCATTTTGCCAATGGGAAAATCATGCAAAGTATTTTTAATGTTCACTAAATTTGAAAGCTTTATTATAAAAAAAGATTTTACTTCTTTTAGTATTGCGTAAAAAGAAAGCAGTTATCATGTCTGATGTAAGTTTATAAACCAACATACACTCTACTTGAGTGCAATTATCCAAATTCCAGTATAATATTGGCTCAGAGGTAGCCCTAAGGTAGAAAACAGCTTTATTGGAAAAATGAGTGGCTAAGGAAAAATGCCTTTTCTTCATCATGTCAGGATGAGAAAATCTAGCTGCGGTTTTGGCTTGGCAACATGTCTTGTTAATTTTTAAATGCATTCATGGATGTTGTGGGTAAAAACAAATACTTCACTGGATTCAGTAACCCTAAACTTTTTTTTCAAAGTAGTTCTTACCTGAATTTTGTTAAACATACAGAGGGAACACATAGAGCACCAGGGAAAAGAACCATCAGTTTTGAATTAATCCAGTGCATTTGACTTGTGCTAATTGGAATTTGGGCAGCCATGTTCTCTTTGCCCATATATACCTTTCTGGTTTGTCTGTGAACCTTTTGACTGTATGTATTTATGCACAGCTTTCTAGATCCCTGAGTTGCCCTTAATGTCTTCTCTTCAAATGTTTTTTTTTTCTGTCCTATGTTTGCTTTTTTGCAATATTGTGTAATAAAAATATAATATTATAAAAAAGGAAAGAAATTACATCACTTATATTATATCTCTTCCTCTCTCCCTTCCATTTGACCATCCCTATTTTGCTTCTTTTTTCTTTCCTTCCTCCAAGATTCCTTTCCTTCTCCCTCCCTTCTCCAACTCCCTCCTTGCCTTCCTCCCTCCCTCCCTTCCTTCCTTCCTACTTTCTCCCTGCATCAGCCTTCCCAGTAGGATGGATCACAGTTGTGTTTCTCTAAACTCAGCTAAGAAAACCCTTCCAAAATCACATATTGTGACATATTCAGGATTTTTGAGTTGTATAAGGCATTAGTAGTATTCTAGTTAAATTAATATATGAAATATAATAAGTATAATATGCCATATGTATACCATTATATAATATGTATGATATGGCATAACATGTATATATTGTATACAATATGTTATATGTGTATAATATTATATAAATCAATATTTAGTATTGGGGCTAAACAGAAGCTAAAGGTTTAAAAATATATCACTATGTTCATCACTACTTTGAATTTATTGAAGTTGTTAGATCCATCACTAAAGCACATGTGATCACAATCTTCCTATCTACAGATATGCGTGTGGGATTTAGTAGATGTACATCAATCAAATGGTGTTGTGTCTTTTCATATTGGTGTCTCAGACATCTGAATTTTTCTATCCAAAATTATTTGTTGATCAATACTTGGAAAGAGGAGAATAATTTTTATTGTAATATTTATGAGAGTGAGCAGTTCCAATGAGAATTCATAATTGTCTGCAAAGTTGCATAGTCTTTCCTAATACAGATATAGACACAGGATATAAGTGCATACTAGGCAATTTCAAACACATCTGATGATTAAAGTAATTGTCAAAATTTTTTTCTTTCTTATTTTCTTATTCTTTCTAATGAATTCCATAGTGATAGGTGTGATACACAGTGAAATAAATTCTGAAGGAAATGCTTTTTTCTTCTTTCTCTCTCCTTGTATATTATCATCAAATAAAAATCAGCACAGGTAATTTGTTGTACAAGTGGTGTCCAGACACCATTATTGTGTGAAAATCGCATGAATTTTAAAATAATTTCTCAAGGAAACTCTGGATATCAGAAATGAGAACTGTTATTTCTATAAAGGCACATGAATTCATGGAACTTCACACTCAATTATTGTTGAATTCCAGGAAGGATAACTCCTAAGCTATTATTCTAATCTCTGAGTCTATTGAATGCTCAAAGCAATGAAAATTGTTGAAAGATCAGATAAATTATAAAATCTGCCTTTTTTTGCTTGTCTTTCAGATTTCTTGAATATATTATATTAACTTGACAATACAAACTACTTATTTCTATACAGATTTATCAAACAAATGACTTAAATATATACAAAAATAACTTTCAAAAATATTTTAAATTTAATATTTTATTTAAGCTTTATTTATATTTTTATAAAATCAATTTAAGTTGAAATGTCAATCCTTTTCCTCTCTGAAATAAACTATATTAAAAATACACTGATCCCTCACCTATCACAGGAGTTAGCTTTCCCGAGATCCCTGCAATAGGTGAAAATCCGTGAAGTAGCCATGTTATATTTATTTTATTATTTACATATATATATATGTACATATATAAACCTATCTAAAAAGATGCTTGCACATGCATTTCATTTCAAAAAAAATTTATTACTCTCCTGGTCTTACTTGTAAATGGTCATGGCAATGATCTAATTAGATAAATCTCCTGCCAAGTTTTCTTTAAGCTTGTTTTTGTTTCTATACTACTATCTCCTGTTCTGTAAAATAATACTGCTAGTCATATCCTAACAATTCATTCTATAACATCTTATGATGAATTGGGACTCCAGAAGGTATTCCCTTAGATTGCTCTAGGAGTTCCATAAGGGGAAGGAGACTGGACAATGTAGACAATAGACCAAGTCCACATACACTGGACTAGACTTGTTATTTCGATGATGTAGGGGACTCCTGATATAGAAGTTACCTTACTGATGTATCTTGGAATCTACTTATATTCTTAGAGATCTGCCAAAACACTGAGAGATTAAGTGAATTACTCAGGGTTATACAGTGGTATCTCTCAGAATTAAAACCTGAACTCAGATCTTCATGGTTTCGAAGCAGCTCTTGGTACCCTCCAACATGTTGCCAATCTAGCATGCCTCAAAGCAAAATTAAATTTTATCGGCTAAGGTTGTATGAGGTTAAGGGCTTTGGTCCTACCCTATATAAACTCAGCAGAAAACTATATAAACTCAGTAGAAAAATGCTGGCAGGAGGTCCTGAGGGATGTAATCATATTTAAAAAGAGATCCAATATCATTATCATTTCCTTAACATTTCAATTCTGTCTGTTTGAATTTAAAAAAAAATATCCCAAATTACTTGTGGAACTGAAGAATTGTTCATTATAGTAGCACAAGGAAAATAACAGAAAAGACAATTAATGACTTGAACAGGTAAGAATAGAATAAGTGTCAGAAAGGAAGAATTTCTTTTTATTTTTATTTATGCCAATAACGTTATAAAACACTTAATTTCTCCTAGTCTTTACCGAGAGTATTCTGGATATCTACCACTCTAAATATAACCAAAGGGGAATATGTTGTCTTTTCTCCAGATTACACCTAAATTGATTAAAAAATCCTTTTTATTGAAGCTTAGCAAGAACAATATGGAGGCTGTTTACTTTTATTTATAGGTGCTAAAGTATAACAAATACCTTTTAAAAAATCATTTGGTATTTAATTAGCTTACAATAGTTATCCCATTAAATCTAAATTAAATTCTTATTTGAAGCTGTTAATTTAGAGTGTTAACCACATGTGGACACCTGCAAGGTGAACATTTTAGATTCAGGTTACCAGTCAAGGTCTAGTAGTTTAGTAATTCTGAAGATTAGGTAGATTGAATTCAAGTTTCTACTAGATAATTTTTTAACCCTTATGTGTGCTTATTATAGCTCATGTGAAACATGTCTACAATAAGAAGAAAATAATAGGATCATGATCTACTCACACATATTATATATATGTTTGTAATATATATGTATATACATATACTTATGTATATATCAAATTTTATTGTGGAGTGATAATCATTTCTCAATTAATCCCTCTGCACCATAGAATGGTTAAAAAAAAAAACACTGGTGAAAGTATCAAGTTATGAATTCTAGATCAAGATGCTAATTAGGTCTCTGCCACAAACAACATTGTGTGACTCTGGACTCAATTTCCTAATCTGTGTAATGAAGAAGGTAGATGCCCTCTCCTTGGTTTAATATTTGATCATTCTAAAATTTCTCCCATAAAGGGAATCTTGGAATTAAACAATCTCTGCTGTCTTTGCCATCTCTTTTTCTTGTTATTTGGTAGTTTCAGTTGTCTCACTCTTTGTGATGTCATTTAGTGTTGTCTTGGCAAAGACATTGGAGTGGTTCGTCATTAACTTCTCTAGCTCATTTTATAATTGAGGACACTGAGTCAAACAGAGTTAAATGCTTTGACCAGGGTGACACAGCTAGTAAGTTTTTGGAGGCCTGATTTGAACTTAGATCTTCCTGACTGCAGATACAGCACTCTACCTAGTTGCCCCTTCCATCTCTAAAAATGGTTTACTATTCTAAATCTTTAACTGAGTTTTATTTCCTGTATATTAAATATGTGTAATCTAACCATACTTGTGAAATCTCTCTGTATTTACATTCACCAATATGTGCTAGGGAATATGTTATGCATCTCTTCTTTCTTCAATCCATCTGGAGTCCATATTATGCTGCTAAAATGATAGTGATCTTCCTTAAAAAGAGGTCTATCTATATCATTCCACCTCTGAATGAACTTCCTATCACCTCCAAAATCAAACATAAAAGCCTCTATTTAGTATTCAACTAAGTCAATTATAACCTGCCCTTACCTTGCTTCCAGTCTTCTTCCTCCTTAAACTGTGCCTGCCCCAACTTGTTGATGCAGTGACACTGGCCCCTTTTCTGATCCTTTCACCCAATATTCCATCTCCCAATGCCAACCATTTTCACTGATTTTCCCTTATTCTCTCTCTCCCCATCTTCATCTCCTTTCCTTCTTGGCTTCCATCAAGTCATAGGTAAAATTCTACAGGAATTCTTTCCTGATCTTGTTTAATGCTAATGTTATCCTTCTGTTGATTGTTGCCATTTTGTCCTATACATAGTTTGTAAATAGATGTTTGCATTGTGTCTTCCCCCAATGTGATTACTGTCATTTATCCATCATTTTTGAGGAGGACCAATGACATTGGAGGGTGAATTATTTGAAAGTGAAGAATTCTTGTCATCTTCCATGTCTCTGCCTGTTGAAAGATTTCCATTTCTTTAAGAACCTGACTGGTAAAGCAATTACCTTCACCCTCCCTCAGAAGTCCAGCTGGCTGGCTCACCCTCCCCCAAATGTCCCATGTATATTTGTATGCTTGTCTTGTCCTTTGAGCTTAGCTTTTAGTAACTTGCACAATAAATATTCACATCTCATTGTACACATTGTATGCATATTGTTCTTCTCATGAGTTATAAGCTTCTTGAGGGCAGGAACTGTTATTTTCTACATATTTAGGTTTTTCATGTCTGACATGTACCCTGACAGGGTACTTTTCCCTTGATCATTGCTGAAATGAAATGATTTTAATTGAATGAAAAGACTTAATTTTATAGGGAAAAATGTCCTATTCTCAATTTTTTAGATTTATATACTGACTCTCATAAGACAATGATTAATATGCTGTAATCTTTAAGCTATTGAATAAAGATTAGGCATTTTTCATATATCATTCTATTTTGGATTGAAAAATTGAGTTTTGAAATTTCTGTAGTTAAAAAGCACATTGTTATAAGATCATTGTCCATTCCGCAATTTGTCTTTTTTCTCCGTTTTGCTTATAATATCTTTTGTTTTTTATTAATTCAATCAAGGATCATTTATTAAAAGATAGATTTTCAATATATGTTTAGAATATGAGAGGCAACACAGTGTATTAAATCATGCTGGATTTGTAGGAAAAAATACCTGAGTTCTAATCCTACCTTTGAGATATCATCCTTGTGACCCAAGGATAAAGCACTAAATCTCTCAGACCTTCAGGAAACTCTTAGACTATAAGTTACGGAAAGATTGAACTCTGTTTCACTGGAAAGAGCAGCTTTGGATCTGCTTCTTTGCACATAGGTGTCAAATTGAAGCAACTGATTGCATGTATTTCCCTTTCAATGGATATTAAAATAAATGACTATCTGTTCTCAGATTTAATGAAAAAAGACTTTCACTATTTTGAAAAATAATGGCTAATTGTGGAGCAGACTGAAAGTTAAACTTCGATATATTTCTTTAGTTATTTCCCTCCTTTCCCAATCTCCCCTCACCAAGACTTGCTACTATTGTGTTTACCTGTTTTTCTATCTCCCACAGAAATTCCATCATCTCAGAGTTGAAAGATGCCTCTGAAGTCATTTAATCCATTATACGTCTAAAGCAATAATTTGTATACATTATACTTGAAAGATGGCTATCCAATTGTTACTTGAACCCTTCTAGTAAGCAAGAACCTATCGCTTTAGATGGCAGGTCATTCTGTTTTTGAATTGTTTTCATTATTAGGAAATGTTTCCTTACAGTAGGTCTTAATCTGATTCTGTGGAACTTGTATCAGTTCTTCGTAGTTCTACCAGATGGAGACAATTCCAATACTAATCTAATCTCTCTTCCACATTCTGTTGTCCTATAAATATTTGAAATTAAAGATTGCTTTTCTTTGCCTCAAAGTTTGCTATTCTTCCTCCCGCAGTCTCATCAATTATATCTCGGCAAAGTTCAAATTCAGACCTTCCTTCCTCATTAGTGTCTTATCAAAAACATACTAATTTCTCTCATAAATTTGGATATTTCATCTTTGGAGTGTATAGGAGGACTGAGTAGACTTTTTATTCCACCTAAGTAGACCATAGACATATATTTTGTAAATCAGTGTTCTAAATGGGCAATGTGGACAAAATATGTGTCCAAACTGCTTTTGCATCAATACCTAGAACAATGTTTGGCATATAGTTACCACTCACTAAATGCTTGTTTATTGTCATCCTGACTATTGTCTTGCTACTGGGCTTTGATGACTCTGGAAATGATGTTTATTGGATGTTTGATTGATTTCCTAAACAATTTGAATTAACACTTGCTATTCTAAACTGGTAAAAGTGAAGCATACTGTTTGAAAAAAAAGGTACAAATAATGCCTTCAAGTGTAAAAGAAATAGTATGTAAAGAACGATTCTTAAATTGGTGTCAATGGGCTTACAAAACCCCATTGATATTTGGGTACCTATGTGACACAGTGAATAGAGTGCCAGGGCTGGAGTCAAGTAGACTTATTCTTGTGAGTTCAAATCTGGTCTCAGATACTTACTAGCTCTGTGACCCGGGGCAATTCACTTAACCATATTTGCCTCAGTTTCCTCATCTGCAAAATAAACTGGAGAAAGAAATGGCAAGCCACTGCAGCATCTTTGTCAAAAAAAATGGCGTCACAAAGAGTCAAATAGGCCTGAAAACAACTGAAGAACAATTTCTATGTAACAATAATGTCATTGTTATTTCATCTACTGGTTGTGTTCAACTCTTCATGGCCTTTCTTGGAGATTTCTTGGCAAGGACACTGAAATAGCTATTTCCTTTTCCAGCTCATTTTGTGGATGAGGAAACTGAGACAAACAAGATTAAGTGATTTGTCCAGGATCATAGAGCTACTAAATATATGCCCTCCTAATTCTAGAGTCAGAATTCTATCCACTGCACCACCCAGCTGACCTATAATAAAAATAATAATAATAATAATAATAATAATAATAGCAAGTATTTTCTGAGTACTTTAAAGTTTGCAAAGTGCTTTTGATATGTTATTTCATTTGGTCTCTCTCCACAACAATCCTATGACAAAGACGCTCCCCACTGAGACTAGGAAAAGTTAAGTGACTTTGTCTAGGGACATAGATATAGTATCTGGGGAATTATTTGAACCCCCATCTCTATCTCCCTGTATACAAGAAGATCTTTTTTGTACATTTTTTAAACATTTATTTTCCATCTTAGAATCAATTGTGTGTAAGGGTGGTAAGGGCTAAGTAATTGGGGGTTTAAATGACTTACCCAGGATCACACAGATAAAAAGTATCTGAGGGCAGATTTGAACCCAAGATCTCTCATCTCTAGGCCTGGCTTTTAGGCCATTAAGCCTTCTAAGCTGCCCCCTTGAGTTGTTTTGTTTGTTTGCTTGTTTTGTTTGTTTTTTCGCTATCTTCTAATAATCTTTGCACTTTCTTAAGATAGTCAACAATATTCATTTTGGACCTAAGAAATCAACATGAATATTGGCTGCATAGCTCTGAGACACTCTCAGGTCCTGCTTGTAAGGACTGAATCTGTGGAATGGTCTGAGACAGCTTTTTATCCATTGCAGCATAGCCCAGGATTGCTGCTCTAACCCTAGGATTAGACTCTTCCAGTTAACGTGTCATTTCTTTGATGAGAGGAGAAGAGATTTTCCAGGCTCATCTGTAGACTTGTGCATGATTTCTGGCAGCCATGCTACCTGACATGGAGTCTTAGATCTCATATCATAAGAAATCATCATTTCAGGAATGAGATTGGTCAGGAGGAAGAGGCAGGGCAACAGTATTTGGCTGGTTGGATTTGTCTTTCTTGAAAATAATCAATTTGGAAGATAAATGCTATTTGTTCATAATCTCACCCTTAGAACCCAAAACATACAAAAAAGGGAGCAAATTAATCTAGAAATGATGATTAGCCTCATTCTGTTGAAAATCACTACTAAGATTCATTATAAGTGGAGTCCAAGCTCTAAATAGACAAAATTCAAGAGAAGTGAAAATTAACTAAGTTGACCAATACGAGAGAATATTTTTCATAATACATGTATCAAATTGCTTCCCAGCTTCCCAGAAGGAGAGGAAAGAGAGTGAGGGAGACCATTTGGATCTTATAATTTCAGAAAATTTAAGTTGAAGTTGTTATTAAATGTAATTGAAAAAATAAAATATCTTTAAGGAAAAAAAAAGAAAATGAACTGAATTGTGCCTTAACACTAGAGATTTTATGTCCTTTATGTCTGGCATGCATGGTGAAAAGAAGGCCAAATTTGGATACAGAATCTTTGTCTCTGATCCCAACTCAGACATCCATAGGACTGTGCCTCAGTTCCTCTTTAGTGTGGAAATAATAATATTTGATTCATTTACTATAAGGTTGGTTGTTATAAGGAAGGTATTTACATACGTCTCGAAGCTTTATCTGAATATAAGCTATTACTAGATTTGTTTTCTTTCTTCAAACCTTACTTATCCATAAATAACTTAATAGTCCTTCCTATTGCTCTCGTTTGTTCAGATTTTACTCCATTCCATGAACCACATGGTCCTGTCTTACTACAACTAAATTTGGAGAAGGCAGAAGCCTTGAATAAATGCAAGTGAACATACAAATATGTAACTCTGTTTCTAAATGTAGATGATTTTATTCCAAAGACAAATTGAAATTGTTTTTGGATTATCCATTGCTCTTCATTGCCCATCATCTATTAAATTCAATCACATTTCAATGAATACCTGTTTTAAGCAAAAAAGTAGATATGTGTCCCTTCTATTAAGCTTAAACTCTCCTATAGGAAAGGTAAGATATGTACACACAGATACCTAATTGAATGGAATTTTGATACAAATTTGAATGGAATTGAATGAAATGAGAGATGTATGAGTAATGTGCTGTGAATGCTGAGAGGAGAACCACTTCTGACAAATAGGATAATGGAAGCTGTCATGAAAAAAAGGTGGTACTTAGGTTAGATATCAAAGGATGGCTCAGGTTTCAGTGGGTAAAAACTGAGGGAGAGAGAGCGGAGCATTCTACTAGGAATTAGCCTGCATTGTTCAGAAATGGTTAAATAGTTCTTTAAATTAAGAAACTATTTAAAGAGTTTTATCTATGAGCTAGATACTCGCATAGTATATGATTACTATCTTGTCCACTATATTATCACATCTGTACTATAAACACTAATTTTTTCTATCATTAGCTATCATTTCTATCATTAATGTTTTTTCATTCAAGATAATAGCTCTGAGTCATCAAAGACAGAGGCTTAAAGTATAGAAGAATTCCAGTATACTTTCATACTCACCTTTATTTAATTATAATTTGACAATTTTTTTAAGCAAAATCTATTTTGAGAAATAAGAATTGTTTTATAGCCTACTTTTTCTTCTTCATTTTAAAAAATCTTTGAGTAAGTTGCAGCTGTTTCTCTAGAGGCACTAGAAAGTGGCTAGCAGGGAACAACATGTTCCTATATTTATATCAATGAAGCAAAGCACAGTTTGAACCCTTCAAAAAATTCTTCCACCTGAAGATAAGGAGAGTGAATGCTATGACTCAACCTTCTGAACACTAACACACCTGCATCCATGAAAATGGCCTCCTCCTGCTTTTGTTCTCCATTTTTGATTGGTTAGGAATGACATCACAGAAACTTACAAATCCAGGATTAGGCCTGTTCTTGTGCCACACAAGTGGTATAATCCTGGGAGATTTGCTATGTATACAATATGCATTTTATGAATCTTTCAGATTCAATGTGATTATGTTGGATTTAAAAGTGAAATAGAAATTCATGAAGCAAATCATTGAACTAAGCAGATGGTAATTAGACTATGTGTGGAGAGTTGTGTCCTGGACACTTGGATTCCAATACAGGGGCACCTTAATTAAAAATCATGTTGCAGGGAAAGAGATGTAACCCTTTTAGTCATTTTACAAATTGGATAACAAAATTACCAACAAATTTCAGTTGACTCCTTGAAGTAACATTAAATTATTTTAAAGATCCATAGTG
Organism: Gracilinanus agilis; assembly: GCF_016433145.1. NCBI lineage: Eukaryota > Metazoa > Chordata > Mammalia > Didelphimorphia > Didelphidae > Gracilinanus > Gracilinanus agilis. The sequence continues at coordinate 428,530,499 of NC_058130.1, forward strand.
TCTATTCAAAATGACCTACAATCTGTTAACATATACATTTATTGAACAAATATTAATAAAAGTTCTACTTTATGAAGACCACTATATTAATTACTACGAAAGACATCAAATTTAGATAAGCTGTAATAGAGGCAGAAGGTATCAGCCATCAGCATTCATAAAGCACAAGCTGGGTTTGCCTAAAGGAACAACTGGTATGCCTTCCAGAACACGTTATCATGTTACAACCCACATTCTGTGAATGCCTTTGATGTCAGCACTGATACCTTTAATACACAATACTTACATAATAATGGTTGTAAATAGTTGGAAAGAAAGTACTATGTGGGGTCTAAGAGTTGGGACTCTAGGATTTCCTATGCCTTTGAGAACTCAAGCAAAGAAAAATAAGGATTCATTATTTCTGATATGCTTGGCTCCATATAACCAATTCAGTCCTATGTATTTACTAAGAAACCTTGTACTGGGCCATGCATGGACAAATATAAGAAATAAACCATGACCTTAAGGAAAGTGTTTAATATTTAATTTAAATGTACTCAAAATCCCTATTCATCATTTGGGGGATGATCATTAGATATGTCTGAGAAAGTAAAATAAAATATAGAAAATTAATTTTATAACAGTCTTCTTAGAATATAGTCTCTGAATCTATCAAAATTCGTTAGCCTCCAGCAGTTGGTGACAAAGTTTTGTGGGATGAGAAGGAGAATGGGAAAATGAAGATTTCCTATGAATCACTGTTAAAAAAAATCAGGGTAAATCTGTAATCTTAAGAATTGCCAGATTCAGTCTACATTGCATAAATGAATAGATTTGTGGAGTAAGATTATCCCCCAATTTCCTGCATGTGGTTCACTTGATAGAACAAGGATTACACTAGGAGCAGTCACACGTTAATGAAGCTGTTCAATGAGAATCCCCACTTTAAACAATAAAAATCTGAATTAGACGTGTGACAACAATTATTCATTTCCAAATTTTGGAGCAGGTAGATGATAGTATGAATAGACCATTGGGCCTGGAGATAGAAAGACTCAAGTTCAATTCCATCCTCAGATAATTATTAGCTCTGTGAGCCTGGGTGTTATTTAAAATATTTTCCCCAGTTTCTTGATCTGTAAAATTAAGATAATAATAGCTCTCCCAAAATTATTGTGAGGATCAAGTGAGATAATATTTGTAAACTGCTGAGCATAGTGTCTGGACACAGTAAGGGTTCAGAATTGACAGCTCTTTTTATTATTTTCCAAACCAGCAGCAGCATCTAGAATCCATATCTTCTAACTATAAATTTCATTTTCTTTTTAATCTACCTAATAGACTCTGAGGGAAAAATATCCACAGACCATTTTAATGAACTGTTTTGTAAGAAAATTATCACCTATAATTTGACTTTAGATGAGTCTCAACAAGCTCCAGTTTATTCATCTATAAAATGAAGTGCACATTAATACAAAATTATTTTTAAGGTTCTGTCTAGATCAAAAATCCTAGGATCTCATAATTCAATTTGATTGAATTCTGTAAGTCTTTATTAAATATGAATTATGCACAATATACTGTGCTAGTTACTAGAGATACAAAAAGTAAACGTTATAGGCTCCCTGTCCTCAAGGAGCTTACCTTCACATATAAGGACAAAATATGTACATAAATAACCATAAAACAAGTTATATGTGCTTTTTTTTTTAAATTTTTTTTTTTAAACCCTTGTACTTCGGTGTATTGTCTCATAGGTGGAAGAGTGGTAAGGGTGGGCAATGGGGGTCAAGTGACTTGCCCAGGGTCACACAGCTGGGAAGTGGCTGAGACCGGGTTTGAACCTAGGACCTCCTGTCTCTAGGCCTGGCTCTCACTCCACTGAGCTACCCAGCTGCCCCTATATGTGCTTTTGAATCAAAATTCAGGGTTATTAAGAATAAAGAAAAGAATGATTACTTATCTTTGGGTGGGTTAAATGTAATTAGGGATGGTTTTGGTAAATGCAGAGATGGAATGGGGAAAGAAAACATGAAGAAATGACTATTATTCAAATACAAGTTAAAAATAGCACACACAAACTGGAATGATGTGAAAAGGAAACTTTAAAATGGATCAAGATATCAGTTTGAAACCAAGGCCTGGAATGTCAGCATAAGGAGTATATGTTTTCTCCTTAAAGCAGTGGAGAAACACTAAGGATTTTCACCAGGAGAATGAGAGGACTCGGTATACTGGGGAAAATTGTTTTTGGATATAAAATGAAATATTGATTTGAGACTTGGAAGGGAAGACATTTAAGAAACTATTACAATAGTACAGATAAAAAGATTTAATGATGGCAATGGGAGAAGAATGGAGGGAACAGATTCAGGAAATGCTATTGAAGAGAGAGCAAACTGAATATGGAAACTGAGTGAATGTGTCAGATAAGAGAAAGGAAAAAAAAAGACCACAATAACTCCTAGAATACAAAATGGAGTGCCAAGGAAAATGATTGCACAATGATTTCAGAAATAAGGAAATTGAAGTGAGGGGCAGTTGTAGATTCAATATAACAATTCAGGCTGGAACTCAAGGCTGGAAGTAAAGATTTGGGGTTCATTTACATAAAAACTAGCAGGTTGAAGTGAAGTAGAGAATCTGTAAAGTGATGAGGAGAGATCCAAGGACAAAGCATTTAGTTAGAAAATGTGAAGAGTAGCCAATGAATCTCAAAAGGAGCAATTAAAGATAGGAGAGAAAGAGTAGGCATGATGGGAGAGAGGAAGAGAATCTGAGGACAGAAATGTCAAAGAAAACAAAGAAATACAAATGAAAAAGAGAAGATGGACATACAGTGACAAAAGAAAAATATAAATCAAGAAAGATGAAGCTTGAAAAGAGATTACTAGGTTTTATTAACCTTGATTAAATAGTTTTAGTGGAAAAGATGGGGAATCATTTCAAAAGTGGGCAGTTAAGGGAAAACAAAAAGTATAGATTGCTTTTTCAAAAAAAATCAAAGAAAATAAGAAATGATAATAGCTTAGAAAAGTAGCAGGTCCCAAATAAGTTCTTTGTGTGTGTGTGTGTGTGTGTGTGTGTGTGTGTGTGTGTGTGTGTGTATGGAAGTTGAAGGGAGGGGTAGAATATAAATATATATACACACATGTATACATGCATATAACTTATTTTAGACCCACTAATATATATATGTGTATGTATATATATATATATATATATTTGTGTTTTTAGAATCCAGAAGACCTGAACATGTTTGTAGAAATTGGAAGTTTAAAAATGAGAGATGAGGAAATGATCATTGGAGTAAAGTCTTTGAGTTAATGGGAAGAAACGGGGTTAAGAGAATAGGATCTAGAGAAATTTTCAAATCTAAGCTAGGCTTAAGGTTAACCCAATATCTAAGTTCTAAGTGAAGGGGAAGAAAACAATAGAAGAGGCCGAAAGTTTATTATTTGGAGAAAAATTAAACTCTACTATAATATTAGGTTAAGTCCTACAAGGTATTTTTTCCTATATTCAACCAAATTCTCTGTTTCTCCACGGTAAAGATTTCCCATTTAAAGCTACTGTTTCTTAAACTCAGTGTTTTTCTTTTCTATATTTTCCTTTTTCCTTATTTCTCTCCATTTTCCATTTTTTCTTTTAAGTTTTTAAAAGTGATTATAATGATTTTTGTCCAGTTCTTTTCCTAACATCAAATTCATAAAAGTTTGGCAAAATGTAAAATCAGGCACACAAAGAATGGAAAGATCTTACCAGTAAAGCTATAAAATCACAGATACTATGCAGAATAAAATATGGCATCAAAAGAATGTTGGGTCTAAATCAATGAGATAAAATATATAAGGAATTAATGTAAAGTACTAAATTAAGGTTAAAGAATGTGACTCAAACCCAAGATGGCAGAGGCGTGATTTAACTGTAGCTGAAGTGGGAAAAAAAAAAAAAGCGATGGGATTTTGGCTGGCTGAAAATTTCACATAAACCAATGGTGGGATGTGACTATTAACATAACTAACATAATCTTAATTAACATAAATTGAAATATAGCGTGTAAATCATGAGAGGTTTTGCACTATTCCAACCACATCTGAAGTTTTGTGTTCAATTATTTTAAGATGGATATTAACAAGATTGATAAGCTGAAGTACATCCAGGAGAGCTACCAGGAGGGCAAACAATCAGGAAACTAGATCACATGAGGAACAATTGAAGGAGGAGGCTGGGGAAATCTAGCTAAGAGAAAAGACTAATGAGAGGCCTGAGAGCTATCTGCAAATATCTGAAGGGGTTTCATGTGGCAGGAGTTGACGAATTCTCTGTTATTCCAGGGTAGTCTGCCATAGGGAAGCAGATTGCAGCCTAATGAGAAAGAATTTTCTAACAAATAGAACTGCCCAACAATAGAGTAGACAGTCCCAGTAAGCAGGGACTTGGAAATACTTGGAGATACTCTCTATCCTTGTAAGCATTGAAGCAGAATCCAGGTCATCATTTAGAAAAGATTTTATGGAAATAATTCCTGTATGAGTGAGCGGTTAGAGTAAAATATTTCCAACATTCTTCTCAAGTCTAAAATTCTGTGATTGAATGATGTCAGTGTTTTGAGGATTCTTTTTTTCCCTTTGGCATTCATAGAAGGAATTGCTGCTTCTCTTTTTTCTTTTCCCTCATCTTTTTTCTTCCATTTCTTTTTCTCTATATTTTTCTCTTTTCTATGTTCACTTAATTTCATTTACACCCTCTCTATTTAGCCTCACATAGATCAAAAATGTCCAAACCAACAAGTATTTGTTAAACATTTGTTCCATGCAAGATATAGTATTTCTAATGATTCCTTTAAACTAATTAGGAGGAACAAAAAACTCAAATGAAAGCTTATGTATTTCAAAGTTGTTCGAATAAACCTTTACCACCCTTTATATTTTGAAATTTATAATACTATTCCTTATCTTATTGTTTGTCTTCACTTTAGTATTTCAATAAAACATGAGTCTTGCTCCTGGATTTAAGGAGTAATGAGTAGGATAAGGGAACAATTTATCTTTTCAGAATGTCTATACATCTATACTAATTATTAAAAAATTACCACAGGCATTTGCTGTTATAAAATTTATAAATTAGGAGCTTGGTTCCATTTTTAAAAGTTACTTAGAAGCTCATTTTCTAAAACTTTTCAAATTCTTAGTGTCTTGAGTTTCAGAAAGCACACAGTACTTTACTTACTGCTATTAAGTGTGCTCTTGGTATCATCTTCCTCATCAAACTTGTAGCTGTATTTTTTACTTCATTCCCTGGTTTTATTTCTCCTTCTCTTCCTTTTACCTCAGATCAAAGGCTTCAGTTCCAAAATTCAGTTTCTTCAATATCTAGTTTTCTCTCAGTGCTGAGAAATATAAAGCTGTATATTTTCCTCTTGTAGAATATGAAAGGTAGGGCGGGGGGAATGGGAAGAAAAAGTAATTAAGAGACTTTTCAAATACTGTACTCTGTTTGGTGAAAGTATATCACTTTTTTTCTTTAGACCTTCAAGCTATTATACCAAGCATAAAAGCATACTAGCTATTTTACATTTCTATTTTGTGACTTATTTGGAGTGTCCATATTAATATTTTATAAGAATTATTTTTCTTTTAAATGCCTACTTGTAAATGGTTTGCTGCATTCACAAGTGTAATTTTATTAGCTCTTGGAGTCATTTTTTTTTCCTCAGAGGAAAACATCTTCAATTTTATATTAGAAGACAATTCAAAAATATAATTGTGCATATGCTAATTTACTTTACAGGGTTAGCATGATATTGTGGAAAGCATCTTAGTCTGAGATTCTAGGAAGATCTAGATTCAAACTAGCTGTATGATCTTAAGCAAATCATTTAAACTTTCTCATGTTTCAAATCCTCATTTGTAAAAATGAAATACTTTGACTAGATGATTTCTAAAGTCCTTATCAATTATAAAGTCTATGATTTTATTAAATATAATACACATATATGTATATATATCATTTATTCATATTCATTATTATACATTATTATACAGGTTTCCTTCATATGTGAGGGAAACCCATACAGTGATGTAAACAAGAAAAGAAATCTCTTCCCTAATTATACACACTTAAGCACTTAAAGCTCCTCTGACCTAATAGAATTATAGAATATTAGAGTTAGAAGGGATGTTGGAGGTTATCTTATCCAACCTATAATTTTATAAGGAAATCAGACTCAGGTAACTATTATTTATTATTTTGGGTAAGGGGAGAGAGTAAGAAGAAATAGAACAAAGGTTGTTAGCCTTTATTTAGCATCTTCTTCAACTAATCCGTCCATCCTTTGTGATTTTCATGTCTAAGACTCCTATATCTCCAAAGGTTGGGGACAGAGAAGAAGATAGAGCTAAAGATGACATTTTAGCAGAAGGCTATATCTGTGGCCAATAGGTGGCTATAAAAAAATAAAAATATCTACAGACCTAACAGTGGGGAAGGGCTTACTAACCATAGCCTCCCTGTTAGAGTGTAGAGAGTATACAAGTGAAAATACTTGAATAGCTATAAAAAAGTTAAAGCTATGGAGACTTATAGAAATATAATTATTAATAAGAAGCAGTAGAAGATAATACCTGATAGAGAAGAGGAAAGGGAAGAGAGGAACTGGACCATCAAGAATTCCTTCTATAATGTTACCAGCAAGTGATCATATAAGCTTAAAGATCCCTTTAACAGGGAATTCACCACATCCAGCTACTCATTCTATTTTTTTTTTGGAGGATATCAGGAGGAAGTGGGGGGCAAATCTAACTGCTGGGAAATTTTCTCTTATGTCGAAATCAAACTCTGTTTTTCATCTTTTGCCAATTTTTGGTCTATATCTATCTTTAGGGCCAAATATAAGTTGGCTAATCACTCTTGCACATGATAAGCTGTTTGAACCCAGCAAGAAATCAGTTGTGGTATATTGTGAGAAACTGGAAAAGAATTTTGGGGAGGCAGAGCCAAGATGGCAGAGTCTAAGCAGCAACCCATCTGAACCCTCCCATAATTCTACTCCAAATAACTTTAAAATAATTCCTAAAATCAAATTTTTGGACAGCCAAAAAAAGCTGAAAAGAGACATTTTTCCTGCCTGAGACAAATCAGGATGTTCATAGGAGAGAATCGGGTGAGGGGAGTACTGGGAATTCTTCAGCAGCAACAGCTATGTGCTTTGGAGGCAGTCACAGGAGGTTTGGGAGCTCTCATCCGACAGGTAGTGATGGGGTCAACCAACTGGTCAGAAAGAGATTACAAGGGACTCTTTGCTGGCACTAATAAAGTTGTGGCTTGGGAGCTCTGTTTCCCAAACACAGTTCTGGGCCACAGTTCTAGGGTAAAGAGTACTTGTGGAAGTTCACAAGGGAGCAGGGACCTGGTCACAGGACTCATGATGAATTAATGCTATCTACTTCTAGAGACTGAACTGATGAACTCTGAGAGAAAATTGAAGTATAATTTTTCCTTCCTTCCTTCCTTTCCTTTTTCTCTCTTTCTTTCCTGTTAAAGCTAACTTGGAAATATAGTTTGCATGATTTCATGTTTAATTTTACCAGTTTACTTGTCTTCTTATTTGGTTGGGGTGAAGTGGAAGAGTTGGAGTGAAGGAGAGAATTTGGAACTCAAAATCTAAAAAGAAAAGATTGCTTAAAATATTTTTTTTAAGAAAAGAACATTGGACTTGGTATAAAGGATCCCAGTTTTTTTAATCTTGGTTTCAACATTAGCTTTGCCATGCTGGGTGGATCATTTAGTCTATTAGGACTTCAGTTTCCTGATATATAAAATGGAGATAATGAAACTTACACTACCCACCTCACACAATTTTTGTAAAGGAAGTACTTTGTAAACTGCATAAATGTTAGTGCTGATTTTTAGCACTGATTTGCTAACTATTTTCATATATTTTTTCCACTCCAAAGATCAGTCTCCTTGGTAGGAGAAAAAGAAGCAGAACACAGGAAAGAATACTAGAAATTGGGTCAAAAGACCTGGATTCAGACCCATCCTTTGACTACTACTATCTATGTGCCTTGGGCAATCAACCAGTTCAATCAGTATTTAAATGCTACTTGTACCAGGCATTTGGGGTTGGTGATGGGACTATTAGTCCTAAGAAGAAAATGGGTGAAATCCATTTAGAGAGGTAGGCTGGAGTCAGAGAGAGAAAGGTCTGGAATGCACATTTAAACTTAGGTTTGGGTTACTTTTAATTAACCATATGTAGAGCTATTAAATGTTGAGAAGTCAGGTATCATTGTCAGCAGATAGATTTGAAAGATTTATCTGCCAGTAATTTATGGGATGGAGTGGAGAAAACGAGAGATCAGTGGCTGTTAAAAATTGTCAGGTTGTCATGAGTCTCAATAAAAAGAGATTAATACTGCCTCAACTAAAGAGCTGGATGAGGAATGGTAAAGAGAGGCCAAATAAAAGAGGTAGTTCAGAGATGATATTAATAGGAGGTGACTACTAACTGGACTTTTGGAAAAAGGTAGAGAGAATAGAAAGAGCAAAACATGACTATTGCTCTTGGTGATTTGTATGCTTTTCATTTTTGGTTATATTTTTACTCTTTTACTCCTACAATTTTCATACAAGGTAAATTACTAATGTAAATAAGCATCCTTATTAAGGAATAAATAACTTTATTTTTTAACTTTTATCTTTTGTTTTAGAATTAATACTAAGTATCACTGAGCCACTTAGCTTCCCCATAAAAATCTTTCTCAATGATGTATTCCCTTCTAGTCAAATGAAAGCAACAAGAATTGTTTAAGAATCTACTATGTCATAGACAGTGCTAAGTATGGTGGATATAAAGAAAAGAAAAAATAATAATTCCTGCCTTCAAGAAGCTCACACACTAAGTGGGAGACAAGATGTAAACAATTATGTACAAATAAGATATAAACGGAAAAACTGGAGATAATCTCTAGGCAAAGACTTTAGTAATAAGTGCGACTAGGATAGGATTCTTATAAATAATAGGATTTTAGCTGGAAACTGAAGGAAGGTAGGAAAGCCAAGAGTCAGAGATTAAGAAGGAGAGGATTCCAGGAATGGAGAAACACTGTTTGAAAATGCATATGGTTGGGAGATGGAACATATTGTGAAAGAAATGGCAAAGGGGCCAGTTGTCACTAGATCCCAAAATATATATTTGGGATTAAATTATAAGAAGCCTGGAAAGGTAGGAAGGGACCAGATTAAGAAGGACTTTAAAATTCAGAAAGTTTTTTTTTTATTTAATCCCAAAGGTAATAGGAAGCCAATAGAATTTACTGAATGGAAGGAAGGGAGGTGATCTGTTAGACCCATGCTTTAGAAAGATCAATAGACACTGGACTAGAATGAAAAAAAGAGACTTGAGGAAAGGAGACCAAAGCGTAGATCCAGTGTGGTAGTGCAACTGAGGTACTGAAGTCCTGGACCAGAGTGTTTCATATTAGGTTAAATGAGCAAAACTACATTGCAAAGACTGACCTAAGAGACTTGTGACTGGGGTGCCCCTGATTTTTCCAGCATAATATCTTCTCACTTCTCCATCATGTAACCCTTCTCAGATTCACTCACTTTCCCATGTAATAAAACTGGTTTTTAAACATACCCATTTTACAAATCTTTTAAGATCCTGGGATTAAATATTTTACTTGAGGAATAATGCTTTTTCATATTGTGGGTTTTGGGGGAGTCAAGATTGAAACAATAATCACTGCCTTTGGGGTGAAAATGCTCAGCTTTTCTTTATCTTTTTTCTCCATGGTTGATTATCATTAAGGTCTTAATTTTAAAAGCTATTCAGAGATTACCATAACCTCTGACAACTTTACGAGATGTTAAAGCTCTTATTCTGAACTATATTGTAGAAGCAAAACACTGAAGTAAACCTTTCTTCAAATTAATGTCTCATTTCAATCTTTTTTTGTTGTTCATCTGTGAGGAAAAAGAAATTTTACTTATACTATCGAGAGTCGTAATATCCTTTAAATAGTATATATCATCTGTGTGGGAATATCCTTTGACATGAGACTTTTTTCCTAAGTTTTCTATGGTGTTAATGCCACCTAGCCATTTCCCAGTATAAATCAAAGTCCTTCTGTATTTCTAAGCATCAATACATTTCCCTATTTAAAATTTATTTCTATGACAGCTAGAGTAAAGATTTGCACCACCAATATTTTCTACAGGACATACACACTCATGCACACACACCACAGAATCTGAGGTTCCACAGCGAGTGAAATGGAGAAATGAGGCAATGACGTAAATAAATCAGAATAGCATCCTTCACTAGTGAGAATTAAAAAGGGATTTTGCCTGAATTATCTAAATTATTATCTCAATTCACTACTTCACTTTGCCTGGAGAGATTCAGCTACAATTAGATTTGGCTTGTCACCCAATGCTGTAATTAAAGAATGATTAGGTTGAATTTTATTTTATTACATTCACTTTAACCAGATTTCATAGCTTTTACTAGTAGATTGCTAAGAGGCCATCTTATCTAATTTTTTTCACTCTTTAGATGGGGAAACTAAGTCATAGACAGGTTAAGTGATTTGCCCAAATTTAGAAATTATAATTTAGGTCTTCTTACCCCTAGTTCAATGTCATTACTACTACTACTACTACTAATATTATTACAAGGTATTAGTAATATTATACTCATTCATAATGTTTTTAAATTGCTAGTCAATAACCCAAACATCAGCATCAGCTTGTTAAATAAGTTGTTGGAAAGGGATCCCTGTTCTACAGCAAGAAAGAGGGAGGGGATGGAGAGAATTTGATAGATGGCACCTATTCTGTGCCTGGCTTTCTGCTATGTACACTATTAATATTACCTCATTTGATCCCTACTACAATCCTTTGAGATAGGTGCTATTATGTTCCACAGTTTGTAGTTAAGGAAACTGAGGCAGACGGAGTTTATGTGACTTATTTCAGAGTTACTCAACTAGGGATTGTTGGGGGCTAGATTTCATCTCAGGTCTTCCTGTTAACAGGCCCAGTATTAAAAAAAAACATGGCAAGATATTCACATATGCTTAAGAGAAACTAATTGAAGTAAATTGCTTTTCATATTACTGTTATAGTATAAATTGTTCTTCTGATTCTATTGACTTTACTGTCTCAGTTTAACTGAGTCTTTCCCTGTCTTTTTGAAATCATCTATTTTTTCATGCTTTATAGTATAATAGCAAGTGCTATTTACAAAGTCGTTGGTTGGGTGGAATTACTGCTTACTCTTTATTAAGTACCCATAATGTGTTGTGTTCTGTGCTACATGCTGAGGACACAAAGCCAAAACAAAGGAGTCCCTGAACTAGAGCCTGACACATAGTGGGTGTTTAATAGATGATGTTAACTAAATGAATAACGGAGTTCTCATTCTCTTGGGGAAAACAACATGTACACATATGATTTCATAGAAAAACAAGTGAAGTAAATAAGATAATTTCTGGTTACGGAGAGCACTAGACAAAGGGACTAGAAATAAATGTAGGTACAGTCCCTATAGTAGTGAAAAAAGCAGCTAAAATAATTATATTGACTATTACTATGTAAAGAGCAAATCCAAGTCAATAACTATGACTATAACTGCATTCACAGAAGAATTAAAAATTTAGAAAAAATATTTTCAAGGATTTTTTTCTCTCATTTCCAGACATGATTAATGCTTTCCATTTTAATCCAAAAGAAATATGGCTTATGTCAGCAACTTAGTCCTTTAGAAATTATCAACTTTTTTATTGCTAAATGGCTTTATTATTAGCATGACTTTCCTATCACATTGCCTTTAGCTAAGGAATTTATCTTTAACATTGTTGAAGAGATTTGAGCAAATGATTTCCCAAAATTCCATGAAATATAATTGTTATGTCACAACTATAGAGCTCCCTTCTCCTGGCTGAATATCATAGTTCAGATGTTATTAAACTCCTGCTCTACCTGAATATTAGCTGCAGAAAGTAATTCACTTCTTTCCTGAATAACCATTTTAGTAGAGACATGAACATTGTTCATCATTTTGCAGAGATTTAACAAGAGTCGTTCCTGTTTATCCCAGAATATAAAACAACTGGATAAAGTTTCAAAATGATCAGCTATTCTAATTGTTTTTTCTCTCAAATCATTGATTAAAGTGTGAAATATTATTTGGTTTGTAAAAGAAGAAAACACCACAATTTTAGAATGAAATTAATCTGTTCTTAAGATCTAGTTAATTCTTGTGGTAGGTTTATATTTGGTCAAACAAGAAATGTGTTGCAGTCCATGAGGTACTGAGCTTTATTGAAAAATGTTCAGCAGAGCTCATTTAGTTTAAAATATAATCTGGTTTTTGCCCAGACTACAAAGCTATATCCTCTGTTCAGCTTCCCAGCTTTCTGCATACACAGCCAAAATGAAAAATAAAAAAAATGATGCAGTTATCCATTCAATCTTAAACATTACACCTTTGTCTAAATTATTGAGAATGCCTAAGTAGTTTCTCCTGGATTTTGGAATATTTTAGTTATTTCCATTTCATGTTACTCATTCAGATATAATCACATTTCCACATTAGCTTGTAGGAAAATACTGTGTGATCATACAATAGGTAAATGGTAATGGTATTGATTTTACATTTCCCTACATATGACTCAGATATTTACAGAGTATCTACCATGTGCATTACTGAATATAATAAATCTGGGGCTTCTTTTAGTCTGAGTTAGAAGCAGCAAAGAATAATTGACAGGACAGTCTAGGAGGTAGAAAGCCTTGAGTTGGACACACAAAGGCCTTTTGATCATGGACGAGTCATTTACCTTTGTAATTACCCAGAACATTTTTCAAAATGAAATGTTGCAGAGTAGTTGCCAATCTACACTGGTGAAAGGAGTTTCATGCTGGGAATTCTTATACCAAAAGAAAGAGCAAAATAATAATAATTATAACAAAACATCACTAATAACCACTCTGTGTAGATGGTGCTGCCAGATCTCCAAATAGTCAAAGTGAGGTCAATTATCTTATAAATTAAATTTTTTAGTGATCCAACCTAGATTATTCTAGTTCAAGTGAATTATCTGAATTGACCTTGTCCTCTGCCAGTTAAAGAAATTGTCAATAGATTTCTGTACATCATGAAGTGCTTTTATTTTTCATGACAAGATTTTCTGAAACAGTATCCTGGATCGGAGTGGGGAGAGGAATTTTATGTTCTCAAAGAGAAGACTCATATTTTCTGGAAGCATTGTAACCAAGTAGAAGTCTTTCCCTACTGATCTGCCAAACTTTTTGTTTTGTATTTTTGTAAGGCTATAACAACATGACAGAAAAAAAATGGTTAAGTCAGTGATGCGAGGATTTCCTCCATTTACCTCTATGCAACTTAGCAAAATTTGATAAGTTGTTTACAAACATTATTTCATTTGTGATTATTCCCCAAACCTCAACAAGTAGGTATTATAAGTAGTAATATCTCTACCTAATAGATGAAGAACTTGAGATTCAAACAAGTGATTTGCCTAATATAACAAGTGGGTGGTACAATGGGTAGAGAATAGGACCTGAAGTAAAGAAGACCCGAGCTCAAATCCAGCCTCAGGTACTTATTAGCTGTGTGAATTTGGGCAAGTCACTCAAGCTCTGTCTTTCACAGTTCCTTCAACTGTAAGATGGAGACAGTAGCAAAATCAGCTTTTTAGATTTGTTGGGAGGATCAAATATGGTAATATTTAGAAAATGCTTAGCATGGTGCCTGACATGTAGAAGACATTGTATAAATTCTAGCTATTTTTATTGTCTGTAGAGGCAAAATTCAAACTTGGGTCTCCTCTGCCTCCAATCTGGTTCTTTTTCTACTCTACCATGGGAGGGAAGCATGGAGGTATTTTTACTTTATTGAAAGTCTTCTCATTAAAATAGCAAAGCTAAAAGGATGGCTGAGCTAAATGATCTGCTTCAAAGTTTTCAGAAATAAATAATTCTCTGAGTAGCCGTGTTATTAGAAGAACAAGATGGAAAGCCTTAGTCAATTTATGTTTCTGGATTTTTCATGAAGTATAACATGAGTTTCAGAAAGGTCAATTTTTATAATGTTGCATTTGCTAGAGTTGTGGTTTCTTGTGGGCTTGATCAAAAGTACAGTACAAATATAGGCAATCCAATTTCAATAATGCCTGACCATCCATCTATCAGGACAGACCCAATAACTACAGTTAAACTGACTGAAACATTCAGAACATTTATTGGTTTCTTAACCATTGCTCTGACCACAATATGGCTACATGGCAAGCAGATGCAAATAGAACCTGGAGAGGGCTGGCTAGCCTGCGGCTTAACTACCTTAAATGATGTGTGAAGTGAGTCTGTGAATATTGTACCCTGAAGAGTGGTGCATCTAGTTAAAGTTGTCATTTCAACTACTGAGAGGACCATGTGTTGCCTGGGAAGGTTGTCATTTGTCCTGGTCATGATATTCTTTGCAATTTGCAACATAGAGCTTTTGGTTTATGCATTCTGAATGGTGTTTTCCATATTCCTTCTGTTCTTTTGGATGGTTGGATCATACAAGGCTATATTTGAAGTGCTTTACGACCTTGAATTTTTTTTTTCTTCTTCAGGAAATTCTCTTCTGGCACACTGAGCAATTGGCCTTGGAATCATCTGTGAGGTTAATTGAAAAATAGTCCCAGATGAGACTTAGTGTTGGCTACATGGTAGACATCTTTTACAGGAAAGAATTCAAGAAAATGGAAAAGCGGCATTTGACAGAGCATAAAGACCAGGATCGGCAGAATCACAAAGGCTGTAGAATGTAGTCGCCAAGACTGGAGCTGAGAACAGCAGGCAGCACAGTGAATCAGGGAGGAGCACAGACGCAAAAAAAGAGATGGCTAAGGCAGAGGCCAGCCTCAATGTGTGAATGAAAGAAGCCCGTTCTTAAACACACAGAGATGGAGAATGAGAGGTTTTCTATGAAAGATAGATGAAGGAGGAGGAATAGTTGGGCAAGGTAGAAGGTGGGGAGGTTTAGGGCAAGCAGGTGCACTTTTTGTTTTTAAAAATCCCTGGCACAGACCACACATTCTGGTATCAGTATGAACATGCCTCATGGACTACAAAATATGCAATTACAGGGCAGGTCTGCCAACTCTCAGGGTAACTCTGCTTATTCTGATACTGATATTGGTAATAGCGTAGTGGACAGTTATCAATATTCTTGGCATTCTTCACCATTATATTACAGAGATAGTTTCTTTGCTAAGGGAATTGGGCATTAATAAGAAACTTTATTGAGTCATCTAATACTTATGGAAGAGATACTGGTCATCCTTGCAATGAACAAAGTCAGTCTTCCAATAAGCATTTCTTAAGCACCTACTATGTGCCAGGGACAGTGCTAAGCACATAGAAATCACTCAGGAGATGAACAGACTCTAGTAGTGAAAGACAGTTATTCATGCTTCTATAAAATAAGACTCATAGAATCATTTAAGGATTAAAGAAATGCTTGAGGACTGAGCTCTTCTAATTGAGTTTGGGGGCTAGGTAAAGTTCTCTTTTTATTTTTATTTTTTTTTATTAGAAAAATTTTCCATGGTTACATGATTCATGTTCTTTCTCTTCCCTCCACATCCCCCCACCCCATAGCTGATGTGTATTTCCACTGGGTTTTACATGTGTCATTGATCAAGACCTATTTCCATAATATTGATAGTTACACTGGGGTGTTCTCTTTTCAAAAAATCATATTTAAAATTTATTTTAACGGTCATGAATAAAAATATTTCTATAATGTATTATATACATTTCCTTTCTAAACAGGAAATATTCAACTTAGATTATTATTTTTTCTTCATGATGCAAATATATCATTATCTAAATAAATCATGATAACATAGTAAACAAAATATAATATATTCTATATTATATTACCTGACAAATGATTGTAAGGTCTCAAGTCTGATTTTTTTTAATCAATTTGTCTGCCATATAACAGCTACTCGTTTTTGTTTATGTCAGCATACATGACTTCAGCATGTTCCTTACCCTTTCCCTTCTAATTGGCTATTTCTAATCTTTAGGAGGCCAATTCACCAACTTTATTGGGATAACCTAATATGTAAAACTAAGTAGGTTTTGTCCAACAGGATGAGGTATTCATCTATGTATATATTTCTATACAAGTTCTTTGTAACATTTATTTTGTCTTTTTTTTTTATCCCTCGCAGCTTAGTTGAAGACTGTTTCCAGATAAAGTTGCCAATTGTTTGAGGTTCAGAGAGATGAAGTTTTAGGATATGAACGAGTCATTTAGTTCAATCCATTTATTTTTAAAGGAGGAAGACTAGGCCCAGAGAGTTTAAGTGACTGATCTAGAGGAATGCAGATATTGTAAGAGGTAGCAGAATTAGGATTCAAACCCAAACCATGACTCTAAATCTAGTGCTATTTCCACTATTATCCAATACATGATGTAATGAAAGATTAGGAATTATCTAGTAATCTGGGGTTATGAGAACAATCATCTGAGTTAGATAATTCAGATGATCATCATTATCATGGTAATCAGGAATTCATTATGAGAATTTCTATGAAATAGAAAGGTGGATCAATGGAATAGAATAGGGATAAATGACCTCAGCAATCTAGTTTTTAACAAAACCAAAGATTTTGGCATAAGAACTCACTATTTGACAAAAACTACTGTGAAAACTGGAAAACAATTTGGCAAAAATTAGGTCAAAATGGGTATATAATTTAAACATAAAGAGTGATATTATAAGTAAGAGGAACATAGAATAGCTTACCTGTCAAATGATTGGAGAAGGGAAAAATTTATGGCCAAATAAGAGTTAGAGAACATTACAAGATAGAAAAAGAATAATTTTAATTATATTAAATTTAAAAGTTGTCCCACAAACAAAACCAATGCAACCAAGATTAGAAGGGAAACAACAAACTGGGGGAAATTTTTAAATAAATTTCTTTGATAAAAGTCTTATTTCTCAAAAATGTAAAGAACTAAGTTAAATTTATAAGAATCCAAGACATTCCCCAGTTGATAAATGGCCAAAGGATATGTATAGGCAGTTTTCAGAAGAGGAAACAAAGCCATCAATAATCATATAAAAATGTTCTAAATGACTCTTGATTAGAGAAATTCAAATTAAAAACAACTTTGAGGAACCACATCACACCTATCAGATTAGCCAATATGATAGTAAATGAAAATGATAAATATTGGAGGGCATGTGGCAAAATTGGGACACTAATGCATTGCTGGTGGAGTTGTGAACTGATCTAATCATTCTGGAGGTCAAATTGGAATTATGCTTAAAGGACTATAAAAGAATGTATACCTTTTGATCTAATAATACCACTAGTAGATATGTATCCCAAAGAGATTTAAAAAATAATGGGAAAGGACATGTTTGTACAAAAATATCTATAGCGTCTCTTTTTGTAGTGCCAAAGAAATGGAAACTAAAAGGATGTGCCTCAACTGAGGAATGACTGAACAAGTTGTGGTGTATGATGGTGATGGAATACTATTGTGCTCTAAGGATGGATGAACAGGATGATTTCAAAAAGAGCTGGAAAGACCCACGTGAATGGATGCAGAGTAAAATAAGCAGAACCAGGAAAACATTGTACAGAGTAACTGTAATATTGTGGAATGATCCAATGTGACAGACTACTAAAAAGCAATTCAATGATACAGGACAATTCTGCAGGACTTATGAAAAAGAATGTCATCCATCTCCAGGGAGAGACTAGTATCTCTGGTGTATAAACTTCCTAAGCTGCTCATTAGGGCTTCTCATCTACTTTTGGTATCCACTTGTCACCCAGTGGCTCCAAGAAGCTGTAAGCATGTTCAGTACCCACAGCTAAGTAAAATCATCTCAGCAGGAGGAATAAACCAAGTTGAGGGTTACTGAAAAGGTTCAAACCAGATGTCTACCCAAACAGGTGAAGACTTAGCCTAGATGAATGGGTAGAGAAGAGCAATCTTGTTTCAGTAGACAAGAAGGCAGCTAAAGCAGGCACTGTGAGGCACTTAAAGCTTAGTTAGACATCAAAGACACCAAGGCCATCCATTGCATCCTGGCGCATCATTAGTAATCCTGATTTTTGTCCTGTCACTGGACTTTAATGATTCCAGAAGACAGAATGACCCTAATGACTATATGCCTCACTTAAATTCAGTTCACATGTAAGTAGCTGTGATGTTATTGGTTCTCTTCAAAAACAAAGAAACAAAAGCAACAACAATAATAATTTCTAGTTATAAAGTTCTTCACATACATTATTTTCATTGAGCTTCACAATATTATTAGGTGCTAATATATTATTATTCTTTCTTTTTGATGAAGACTGTAAAGATGAGAGCAATTAAATATCTTTTTCTTGGTGATACATTCATCAGATCCAGATCTCAAATATGGGTCATTTGACCAAAATGTTCTTTTTCCCATGTTATTCTGCCTCTCTCCACTCAAATTGTAGAAACATTGCCAAACAATGTGCTCTAATTTTAGAAAGGAAGTAGATTTTTTATTTTGGTGATTCTCTAAGGAAGTCCAGATGGCTTTAAAAGCAGAAATCTAACCAGAACACATTTCAAGGGACTAGTCTCTTACTACTGATTTTCTGATTGACCTTGGACCTATCCATTTCTCTCCCTAGAGCCATCATTATTCAATAGTCAATAAATATTTATTAAACGCCTACTATGTACCAGGCATTGTGCTAAGCACCATGAATAAAAATTTGAAGAAAAAAAAAAGAAAGGTTATTTGGTTGCTAATATTCATAAAGAATCTTTTGATTATAACTTCACTTTCCAAAGCTGAACAGATGTCATTCATTATCAAAATGATAAAGAAAGAGAAAGAACACAAAACAATGGTTTTGTATGAGTTTTATCTATAGTATTCCCAATTTTCTATTTACTTTCATAAGAAAAGTGTTACCCTTACATGATGTTTATGATATAAAACACTTGACACACACTTTCATTAATGTTAGGCTTATATGCAACAGAAGGCAATGAGAGACTGCTAATTAATGAGAGGTGGGAACATCCAGTGAAGAAATTCAAAATAAACTCTTTTTCCTCAACTATCTAGAAAACATGGGGATAGTTTGACCTGATAGGCTCCTAACAATGATTCTCTAAAATGGCCTTAGAAATCCTTTTATCCTGTCTGGTATTGGATCCTGAGCTGGCCTAGAAGATACATGTTTGAAATCTTTTTTATTAGGGAGCCTGAGGTTGACCAGAACTTGGGAGATTTGAGTTAACTATAAGTATGTTTTCTCTCTGGTGGGGTGTACAGGGAGGACTAGAACCTCTGGTGAAAAGGCTTGCCAAGCCTTTGTCAGGGCTGCTCATCTGCCTTTGGTGTTTATCTTTCACCTAACTCTAACCTGTGGCTCCAAGAAGCTGTAGTTGGTACAGTGGCCACACCATGGTAAAAATTATCTGAGCAGAAGGACTAAATTAGGTACAGGATAACTGATAGGACTCAAAACCATCAAATAGGAGGATGATAACAATCTATTCCAATAGGCATGAAAGCCACTAAATATGAGTATTTCACAAAGCTCTGTCCTGAGATCCATTTCGTAATTGCTTGATAATACAGTGTTTGGTGATCTCATCAACTCTAAGAGATTCAATTTCCATCTCTAAATACCTTATTTCAAAATGTCTACGTATATATTGTGTACTTATGTTTATATATGTGTGTATATAATCACTTTCTCAAGTCCTAGTCTAGCATCTCCAAATGCTTTTTGAACATTCCAATTTGGATGTCCCATAAGCATTTCTAAAATAGAACTCTTTTTCTTTCCTACCATACCCACTCATCTTCCTAATTTTTCTGTTAGTATTAAAGTTACTTCCATTCTTCCAGCCACCCAGGCTCAGTGTTATTCTTAATTCCTCATTAATCTTCACACTCCTCAAATTTTCTATACCCCAGATTTCCAGAAACATATTTCCATCAATAACAATAAGCTGTAGCCTATCTGTATCAATCACATATATTGCAATTGACACATAACATTAGTTCGTCATATTTTGTAGTGTTCTAATATTTTAAATAATGCCAACAATATAAAAAGATCATTTTGTTTTAAAAGATTTATTTTTTGTACCAAGAAGAAATCAAGTTGGCATCTATAAGAGAACTTCATTATTTCCTGAATTTAATCATATATGATTATCATATCATATATATAATCATATGTGATTAATCATATATGGTTTGTTCCTGTTCAATTGTCATTCCAATTCATTGTCCATTTACAGTGTATGTTTCAAATATTTGAACTGAAATATTAACTCAATGTATTGCCTGAACAACTGTATACCAAAATCTGAGTCATTTTTCATTAATTTAATCTTGCCTCTGGATTACTAGGCTAATGTCTTTGGAATAATAACATAGATTTCTCTTTTAGGAAACCCTATAATATTCTGAGACTTGAAGCAATCTGCATGATACTATCGAAAACACAAGAACACCTAGAGAATCTTACTATCAGGACCCAAAAGAGGATATGATCCATTCCTGGCAAACACTTTTGGGGATCATTCATTTCTGTGATTGATGCTTTAGCTAATGATCAAAAAGTCATTGAATAGTTAGCTCTGTAGTTTTATTTATAAATTAATCTATATGATATTAGTATATGGATGAGAGGCTTTATCTTAAAATTGTATTTCATTCTGAGTCAAATTTTATTTTTTTAAAAATTAGCAATCAACAAAATCCTTGAACTGATTATCGGCAACTTTCAGTTGACTGTGTACTTATAAAACTTTGGTCTGTTATATGTAATTGTGAAAGCCTATCTCTTCTCTTTTGTATTAAAGATATGGTTGATATAGTATTTGCATAGGTTAGTCTCATAAAAAAATTGATAAAGAAGAAAAACAAGGAACATTGAGTAAAAGTTATTACATTTGAAAGAATCTGTGTAGGATTTTCTATTAGAGTACATGAGTTTGAAACCTGATGCTGACCTTGAACAATTCCCTTAGTCCCTTTATGCCCAGTTCCTTCTCTGCAAAATAAGGTGGTTAGATTAGAAATCCTGACAAGTTTTTTCCCTTTTCTACCTAGTTGTGGTCCTCCTGTCAGCTTCATAAAGGAAGACTCTTGGGGTGATATGCCTCCTTAGTTGAATAGTAAATTAAACTTTCCACCTACTTGCTTTGCTTTCATTATTCAGTTCTTTTTGAGGTGATACTGTTCATAATCCTTCTCCATCCTCCTCTGTAATGTTTTACAAATGATATTCTATTTTCAACTGAAATTATTCTGGATCATTATCTCTTTCTACTTGACAAGGAGATCAATTACTTGCTCTGGCCTAAATTCTTTTGTTTTCCTCATTTATGGGGATTACTTTCCAGTGGTGAAAGATTTTGCATGGAATGATAAGAAAGGATACTAATTTTGCTTTTATTAACATTTTCCATTTAAAGGACATTAATAACTTATTAGATTAAGTCAGTTTTAACTTGTGATCATACAGTATCTGCCTATCATTATAGTTAGGTACAGCTAGATAACACAGTGGATTGATTGTTGGGCCTGGAGTCAGGAAGACTCTATTCCTGCATAAAAATCTGGCCTCAAACACTTACTAGCTGGTGACCCTTGGCAAGTCACTTAACCCTGTCGCCTCAATTTTTTCATCTGTAAAATAAACTATAGAAGAAAAAGGCAAACCGCTCCGGTATCTTTGCCAAGAAAAACCTCAAAAAGGGTCAAGAAGAGTCAGACACAACTAAAACAACTGAATAATTTTGACCTTTGTGCTAATCAGTAAATCATCTGTGCCAGATAGCTAATTTGATAAGACTTCAATATCACTAGCTAGTCATACAATGTAGTATTTGTAATTCATGTGCATGATTTTGTCCAGGATTCTTCATATCCAGTATAGTAGATTCTTCATTAAGGAATTTCTGAACTGCGCATATCAATCTATACGGTACACATTTATATGTGGATCCATGCATGTATATACTATAAAAAGGAATTCTTTAATTTATTTAATTTAATGGGGAATCTGGAGATCCTCTTACCATAGAGATGTGTAGAGATTAACCAGCCCACAGTGACAGGAAGTAGGACAGGGAGCCCCCTGCTGAGCCAGCGTCAGTTGCAGCCTGTCAGTTGCTGACCGTTATGGGGCAGTTTTGGGGAAGTGGGCTGACCTTGAAGGAGCACGAGTCTGTCTCTGAGGCAAGGGGCGACTGCCAGTTGGCAGTCAAAGGATAAACCTTATCTAAGGAGGTCATGCGTTGTGGCTGTTTATTTATTAGTGTAGACAGGTAGTTAGTGAATGAATAGGTAGAATAGGTTAGATTAGGACTGGTCTGGCCAGGCATAAGAATATATCCTTGAAGAGAGAGTAGAGTTTTTTAGAAATTTTAGGTAGTATTAGGAATTTGGGGTATATTTATAGGGTATAAGATTAGTATTCTTTCTTCTTATCTCTCCCTCTCTCTCTCTCTCTCTCTCTCTCTCTCTCTCTCTCTCTCTCTCTCTCTCTCTCTCTATATATATATATATATATATATATATATATATACATTTGTTTGTTTGTTTGTTTATTTGTTTATTTAATTGTTAAAAGCTTCTAGAAGTTTTCTTTTCTCTGGCTTAAAAGGATAATATTAATTTACAACTCTACTATATTCTCATTAAAACTTAAATGTAATCAAAATCATAAGGAAAAAGACTTGTACAAAAATACTTATAACTGTGCTCTTTGTGGTGGCAAAAAACTGGAAAACAAGGGTATACCCTTCAATTGGAGAATGGCTGAACAAACTATGGTATCTGTTGGTGATGGAATACTATTGTGCTGAAAGGAATAATGAACTGGAGGAATTCCATGTGAATTGGAATGACCTCTAGGAATTGATGCAGAGTGAAAGGAGCAGAGCCAGAAGAACATTGTACACAGAGACTGATACATTGTGGTAAAATTGAATGTAATGGACTTCTCTACTAGCAATAATGCAATGATCCAGGACAGCTCTGAGGGAATTATGAGAAGAAATGCTATTCACATTCAGAGGAAGAACTGTGGAAGTAGAAACACAGAAGGAAAACAACTACCTGATCACATGGGTGGATGGGGACATAATTAGGGATATTGACTCAAAGTGAACACCCTAATGCAAATATCAATAATATGGAAATTGGTCTTGACCAATGACACATGTAAAATCCAGTGGAATTGTGTGTGGGCTATGGGAGGGGGTGGGAGAAGGGAAGAGATAGACATGAATCCTATAACCATGGAGAAATGTTATAAATTAATAAATTTAATAAAATTTAATAGATAAATAAATAAAGACTTAAATTGTTAAAAGCTGCCCTCTTATTTTGTCAAAACCCCTATTTCAATCCTCATAACACATTCAATATACATTTAGTATTTGCCAGGTACAGAATGCTGAGCACAGAAGACACAAATATGAAAAAGAAAGGACCTTAAATAGCTTATAGTCCAATGAAGAAAGACAACCCATAAAAGATAACTGAAAAGCAGAGGTTGTGGTGGGACTCAACAAGGAGGAATGATACTCAAGGGAGTCCTAATCGAGAAGAGGAGCTATGAAAAAGTTGCCAGTTAGGTGGAAAGTTCAAATCCCTGATCTATAAAGAAAAGGTTGGAAACAGTTTAGTGCTTTTCCTTCTACCTCCCCAATCTAGGGGTCTAGTAGAGTTGAGAAGAAGCTGAGTATCCAAAATTCAATCAGTCAGCAGGCTGATGGGATTTCAGTTTATTCAGGCTGGGTAGTGCTGCTCCCTCAAGTAAAAAACAAACAGAGCCACTGAGAGAAAGTGGGTTTTTAACAGCAAAGCTCAGATTCTGGTCTTCTCTAAAAGAAAGCTCCGTGTGTGTATCAGTGTGTCTGTGTGTATTTGCCTGCTTTGTGTGTGTGTGTGTGTGTGTGTGTGTGTGTGTGTGTCCTTCTGAGTAGGCTATTCACCTTTTTCATATTTTTAGTCTGAACATATTTTGAAGATACATTTTACTTTTCCCTGTATCTATATTAATTTTGAAGCCAATTAATGTTCTATATGTTGATTTAGTTTAGATGTAAATTTTTTTTTAATTTTCATATCTCATCACTGTCTATAGATGTTTGTGTATAAGGTACAATTCTCTTTCTAGGGATCTTTTTTTTTTTAAACCCTTGTACTTCGGTGTATTGTCTCATAGGTGGAAGATTGGTAAGGGTGGGCAATGGGGGTCAAGTGACTTGCCCAGGGTCACACAGCTGGGAAGTGGCTGAGGCTGGGTTTGAACATAGGGATCTTTTTGCTCATTAAATATTTCCTCACTCTAAGTCTTCTTCAATGTGATTGCTTAAGGTGATTTTCCTAACACATAGGTTTGAGCACATGATTGTTTCCTCTCCTCACTCATAAACTCCCATAGTTTCCAAATACCTCCAAGATCAAATATAAAGTCCATTGTTTTACCTTTGAAGACCTTTACAGCCTAGCCCCTTCTTCCCTTTCCATATTTCTTACTTGCCTCTACATTCTCTGTGATCCTTCTATTTTGGCCAATTGGCTATTCTTTGTCTAGGACACTTCGTCTTTTGTTTTTGAACCACTGCATTGGTTTTACCCCATGCTTTGAATGCACTTCACCTTCACTCTTAATTACTTTATTTTCCTTTAAAGGTCAGATAAATGGCCACCTTTTGTAGGAGGCTTTTCCTGAATCAGTATTCCTAGATACTAGAATCTTCTCCTTTAAAGTCCATCTACTTACTTTTTTTTTTTTAAAGCACTTATGTTTTGTCTCAGAAGCAATACTATGTATTGATTCCAAGGCAGAAGAACAGTAAGGGACAGGCAATAGGGGTTAAGTGTCTTGTCCAAAGTTACATAGCCAGGAAGTGTCTAAGCCCATACATGAACCCAGAACCTCTTGTTTCAAGGCCTGGCTCTCTATCCACTGAGCCACATAGCTGTCAGTCCATGAATCTCTGTGTATCTTATTTCATTACCTACCTGTTTACTTTCTACCTCTCCCATAATAATGAAATCTCTCTGAAAGAAGAGACTTTTTCTACTTCTCTTTATTTCTCCAACTCCCTAAAATGTTCTACATTTTGGAATTACCAAGTTTTTGTGAAGTTATATTTCCTAGAATGAAGCTTAATTCTGTCAGATCCACTATTTGCCTCGCTAAGGACAATCTGCAAACCATATTGCAACTTCTTTAAGTCTTATGGTTTCGTTAAACATGGGTAAGCCAGTATGATCTCAGTTCTTCCAACAGTAGGTCATTCAGCTGAACATTTGACAAAAGTGCTCTATTTAGAGCAATAACATTTAAATTAATGTGTAGTAGTCAAAAAACTGTGATTTTTAACAGCTTCTGTTCCCTTTTTCCACTACCTTCACTGTGGAAGTAAAAGAGTCCCTTACAGGTTTGAAAGCTTTCTGTCAATTTTTTTAATTTTGTGAAAATTGTGGATGAAGAATTCCAGTGAACAACTTCCTAGTGATAAACTTCTGCATATTTAACCAAGTTGATATTTGTATAGTAGATATTGTTGCCAAGACCACACTCAGTCAGTCAATTTTCAGTCATAGTGGAATCTGCCAAACTCAGACTTTGCAGGTAAAGCCTTCAAAAACCTAGGGTCACCTGCACACCATGATAAGGCACTGAGATAGAACTTTATGGAGAATATTCCAGTAGTATTAATTGGAAGGCTTACTACATTGTTTAGAAATATAAAAGAATAAAGGCAGCAGGGAGGGAGCAAACAGCTATTCAAACTCATGAACCCTAACTTGGGTTTCGTTTAAAATAGAAATTATATTACTGATCATTTTATATGGAGCATTTATGCAATCTACTTCACTAGAAAGTGTTAAGCATTAAAATCCTTAATAAATACATTACTACTGTCAAATGTATCTCTCCTCAATGAATTGAAACTCCATTCTAACTTCCATCAATAGCTCACAAATCATTCTTGTGCAAAAATTGTTCTTTTTGTCTCCTGACATAGGAAACAAATTTATGGCATTTCTTTCTAAACATTCTCCAAGGAAAAGAGTATTCAAGTCTATGAAATAAAACCCAATACACCAGGTAAGCAATGCTTCTGAACAGACATAGCCCATTTAATCTCCCTGAACTCTGGAATTAAAGGAGTAGGTGTTATATTTTCTTCAGGTAAAAAATCTCATTGGTTGGAAGAGTTTGGGATAAACTTATACCTCAACAAATGATTAATAATAATAATAATAATAAATACCATTTCATGTCTCTCTAAAGTTTAAGTGCTGTGCCATTTGATCATATCTTTTTATATATTGTCATATTAATATGGCATTTGGATTCTAATGGAGTTGGGATTATATATTATGTTTATAATCCCAACTCCATTAAAATAGTCTCATCTATCCTCTATACAATTTCTTCTACACAAGACTACTACTTTTTCCATGATGACATTCACCTCAAAAACCTTGAGTAGGATAAAAGCTAAGCCATTCAGAAGAGCTTTGAAGGTCCTCTATAATTTAGCTCAAGCCTACCTATCAAAATTTTCCTTTATCGTTTCTCTAAAGTAAATCCTGTTCACCAGTCAGGTCATACTTATTGTCATTACTCTATGATAATTCCTGCTTCCATGCTTTCTCTTATCACCTGGCATACTGCCTTTTCCCTAGCAACACTCTTCTGAATTCCAATCCTTTTCACATTTTCTGCAAAACATTCCTTACTCATATCAGCCCATGCTGATTTCTCATTTTCCTCATTTGCATAGTAGCCTTCTATGCATTTTTCAACTTCTTTTTGCATGTTGTCTTTCTCCATTAGATTGCAAGCTCCATTAGAGGGGGAACTGTCTTTCTTTTTTCTTACATATCCAATACAATGCCTAGCCTTCAAAACATTTTTATTAAATTGAACTGAAGAGAATTTTTTAAAGTAATTGAATTTATCTAAATATGATCATTATCTAAGAGAGTCCTTCATCCATCAAAAAATTTTTGGTATTATTTTTAATTTCTATTTTTTCCATATTACATGCCAATACAATTTTAATAACAATTTTCTGACATTTGTGATTCATGTTCTCTTCCTTCCTCATACCCCAACCTTCCCAAGACAGTAGTAATATATGTTATCACATAATACATATGTCCATTTTCATGTGACACATATCACTTACACTAGAGAAAAAAATCATGGAGGAAATCAAGTGAAAGAGGGTATGCTTCAATCTATATTCAGACTCCATCAGTTCCTGCTATGGTGGTTGATAGCCTTTTTCATCATGAGTCCCTTAGAGCTGTCCTGGATCTTTGCATTGATGATAATAGTTAAGTCATTCACAGTTAATCACCATACTTTATGGCTGCTTCTATGTACAATGTTCTGGTTTTTCTCACCTCACTTTGGCATCACTTCATAAAAGACTCCTTTTTTGTTTACTTTGGTTTTTTTGTTTTTTTGTTTTTTGTTTTGTGATTAACTAGTTCATCATTTCTTATGGTGAATATTCCACTACAATCATGTACTACCACTTGTTCATGTTCAACCATTCCCCAATTGAGGGACATCAGATTCTGGATCTTTGCCTCCACAAAAAGAACTGCTATAAATATTTTTGCACAGGTGGGTCCTTTTCCTCTACCTTTTATCTCTATGGGATACAAACTTAGTAATGGAATTGTGGAATCAACAGATATTTATTAACTATTTACAGTGTCAGGAATTAATGTTAGGTGCCAATGATACAAAGTCAAAAAATGATATAGTTCCTGCCCTCAAAGAGCTTACATTTTAATGGAGAAGAAAACATATAAAAGAACACACACACACACACACACACACAGGCAAGAAATATACAGAGTATATGGAAGGTTATCTTAAGGAAGACTCTGGTATCTGGAAGGACCAGAAAGATCTTCTATAGAAGTGGATGTTTAAGATAAACATTAAAAGATTTCAGAGAAACTAAGAGGTGAAGATAAGGGGGAAAGTATTCTAAACAAAGAGCAAGTGCCTCAGTATAAGCTGGGAATCATAGAGTACATGGAATAGAGTAAAATATAACACTGCAAAGTAGGAAGGGGCCAGGACTGACAAGCTATAAAAGGTCAAAGAATTTTATATTTGATCCTGGTGGCAATATGGAGCCAATGGAGTTTATTGGTAGGGGAATATGACATCAGACCTTCAATTGAGGAAAATCAATTTTGCAGCTATGTGGAGGACTGGAATAAGGAGAGACTTCTTGGATCACATAAAGCATTGCTACCCTGTTCACTTCCTTCTTGTGCCATCCAATTAAATATTAGTATTTAGGCACTAGAAGTTATCTATGCTGCTGCTAACTACCAAGATGTGATCCACTGAAGAAGGAAAAGTTGGAATTTCAGCACATGTCATGTTTTAGTTAATGTTCTCCCCTTGGTTAGAACCTTTGGATTCATGATATGTTTGGCTTTGCCAAAGTATGTTTGGAAATGAGTTGGTTTCCATCACTTTTCCCCCTTTTGTTCTCCCTCTCCTCACCACCCCAATAGGGATGCATAGAGCTTTCCTGAATGGTGAGGGAAAATATAAGCCTCTATCTTAACCCGTGTTTTGAAGCAAGGAAGCGGTAGAGGAGTCCAGTACCTGAACACCAACACAAGAATAGTGCAGTCAAGGAAGCATTAGAGGGTCAACATAGTAAGTATTCCTCCCTGTGGCTGTTGACAAGGCTGTATTTCCCCACTTTAACTTTATGTTAGGCTTTTAAACCAGACTAGTAAAACTATGTCAAATTGGCCCAAGTTCTAGGGACTGTCTGGATTTTCTCTCCTCTCTGCCCAGGAGGGCATATTGTTTTCATCCTGCTTAGTGAAAAGGGTAGGTTCTAACTCAATTATACAATCAGCAACTAAACTGCACAGACAATAAGCTTCTCCCAACTTTCTCTCACCACTTTTGCTTTTATTTCAGGCATGTGTTTGGTTTGGACCAAAATTAAAAGAACTAAAAACCTGCTAGTGTGTTTTTCTTTTTCTTTGGGGGCTGTCTGCAATGTTTTACACTTCTTTTTGAAATGCTGATGGCTTTGTGTAGCCTCTCATGCTGCAGTATATTCCAAGCATGGCATTTTGTACAATGTCTAACAACAAATCAACTGTGGAACAAGAGGGAAAGAATATGTTTGTGGAAAAAAGAGCCATCGTTCTATGCCTGTACTTCTGTTCCCCTGACAATTTCAAAGGCACCAAACACCTCTGTTTCCAGAATTCTGCTGAAGGAGAAGGCTGACTATTACGTTGTTTTGTTTTTGCAAAACGTAGCACCACAAATGCGCTGGCAGTTTTCCCTAATCCTGTGCCTTCTCTCTTCCCTCAAGCTTTCTGATGTCTTTCCA
This sequence comes from Gracilinanus agilis, assembly GCF_016433145.1. NCBI lineage: Eukaryota > Metazoa > Chordata > Mammalia > Didelphimorphia > Didelphidae > Gracilinanus > Gracilinanus agilis. The sequence continues at coordinate 428,559,975 of NC_058130.1, forward strand.
GTTTGGAGCTCCTGCTTAGATAAAACAGATGACTTTCTGGGCCTGCTTCTGCTAACAGCAGGCAAGAGCAACGGTGACTGATTGGTTGAAACATGAGGATTAATGGGTATTTATATTTCATTAAATTTTATGCTCACTGGAGAATAATGTATCACTCGCAGATATTGAAACATATGTCAACCCTATCCACTTACATATAATTCAATTTGACTTAAATGCATTGATCAAATTTTATTAAAGTCCAATATATCTTCCAAAAAGGCCCGCTAACACAATATTGTTGCTTCACATTCATCAGATAAAAGGAGGCAATTGTGTTGTAATTCTATTTATACCATTTTTCGGGAAAAGGGAGATTATTGTGGAAAGAATACTCATTACAAGGTGACTGGTGCTGGCTGAAGGACTTGTGATTGAGATTATTAAGTGAATTCTCAAGTGGTGCCCTTTAGGTAAAATTACCCCAGGGTGGGTCATGCATGTGTATGTTTTCATCAGGAAAGAGAGATCAACATTGCTAACGATATTTTCTAAGGAAAGTTTGTATGGAAGACATTTTTATTTTTTTTTTTAACTGGGGTTGGAGGAATAAACAATTTGATCACATACGTATTTTTTAAAGGCCAGTCATAATGAAATGTGTAACTTTTCATAAAATTACTTTAAATGTTGATTTTATTTGTTAACAGTATTGTTTTCCTGCCATCAACCTTTTTCCCTCTATTTCTCTTTTGACTCTGCTTCTCCCAATCTATTTGTTTTAAAAACATATTTATCAAAACAGAAGGGAGAAGATATTAAAGGGTTCGATTGCCTTCTTTTATTTTTGTGACTTATACTAAAAGGGGGTTATCAGTTTTATTGAATTCCAAAATAAAGACCTTTGTCTTCCTAATACAATCACACTTAATTGTTGTTGTACATGCGTGGCCAAATATTTGGTTGTAGAAGAGTTTAGAAAATTGAATTCTAATCTAATAAGTTATAGGGATCTCCAGTTTTAAGTAAATTAATTGAAAGAAGTTCAAACATCAATAATATAACTGATAACGGTTATAATATATAAACTTTATATGTAATAAAGTTCATATATCATATTATATATTATATAATAAAAGGTTATATTATATAATCAGTAGCTCATTTATATTGTAAGAAGCCTCAAAATTAAATAATTTTCAAGTTGATTTGTAGTCTTTGCTGTGCTACTTATTCTTTGCCTGATTTTGGACAAGGTCCTTCTACTTCTCCATGTTTTTAATTTCTCATCTGCAAAATGAATGTGTTGAATTAGATGAACTCAACTTCCTAACAGATCAAAAAGCCTGAGTCTTGATCGAATTTGATCAATGTTGACACCTAATGGTAAAATTAGACATTACAACCTTCCTCTATTAGACATATAAATGTTCAGACAAAAAGAAAATACAATAGTCCTAAACTTGCAAGAGAAAGTGATTGGGAGCTATTATTGATTTAGCTTGTTATGAATCTGTAATTATGCATCTATTCCACAATACGGTGAATGTCTATCTCCTCAAGATAGCTAATTTAAAGACTTCAGGCAGCTAAGTAGTGATACAATTAATATATTATCAATTTTAAGAGAGAACAACCAAATTATTACAACTCTTGCCACCCCATTCTTAATTCTGATGTTCTGATGTTATATAAGTGAAACTGATGCGACACATACCTTATTCAACTGAGATATTTGTGAAAATCCTGTAAAATCTGCTAAGGATTTTATAATAGTGAGATGTTCTTATTTTTAATGTAGCCAAGTTGTATTTACTCTGTTATGTACTTCTTATGCTTCTGACTCCAGGAAATTAAACTTGAAGAACATGGTCATGTCTATGAGCTACAGGGAAGGTATGCATAAGCCAAAATTATTCAGCCTATCCTTCCTCTATGTTTATCTTAATGACAGATAAAATGAGACTTGCATTTCTGGACTATTATCATGGAATTTAGCCACATTTATAAACCATAGTGAATTGCACGGAATTAAATATTTACTGTCCACCTAGTGTGGTTGGAAAATGACATTTGACCCAGCCTACTCTGGTGGAAACTACCATGAAAACAAGTACCTTTCTTGCTATGGCCTCCCTTCCTTTAAGCAGATTAGAAACTTACTTGTATTTATGTGAATATATCTCAAGTCCACTTAGCTCTTATTGGTCTTTGGCAGCATAAAATATTGCTAAAGTCCCATGATAATCTACAAATAATCATTAGGAGAAGGGAACAAATATGTATTAAATGTTTACTGTGTGCCAGGCTCTAAGCCCTTTTACAAATATTATCTCATTTGATCCTTATAACAGCCCTGTGATATTGGGGCTATCTGCATTTTACATTTGAGGAAACTGAGATAGAAAGAGAAGAATTGACTTGCCCAAGGTCACACAGCTACTAAGTATTTGAAGCTAGATTTGGAATTGTCTCTTTGAGTCCTGGCCCAGCTCTCTATCCACTGTGCCACCTAGCTGTCTAATTACTAGAAGGCTGTCAAAGATAAATGTTTATATTTAGTGCATCTGTTTTCTCATGTTGTTGATAAACACTGCATCTTACAGAACAGAGTTTTCTTATCTGTTATTTGAGCGGGGGTAGGGGGGAGAAGAAAATAGTGTAAAAGAGATGGCTGGAGCAACAAAACCATGAAACCAGAGGAAGATGTGTTTAACGTAGCTTATGGGAAGCAGGTGTATGAAACACATCTATGATCTGTCTTGCCCTTAAACTTGGAGCATCTAGCCAATAGAAAAGAAGAAAAACACTTGGATGAAGAAGGGAAATAAAAGTGACTGAGATGAGCCTCTTTTACACTCCTATTGTTCATTCATCAGCACTAAGCTTCAGTTTGGCTAATTCCAGAAAGAGTGAAAGTGGGGATTGCTGGTGATATGAAAGAAAAAGAAAAAACAAACAAACTGGGACAGATCAGAGCAAAACTGGCTTTATTTGAAGTATTGCAGGTTACAAAAGCCATGGTCGACAGACACATCCAGCTTGGTCTGAGACGGTTGTTAGATCCTAGAGATTTTATAAGCATAGGCAATGACTTAACAGGGGTTATGAGCAAGGCCAGGTGTTCTGAACAGGTGTTCTGAAATAGATTTCAGGAATAGATTCCAGTAATAGGGGTTATGACCAGGGCATCCTTCCCTTTCTCCGGTGGCTGGGTCAAGGGACGGCAGAGCTAGAAACCCTGTTTCCCCACGTCACAACCCTTGGCAAGGTAAGGGGAAGTGTACAGACACTTCCATCACTACAGCAGTTTTTTTTTTTAATACTATTGCTATTATATCTTATTTAAATCACACAGTTAAAGATTATAAAACTGTTATAGAGAAATTCTTTTAAATGATTAAAAACTACTAAAAAAATTTCTTCTTATAACTTTTACTATCAACATCAGCATTGAAAGTGGTAGAATTTTCTGTGATATTTTGACTCCTTTTCTTATTCTGGAAAATCCCAAAATTTTGTTGTTGTTGTTCAGTTGTTTTGATTATACCCTACTTTTCATGAACCCATTTGGGATGTTTTGGTAAAAATATTGCAATGGATTGCCATTTCCTTCTTCAGTTTATTTTACAGATGAGAAAAGTGAGGTCAACAGAGTTAAGTGACTTGCCCAGGGGCTAGTAAGATCCTGAGATCAGATTTGAATTGAGATTTTCCTGATTCCACGCTTATCACTTCATTGAATATACCACTTACTAGCCCCAACCCCAAAATACTGGGAGAACATTTGTAGGAACTATAATTAGTAGTTGATCCTTTACTTCAGTACTTGATGTCTCTTACAGAGAACAACTCTATAATCTATGTAAATCCTACTGTAAAAAGATTAAATGACTGTTCAAAAGTGAATTCATTATCATTCCTTCTTCCCCCAAACTGCCCCTCTTTCTAACTTCTCTAATACTCTTCAGGGCCTCATCATCCTCCCAGACCCCCAGGTTTATAATCTAAGTCTCAATTTCAACTCTTCACTCTCTCTCACTCCTGTTTATATAACAAATATCATTGATTCTACTTTTATATCATCTCTCCTATACTGCACCCAGCCATTTCCGTCCTCTGACCCTCCTACTGCCATCCTTCTGCAGAGAGTCAGTTCTTTGGCCATAACACCTTAACTATATACAGTCTACTGCCTTTTTGTCGCTCACAATTTTTATGGGTATTACTATCATCTCTTTAAATGCATTTTCTTGAATGCAAGGGACATAACTTATCATAAGAACTTAACTTAATTACAACTTGCCAATTAGTTAATTAAAGCATTCCTCTGGTCAATAATTATTTAAGAAAGTAACAGGACTCTCTCCCCTAGCTTTGGTCAATTGGAAGAAATTGCATGCAGAAGACTTTCTTCCATACATTTCTCACACAAAGGAATCATTCTGAGATATGAAAGAGCCAAAGAGGAGAAGAAAGCAACTGGGATCATTTTATCGAGAACAAAATAATTTTCGGCACCCTTAAATGGGATGTTTAGTGCCTATTGACTTCTTAGTCTACAATATTAGAGCCCCTATCATCAAATTATCAAAATACTTAAAGGTTTCCAAGAACTGTAACTTAAGTAAATTGCTTTTTTCCTCTCTCCTCCATTTCCCTCCTAACTCATCACACACACACACACACACACACACACACACACACACACACACACACACACACACCAGATATTTCAGGCAACTACCTTAGGAATTTTACATACTTCTAGAGTATGAGAAAACTGAAGAAAGCTCTTGGACCATGAGAGTTGTCATGTGATTTTTAGGGCATGTTCTAGCTGTCATGTAAATTGAGGTCAGATGTGAGTAAATGGCACACAAAAATACTTTTTTAGTATATGTGCTGCCAAAGTGAGCATGGCAAACAACAATACTGAGATGGATTAAAAGGGTTTATTAGCATTGGACAGTATAGACAGAAAAGAGAAATTCAGTTAGAGACAGAAATGCACATGTCCCTCCTCAACTCTCCCATCCTACAAGGAAGCTAATGGATGGTGGTTTAGATAAGCTATGGAATACACACTCTGGATCAAGGTGTAGAGACAGTAGGAGCTCAGGTTTACACAGAATTTTCAGACCAAAGAACTTAGTATAGTGTCTGCCAAATGTCCAGTAGGGAAATGAGGTCAGGGAATATGGACCAGTCACAAAGAGTTGGGGAAAGGATCTCTAAAAATTAGGCAATGAGAGGATTTGTTTCTAATACATTGAATTATTTCTGTCCATGGATTTTTAATTAAGGCTCAGAGTCATCCCTCAACCTCTGTAGTCATTCCTTTGTTCCTAAGAAATTCAAAGAATGCTCCATTCTGGAGTTTCTCCCAATGTAGAGTGATAGAGAGGTAAGATTATAAGTCCTATCTTGCCTGGTTACCAGTCTAAGTCAAAAATATGTTTTCTAGCAGCAGAAACAAGTCCTTGAATCTCTCACTGAGAAACATTGTATATGGTCACTCATAACAGGGCATAACTTGATTTCTTCTTCTAATTTACAGGGTTATGTGACCGAATATGTGATTGTCCACCATCCCTGAAGGAATTGTGAGTTTGATGGATTACCTCCACATTGTCTATTCAGAGATATCTTAGGATTTGGGGGTCTTTGATTACTTAGAGAGATCACTGACTAATTTATTTCTTGGATATTTCTAGCCTGATCAATAAATTGATTTTCTTAGAATGCTATCCATATCTAGAGAAAGAACTGTGGGAGTAGAAAAGCAGAGAAAAAAAAACATATGATTTATCAACTATTTAAACAGCTATATGATTTCGGATTTTGGTTTTAAAAGATTACTCTATTACAAAAATGAATAATATGGAAATGAGTTTTGAGTGATAATACATGTATAACCAAGTAGAATTGCTTGTCAGCTCTGGAAAGAGGAGGGAAGAGGGGAGGAAGAGAACATGAATCGTGTAACCATGGACAAATATTTTTAAAACAAAATTATATTAATAAATAAATAAATAATAAGATAAGTTTATTTTCTTACTGAGAAGCCAGTCTCTCAGAATTTGTAATTGTCACATCAAAAAGACATACTCAGTTTGAATAAGATAGAAGACTTGCAGCATATATATGCTGATTTTAAACTATAACTGGATGTATTTAAAGAATAAGCATACCAGATTTTTTTAATAGATGTAGGCCTAAAAGAGCAGGGCCATCAACTCCAACTAATCCATCTTATATTGTGCCTTTAGTTATATTCCTATGTACTCCTCTAGAATCTCAGTTAAATAGTCATCAAGTGCCAGCTCTAATTGGGGCTTCAGAGCTCTGAAGTCATGAAACCAAGTTAAGAATAATGGAAGAGAAAAAAAATGACAAAAGAAAGATTGTGTACACCAAAACATTTGTAGCAGTACTTTTCTAATAGAAATAGATTATATATTAACTAGATGCACATAATTTGGTGTTGGTTAAGCAAATTAAGGCACATAAATGGAATGAAATAAAACTGTGCTGAAATGATAATTATGATGACTACAGAAAAGCTTGGGAATACTTATATGAACTGATGAAAAGTAAAGTAAATAGAACCAAGAAAATAATATGGATAATGACTACAACAATTTAAATGGAAAGAATAACTGCAACAAAATAATAAAAACTTAATATTGTAAAATTATAATGACTGAGGATGGCCCAAAAGAAGAGATATGTGAAGGGAACTCCATGCCTTCTTTGCAGAAGTGGTGGGCTGTGGGTATATATAAGTGAACTTTAAGTATTTGGGTTAGTTTTGTTGAATTTTCTTCCCATTCCTCTTTTAATTATTTATTCATTATAAAGTCTGGTTCTTTGAGAGAAGGGGGAAAAAAGAAAGATACATTGGGAAATAGATTATAATATAAAAAGATAGTAACTTTTTTAAAACACAGAGAAAATACAATATTGTTTGACGAGATTCATTGCAAAAGGGAAATTACTTCAATATAGCTCTTGATTACAAATATCTTCTACAAATCACCATATTGAATAAGAGACACTTTTTATATTTCTACATACATTTCCTAAACATGATCATTTGAACTTTCAGATGAAATGAAAAAGCAATATGATTATGCTCTTAGCAATCTGATGAAAACAAACCAACAAAAAAAGATTGTTAGGGCAGCTGGGTAGCTCAGTGGATTGAGAGCCAGGCCTAGAGACGGGAGGTCCTAGGTTCAAATCCAGCCTCAGACACTTCTCAGCTGTGTGACCCTGGGCAAGTCACTTGACCCCCATTGCCCACCCTTACCACTCTTCCACCTATAAGTCAATACACAGAAGTTAAGGGTTTAAAATTAAAAAAAAAAAAAAGATTGTTATGCTTTTCCATTCTATCCTCAGTTGGAGTCCTGAGGAAAATATAGAAAACGTAGTATGGTCAAATCCAAATAACACCCTCCTGAAGTACTCATTGGCAATTATTCAGTTAACTTGTTGTAGTTCAGTCCTGTATGACTCTTCCTGACCCATTAGTGATTTTTCTTGGCAAAGATACCTATATGGTTTGCCATTTCCTTCTCCAGTTCATTTTACAGATGAAGAACTGAGGCAAACAGGGTAAATGACTTGCCCAGGATCACCCAGTAAGTGTCTGAGACCAGATTTGAACTCATGAAAATGACTCTTCCTGATTCCAGGCCTAGCACTCTATTGTACTGTGGTGTTATCTGGTTACTTTATTCAGTTAACTAAGGTTGTATTAATCTCTAGTATGATGGGAAGAAAGGCTACTCAGCATAGACTTAAAAGGGATTAATCTTAGCTCTACCACATTCTTTGTAACTGCAAACAAGTAACTCAAGTTACCTGAGCCTTAGTTTTTCAACTACAAAATCGTGATGATAATTCACATACAACTACCTGACAGGGTTCTTAGAAGCAGGGGGAAGCCAAATAAATTTAAATCACAATCAAAACACAATAATTATTTTTATTGTGATTTTATTTTTTGTTGTTTCTCATAGCTGCATATGAGACATCTCAAGGTATCTGAAATAGAAAAGTCAAGAACTTAGGAGGGGGAATGTACCTTATTGTTTAAAATAAAAAGGACAATACAAAATATACATTAAGTAATCCAATTTCTTACTTTCAGATTTCTACACAATCTAATAAAAAACAATCTAGGTATAAATCAAAGTCATCTTGGAACAAAGGTAGTTTTATTTAACCTAAATATTCAATCAATGAAATCATATATGGCTGAAAGTCAAGAGATACTATAATCTCCAAAAAAAGAAAGTTGAGAGTCATTCAAATGGTGGTGAAGAGACATGTGGTAGACATGCATAGTGAACAATTTTTTGTTTATACTGTGCTGAATGTTGGGAATAAAAAAATCTAGAATAAAGAAATGTATTCCTTACCCTCAGGAACATTATATTTTACTAGAAAAGGACAAGAGAGCTAAAAAGTGAAGGGAGGAGGAAAATGATACCAATAAGAGACATGAAGGAGAATTCAGAGGAGTCAGAAGTAGGAAATGAGGCTGGCCTCGGAATATTCTCAAAATGGAGGATCTAGAAGGAACTCACTGCTCAGGACATGGGGTCAGAGAGGCAGATATCTCTTCAATGGAAAAAGGCTACTAAGAGTATGGAGCTGGCTATAGAGTCAAGGGTGGAGATGGGAAAGAAGTGGCATGAACTACAAGAAATTATCAGTGAGATACTGAATAAAAGAAATTGTGTAAAGGATGTTACTAAAGAAATGTAAGACCAGAAAAAAGTGTGGTTGATCAGCATATAGAAAGAGAAAGGAATAACTCTTAGATAATCTATATCTTCCAATGAAATCCATACATTCTTTAAAAAAAAACAAATGGAGGAGGAATACCAGCATGATGGGTGGATCCTCTGTGCAGAATCTGTGGAGAAAAATGAACAAGAGTGGCACAATGGAAAGACCTGTATAGGTTGTGATCTATACCACTGGAGGCAGATATCAGTGTACTAAATCCATCAACATATTAACTAATGACAAAAAAAAATGGAAAACAAAATTACCACTTTGGAACTGAGTAACTCAAAATCAAATAATTTTAGTGTTAAAATGAGATCTTCAGAGGTCATACTGTTCAACCATATGGCTTTCCCCACAGACCCCATTCATTGGAACTTTGCCAGTCATCTAATTCAAGTGGTTCCATTGGGATGTATATTAAAGTCAGTGGTATGTAAGGCAGCCTGAAAGATGGGATTTCTCTAAAATCCAATGCTCCCTATTGTCTCTAGGATCATATATTAGGTTCTTTGTTATTTAAAATGTTTCACAACCTGGCTCTTTCCTGCCTTTCCAATCTTCCACTTTAATTCTGTCCAAATAGTTATGAACTATGAACTATGAACATAGACCTACTTTCTATTGCTCACTCTTACCATTCCATCTCTAATATTTATGTCCTTGCATTGACTCTCCCCCAGGCATCCATTGCTCTCTCTTCTCTTCTCTGCCTCCTACCTAACTTGGATTCCTTCAAGATTCAGTTCAAATGCAAAATTTTATAAGGATCCCTTCTTACTCCTACCATCCACCAGCAAGTAGTGACAATCAACTAAGATTACCTTCCACCTACTCTATACTTAATAATTTGTACATTGTCCCCCTCCCAGAGGGAAGGGACTCTTTCTACCCTTTTTTGTATGCCTACCACTTAGTATAATGAACTGCATATAGTAAGCACTTCATAAATTCATTTCTACTGAACTTTAAAAACAAAGTTAAAAATAATTCACAAAATAAACTGTGACCCTGTAGAAAGTCAGAGAATGGCAATGGTAGCTTTATTTCATAACGTCTTGTCCTTTCTGAATGGATGCCTTTGGATGAGGAAGAAAATTCCACTGCTCTAGCTTAAGGAAGGAGGAGTCCAAGAAGGATGGACTAATTATTTTTTAAGATATGTCTCTAGTCATTTTTTCCAAGGAAAGCAATTTATGGACAAAGTCCTTCTACAGAGAATGAGTCACCTTATTCCTAGTGCTTCAAATTCTTTCCCTTTTCTGATTAGTATCATCTTGATGTTGTCAGGGCTGACCTTGAGCCAATTGGATTTCATCCATGTCCTTATTTCCATTATGCTTTGGAAGAAAATGGCTATCAACCTGTGCAAGATGGTGTGAGTAGAAGACAGAATGATCTGTAGACTCCACAGGAAAGGAATGCTGTAGCGGTAGTCAACAGGAAAACTTCTGAGTTGTACAATTCTCAAATGGGAAATATGAATAGTTTCATCTGAATCCATCCATTTTCTTCCACCTCAGTGTACCAATGTTGGCAATTTTAGGTGTGTGAATTCACTCTGGGCCCAAGACCTCCATGCAATATTACCCACTGTTCACCAACATTATCTCCAGACCTGCCCGTAGGCTTTGCCAGACAATGATGAAAAGGTTAGGTTTGTGCCAAAAAGAAGGAAGTCTTTCCAAACAGAGAGAAGCTGTGATGAGGATTTGGTTTGAGCTTCTTAAAAGTCTGACCCTTTTAGAGAAAAATAGCAATCTAGTCCCAAATTTCAATGGACATTGAATTATGACTATTTTTTCAGAAAATCATGTCAACATTGTAGGAAGTTTTCTTATAAAACTAGCCACCAATTATTTACTTCTATTAAGGAATATTATATTTGATATGTATAATTTATAATAAGCAAATAAATATTATTTAACACAAATTACTTAAATAATATATATCATATATACTATTCTTTTATAATTAATTTTATATATTATACAACATATAAAGTGTTTCTTGATAATTAATTTTGTATATTACATCATATATAATGTTCCTTAATTAATTTTGTAAACTTCCTTATAATATATGTGTGTGTATATAGTTGTATGTACCTTTTCACCAGAAGCAATGAAATTCATAATTACTATAAACTTCTATGCAATGTATTTGAGGATCTTTTAGATAATTCTATTTAAATACATAGAACTCTCATTCTAACCAAATAGGTCTCTGATCTACTTGAGGTTCTCTGTATATGACAGTCCATTCCATACTTCCCTGACTTTGTGCACATAAACTCCCATAGCAAGAATTTTCTCCTATACCTGTACCTTATAAATTCTCTAGTTTCCTTCCAGGAATAGCTCAGCTATCGTTTTCTTCTGAAGACTTTTTCAGACCCCTGTCCCATTCCCAAAATTGTTAGTTAGATCTCTCCCTTAAAATTGCTTTGTATATATTTTGTCTGTGACCTCACTTCCATCAAACTGTAAGCTTCTTGGGGATAGCTGGGTAGCTCAGTGGATTGAGAGCCAGGCCTAGAGACAGGAGGTCCTAGGTTCAAATCTGGCCTCAGACACTTCCCAGTTGTGTGACCCTGGGCAAGTCACTTGACCCCCATTGCCTAGCCCTTACCACTCTTCTGCCTTGGAGCCAATACACAGTATTGACTCCAAGAAGGTAGGTAAGGTTTTAAATTTAAAAATTACAAAATAAAATAAATAAATAATTAAAGAAGTAAACTTCTTGAGGTTTGTCTTTGTATCCCTAGAACTTAGCACTTTGCTTGGCACATAGAAAATATCCAATAAATGTTTTGCTGAATCAAACTATCTTGCTGAATATTAAAAGCAGGTCTCAGTCATATGACAGAAAATTCCTGCTTCCCTGGAAATGGAGAAGGATGAAATTTTCTGAAATCAGAATTTTGTAAGTGGTCCTAGAAATTCTTAAATTTTTTTATTTTTCTGGTGGTGGAGCATTAGCTTCTCTATACCTGTTTTTATATTTCTGTCCAATAAACTCAACCTCAATTTAAAGAGCAGCTAGAAACTCAAAGAAAAGTTCAAGGAAGAGATAGGAAAACTTGCATTCAAATTCTCCCTAGGAGATACTTATTAGCTACATGACCACTAGCTTGTCCTCTTTTAATTGTTTCCTTATCAATAAAATAGGTTAATAGCAATTACCCTCACAGAGTATTTGGGATGATTACCTGAGATAATATATGCAAAGTGCTTCACAAACCGTAAGGTATATCAATGTGGGTGATTATTGTTATTATTATTATGTTTATGTTTATACTGCATAGATTATCAAAAGAGAATTCAGTTTTATGTGAGCATGACAAACACTTAAACACAGAATAGTTGTTTACACAAGTAAAATTTAATATAAAACATTAATCCTAGACTCCATCTAAGGAAATTGAGTTATTTTTGTACCAATAAGTACTCTACCACAATGTAGCTTTCCAATAAGGTGTTCTCATGTTTTAGACTTTTATAATGCAATAGAAAAAAAATCTTGTTTCCTTTCAAATTCACAGTGAAAACCATGTTTATTATAAATTTCTTGATTTCCTTTGGGAATTTTAGAAATTAAGATGGAAACAACTTTATAAACCATTTACTTCAATTCCATTCAATTTAACTCAAAATATATTAAAGTATTTTGCTAGGAAACTAGAGGTATCAAATGAGACAAAATGAATAAAGTATTTTGTGATATTTAAAGAGCTATATAAATGCTACCTATTTCATTACCCTAATTATAGGCAAAAACTCTCCCTGCCCTCAAGGAGATTGATTACATTCTAGTGAGATTATATAACACATATGCTATTAAGCAAATACACATTATAAAGAAGATACTACAAAATAATTATAAGAAGATAAAAGTAGGAAGGGGAGGTCAGGAATCTAGTCTAATATAATTTTATAAAAGTTGAGCAGTAAATCAATAAAGTTTTTATTATAATATTTGGATCATATAGAATATCAAATGAGAATTAAGTTTTATGTGAACATGGCAAAATACTCAAACATAGAATAACTGGTTTTGAGTAGAATTTAGTATGATGCTTGCTCAGGAAGTGGCAGAACCAGGATTAAAACTCGGCTCTTCTAACTCCAAAATCAGTATTATTTCCTATATAGTATAAAATTCTGTCTTAAATTTATTTACTTATTTTTTAAAAAATCCATCAAACCCCAATGCGAGAAAGAACCATGGTGAGAACAAGAGTCCTATAAACAGGAAATCTCAAATACTTGCGCTTTTCTCCCCTGTTTGTTGGCTTTTGTCTTTCCTGGGAAGAGGTCTGGTGTCATACAATGCTGTCCATAGGAAAGCGCAACATATGGCTGAAGCAGCTGGAGTATAGTGTGACCATGCTGATATAATGAGACCCGTTTGAATCATTAAATAGCATTACAAAGGAAAAATCCTTCTACAAGCAGTGCACTATATTTAAGTTCATGATTCAATTAATCTTGAAAAAGCAGAGCTTGCCTAATAAACTGTCATCAACAAGGAACAGCTAACCAAGCCAGAGAGACTTCAGCCATGGTGCCAAGCATCTGGCATTATTTCTGGATATGTTGCTGTAAGAAGATAGAAATCACAGGAAAATCAACTATTTACCAGTGGTTCAGAGTCCCCAGTTATGGTCTACTCACCCTGGTGTAATTGCCAGCTAACATAGGTCCATTGAACATGTGATTGTTAGAACTAGTAGATCTGTATTTACAGGGAACCATTTGAAAGCCATGGTTATGACAGGACCTCTACTTCTAGCTACCCTAGCAATGCAAATCAGATTAAATGAGACCTTTAGTCCAATTCTAGGTTAATAGCTTATATTAATGTAGCATTTAAAATGCTTTACATAAATTATCTCATTTGACCTTCACAATGACACTGTGAAGTGAGGTCTATTATTCCCCTTTCACAGATGTGTTAAATGAGACCTTAAGAGATTTAGCAACTTGTCTAGGTGAGAACAGTGCATGTTTGAGTTAGAATTCAAACTCAGACTTTCCTGACTCCAAATCCAAAGCTCTAACCATTTACCATCTAGCCGCCTCCTATCTGATAACAATTTTTTAAAATATACTCATCTACATTGATTAAATAAAGGAATTCCTAAAGGGATTTCCCTTATCTATCATAATCATGCCCCCCATGCTGGATATTTTCCATTCTCCCTTTCCTCTTTCTTATCTTCTTTGGTGTGTTATTTTCTCCCTTTATATTTTGAGTTCCTTGAGTTCAGGAAAATTACTTGTGTACTACTGCCATTATTTATTTCCATTATCATATGTATTTATATATTATTGCTACTATGTGTCAAGGAGTAGCATGTAGTAGGTGCTTAATAAATATTTATCAACTAACTAAATGTTGTATCTTGTCAGCTAGGATGACCCAATTGGATAATTTCCATTCCACTTGTACTTTTTGTCCTCCTTCCTTCCAACATACATTCATAACTCTCTGTTTTTATTAAACAATATAATGCTTAAATTATCCTGATTATTTCTTAACATCTTAGATCTATCTTCTCTAGAGTACTAGATACTTGTCAGTCAGAGGCATAGAATTTTAGTCTCTCTTCTCAATCATATGCACACATATGTGTACACTATCCTCCCTCATCAATAGAAGATAGGATGTAAAGCAGGAAATAATTTATTTCAATAAATATAGGAATAGGCATAAATATAAATTTAAATTAACTTTTTATCTCATTTTGAGATTTGTAAAGTGCTTTAGAAATATCTCATCTGATCCTCACAACATTGGGAGATAGGTGGTATTATTAACTACATTTTGCTCCTAAGGAAACTGGAGCAGAGAGAGGGTAAATGATTTTGCCCAAGGTCACATAACTAGTAAGTATCTGAGACAAGATTTGAACACAATTCTTCCTGACTCTAGGTCCAGTGCTTTATCTACTGCACAAATTAACTTCTAAAATGTTCTTCCATCTGATATGGAAGAAGAGAGATGGACTTTATAGGCTTTTTTAATTCACTTCTAAATTTCTACCTTAATCCCTATTTAGTGTCATGGTTCACCATTCATTTTCTCCTTTTTAAGTAATATTCAATTGAAAATGCAAATCTAATTTAAAAAATCAATTAAAAATCAATTAAGGGGGCAGCTGGGTAGCTCAGTGGAGTGAGAGTCAGGCCTAGAGACAGGAGGTCCTAGGTTCAAACCTGGCCTCAGCCACTTCCCAGCTGTGTGACCCTGGGCAAGTCACTTGACCCCCATTGCCCACCCTTACCAATCTTCCATCTATAAGACAATACACCGAAGTACAAGGGTTTAAAAAAAAATCAATTAAAACATTGCAAAAGTAGCCAACATTAATGAGTTATCTTACTTTGCATTTTACCTCTAAAAGTGTGTGTGTGTGTGTGTGTGTGTGTGTGTGTGTGTGTGTGTGAAGGAATAAACTCTATAATTAAATGTTTGCTTTTGTTTGCCTAAATTTTCAGTGATTAAGAAGAAAATTAAAAAGAAAAAATAACTCTCACATGTTTTCCAAAGGAATATGTAGTCCAACTAGCATCTTTAAATTTCCAAAGGAAATCTTATACATGTATAAGATTTCATTTCTAACCAGGGTACTTTATTTGACTAATATTGATATGCTCTTTGAGTTGAAAAGTTGCCTTGTGTATCTTCGTTTAAGGGAGTAAGATTTAAAGATTCCTCTATACTTGGGCACAGAACAGACACCACCATAGAGTTCCGTTAACCTGATCAGCTGTGATCCATATATGGAAGCATAAGCCTCAGAGCCTAGGAAAATATCAGCTGCTCCAATCATAGTATCATGTAAGTGGACTGCAACAGATCATTTCAAATGAAAGTAATGATCAGAATGATTCTTGACTCACTGGACTGTCCTGTGAATGTTTGAATTTTGAAGGTTATACTCCAAAATTTTAGGTAAGCATTTTTGATTTGCCTTATTTTCAATATATTTAGAAGAAAGGATCCTTGATTTTAAAGTGATTAGCAAATGATGCCTTCTGCCTTGTATTTATTAACACATGCTTTATAAGTGATAAAAGTTCACTTGTCAATTTCATTGTCAGCACAAACCTGCTTTCCCAGATAGAAAGGTATAGCAATTAGTAAGGTCCCTGTGCTTGATTCTTGCATACACCAAATGTGATAAATGGACTAAAAGTTCCAGATTTAGCCACAAAGCACATATATTTATATGAATACTTCTGGTATTTACACCATAATACTGATCATTATCTAAATTATCTACATTTCTAAAATCCTAATAGCCTCAAAAAGTTCATGCAAACAAATCTTTTATAGTTTCCCATTTTAAAATAATTTAGGGTAGGAATTTCAGACAGATTTAAGAGAATCTTCTTTCAAAGACTTTCCCCAAGTCTTATAAGCCTTTTCTGTGTTTGAAGGTGCAATCAAGAGCATTAAAACCAGGAAGCAGCTTTTTTTTTTTGCATTATACTCTGAAATTACAGTACAGTATTGCGCACAATATCTAATACTGTGTTGAATTAAAAAACATACTAGGAAAACAACAATATTCTTAACTCCATTGCTTTTTGGACAAGATGAGGGAATATTTGCCAAGTTCTTATTTGTTTTCTTTTACACATATCCATTTTTCAAATAGGTAATAAATCAGAGATTGTGCTCAATATTATTTCTAATTTGAACCCTTTTGGATCTATACTATGCTTCATAATTATGTATAAATTATAAACGATACCTTGGTTCTTTTAGTCCAATAAATAATCATGTTTCAAGATCACAGGCTACGTAGTAAATTGACTGCTTCAGCTCCCATGTCATGATTTTCCAATTTTTGAATAAAGAATGATTATTTTTCTTTGTTTTAATGTCCCAAAATTCTGCTACTTCCTAAGAAAAATCATGCCCAAAAGAACATCTCATATGAAATTTATTTGTCTACAGTGTGATTTTCATAAATGACAAATTAACAAAATTTCATCATCTAACTTTTTCTTCCATTAAACTTTCATGAGAGGGACAAGTCTGTCTCCTATGACTAATCCTTACAACTGTTGACCACCTTAGAGCCCAGTATTATGTTCTATTCAAGTCATTTTACTGTAAGCCTCTAGTATTGCCAACAGAGAGGTCTTAAATGATGCAGTTAGCCCTTTAAATGTTTCGGTCATAAACCATATGTAGTTAGGTAAACCACAGTTACTCTCCCTCTCTATTCCTCTCTCCTCCCTCTCACTCTCCCCCTCTTTCCCTCTCCCTCCCCCTGCCTCCCCTCTCTCTTTCTCTTTCTCTTTCTCTCTCTCCCTCTCTCCCTCTTGCTCTCTCCTCCCCTCCTCCCCTTTCTCCCTTAAAACAGTTGTATGCATGCCCTTACTTCTACCAAAGCAATCCCTCTGCTACCACTATTTCCCATCTGCTTGTGGACTATGCAAAATACTTTCACAACATTGCTTCTCCGGCTGTTACAGGTACAAACTATCTGGATATTTAGATACTACAGTATCTAATAGGACACCATCAATCTTTTATAGTAAGAGAATACATAAATTATAAACAAATATGTCCTTTGGTCTAGTAGAACAGCATAATGATCAAAGACACACAATAGAAATGTATTTGCTTCTCCAGTACGCTTTATTCCCCCAGCTCTGGGTTTGTAGTGATGGACAGGCAGTGAGCTGTCAGTTTTTGTTCCATCTGTCACACTACACTTACCTCCTGTTGTTTTAAGTAATCAATATGGGGGCTGAAATCACCTACCGCTACCTCTGCTACCTCCTATTTTGTCCACTCATAAATTATGAATCCCTGCACAACATCAAGTCTACAATTTCGATTGCATTTGCTAATCATTGATCAATAATTCAAGAACCTCTTCTTCTTCAAGGGTCCCTAGTTTCCTGCAACATATGGCATCAGGCTGACAGTGTTCACGAGACTATTCCCTTATCACAAAAAGCAGCCGGGGAAAACAAGTTGTTTAAAGTTGTTTCTTTTTCTTTTTTCCCCCCTTCTTCCACGAGGCAGACTTTGTACTTCCCCCCTAAACCTCCCCCACCCCCGTTTCTCTTGCTTGTTACATCTAATGACGGCACACGTACAGCTGCTACAGAATGAAGTGGCCCAGTAACAGGCCAGTGGAATTCAGTTTAGGGAGATGCGCAGCTTATCTGCAAAATTGTCTCTCCCAGGTTTGTTTTGTGGGGTTTCATTGTTGCTTGGGGTTCGGATCTCATCCCTTTTGGGAGGAAAAGGACTGGTTTTTTTTTTCTTATTTCTATTGCATGGTTCCATTTTCTTGGGCACCAAAGATAAAAGAAAAAAAAATCTACAAGTCTTTCACACACACACATATGTTGGAAATAGAAAAGAGGGGAATCGTACAATGAACCTGAACTCACGAGATGCTCTAAGTGCTTCCTTCACTGTTCACCAAAATAAATAGAAAGACAAACAGACAGATAGATACATAGATACATAGATAGTTGGATAGATGGACAGATGGATGGATGGATAGATAGGGAGAGAAAAAGAGAGAGAGAGAGAGAGAGAGAGAGAGAGAGAGAGAGAGAGAGAGAGAAATCCACCCTCTCCCCCAAACAAGGTGAAGTTTCTGGCCTCTCAATGCAATGGGGAAACCTCAACTAATAACAAGCCTTTCCCCAAATCATTTCAAATACTTTATTTTGAAAGACTATGAAAAATGGGAAGTGGTTCTTTGAGTCTTCAGTGTTGACAGTGCCATTGAGAGGGGGCTCACCAAACACTCTGCATGAGAAGGCTTCAGAAAAGATGTTGCTCATTTCTAGAGAAATGGGGAGGAGGGGGTGGTTGCAGGATAAGAAAGCATCTGCTAAAGATCACTGGCAAGAGTGCTTGGAGAGATCACATCTAATTTCCGTGAACCATTCAATGAACTAATTTCAGTGAAACCATTTTCAATAAAAGAAGGCTCAGGAGGGTTGCCTGAGGTTGACTGCCCTTCTTGTGTCCACCCCACCCCTTGGCCTCTGAACAGAGCTAAATAGTATAAAAGGTACTGCTTTGTCAACGCCAAGATTTGAAGTGTCTCCTACCTTGTTTTTTACTTTACAAGTCCCCCTATGGTGGAAAAATCAGCCTCTATAGAAGCAAGCACTTCTGTCAGTCATTGGCAGGCTAGGCCCGACTCCTGGAATTACCTATTGTTATTGACTCAGCAGGAGGGCTGCAGTGGAGGAGGTTTTCAATAACTTTTAAAATTTAAAAAAGAAACAGCAGGAGAGACCAGAAGGGAGGGAAAAAGAGGAGAAGGCTTTAAAACAATCTTGTGGCAAAAAAAAAAAAAAACACTGAGACAGAAGACAGGGGCAAGAGAAAGAGGGAGCAGGGTTGGACAAAAAGGAAAGAAAGCTGTAAAAAAAATGTAATGAGAAAAAAAAAGCAGGAAGAGGAAAAATGATCTTAAAGATTAAAGACAGAATGGAATAAAGTTAGAATGGGGCTAGGAAAACAAAGACAGGAAGTTTAAACAGAAAGGCCCAAAGAGTGAATTATTTCTTTCAACTCTTTACACCTTTCTCCTCTTTTCTCTTATAGCCTCTTTTTTTATCACTCCCCCCTACACAGGAGCATACCACCCTCACTGCCCCCCCACCCCATCTCCTTACGAGTTCCTGGTGTAGTGGAAATCAGAGACCATTTCAAATCCCCAGTCTGTTAACACTTTAGATGAATCAAGTCTGCAGTTAGTTTGGAGTTGAACATGAAACATAAAATATAATATTACTTAAATAACTAAAATGTGTTGGTATATTCTGAATACCTTGCAAGAAACAACTTCTAAATAGAACAGGATACACTGACTCAGTGGTTTATTGTCCTCATGACAAGAATAGGTTTCATATTTCATTTTTCTTATTTCATTTTCCAAAAAATCTCAGTGAACAGAAGCATTACATTAAGAAAAGTTACATTTTGTCATCATCACCATCCTCTTCATCTAGTGAGCATATTTGGAGGGACTGCTATGTGTTGAGCACTGTGCTAAGAGCTTTACAAAGATGATCTCATTTGATGCGCACAAAAACCCTGTAAAGTAGGCACTGTTATTATTGTCCCCATTTTTACAGTTAAGGAAACTGAGGCAGGCAAATGATTTGCCTAGGTCTTCCAGATAGTAAATAACTGAGATTAAACTTAAACTCAGATCTTCCTGACTCCAGGCCCATTTCTTTATCCTCTATGTCACCTATTTGTCCCTAAAAGTTCATGATTATGAATCTCTCTCTTTGATATTTCTATGACTAAGGTAAGGGTGATTCGAAGAAATCTAATACCATTGCCGAGGGATATGCAGTGTGTGTGAAACTCCTTTATAGTCTTTATTAACAAAGTGGAACTGGATGTAGAATTGTGTGTTTGTGTGTGTGTGTGTGTGTGTGTGTGTGGGTGTGTGTGTGTGTGATTCTAAGAATACATTTTCCCAAATGGAAAAAAAAGAAACAGCCTCACATATCAAAAACTTGGCTAAAAATAAAGTAGACTTGTTCTTGGGAAAGTCAGCATATATGATCTTGGCAATGACACTTTGGTATTGAAGTTTACATTTTAGTGACTTGGACAAAGTTAATCTTCCATTTAGTTGAGATTAAGACTTTACTGTCCAAGGAAACAGTTCCATGCGCCTATGACTAAAATGGTATCCAGTCACATTTGACCAATACTTCCATTTGTGCTTTGTATATCTATGTACTTTGTTATAAAGCTGAATGTATATTTAACTGGGTGCTTTAGAAAGCATTGCTTAAAAATGCAAATGTGGCCACCCACTGAGTATAAGTGTGGTCCATGGGGAGCTCAGCATGACAGCTGTCCTTCTATGTAAATAAAACCAGAAACTCAACAATCATCTACTCTCTGGTGATAATGGTCTCAGGCAGAAAGAACCAAAGATAACAGGTAGATAACTGACTAATGGAAAGAGATGGACCGAGGAGAAACTCTAGAGGGTCTATACCACAGTCTCAGCAGAACTCAGTTTATCTGGTATAACTCCTCAAAAGCTACATTTGTAAATCTCAATCTCCTACTTCCAAAGGACAATTAGCTGGTTTAAGTGACAGGTAAGACTATCATCCTTTTTCATATGAATTTCTCTACCCAGACCCGTAAAAGGGCAGGGTTATAGAGGAAACACACATTACAAGGCACAGTGGAATAAGAGATGTAGAAAGACCACAGGATTTAATGTCAGCAGAAGCAGGTTCAATCCTACCTCTTTGATTTATCTATAATATCTAGTACTTTCTACAACCTCTGAGAGTCCGCTTCCTTCAGAAGAAAATAAGGGATGTTAAGGCTACTTCCAACTCTAAGTACATGATGCGCTGATGTCCCTGCTCACAAAGGTGATACTGCTTCTCAGTATGGACTTGACACAGCTCTACTGAGACAATCTGTTGTTGGAAAACTGGTCACACATAGTCATGCATGGCAAATCCAAGCCCAGGTTGAGAATCCAAAAAGTTGCAAAAGGAGAAGATTTTGTGGATGCCAGTATTAAGCTAATGTCCCCCTCCAGGTTAAATGCTGCATGACCCAAACGCTGCCTACATTGGCAAGAAAATGAATGCCAGAACCATATTGCAGCCATATTATAGTCTCATGTCTATAATACTGTAGCTCTTTTTTGGTGAGGTTGAGAATTAGGTCTCATCAGGAGTTTTAAGTTCATTGTTAAAACACATGTTTCCCAAGCCATTCCCTCGGAAGTTTTTCTTTCCAGCTCAAAGGTATTCTGACCAGGGTGGCAACAAAGCCTCACTGAGGACAAATTTCTTCTTTAGAAATAAATAATGCACAATCTCTCAGGAAAGCTAAATACAAGGAAACTGTGGTTTAAAAGTGTTATTTCAAAATGCAAACCTTAAGATTTAATGGATTTTAGGGTTAAATGTATAAAGTCACTAACATGAGAAACTTTGCGGTTACTACGTTCACCAACTCCTTTTTAATGCTAGAAATAGTATTTGAAATATTTGACTTTTATTCCTTTTACTACAAAGTACCAACTAAGTGATGCCTAAAGTGCATTAGGGAAAAGCAACCAGTTTACATTTCCCTCTATTCAGCTTTAAATGGAAAGAGAAAAGATTGCTAAAACTAGAATTCCAAGAGCTCACTCCCTGATTCTATTTCCTAAGAGGATACTAAAAAACTTAAATGAGCATATCATCTTCTCAAAATGGATATTCCCTCTTTTGATACAGGTTTGTAATCCAGTCATGCTTGCCTCTGCTCTAAAACTCTTATCCATATGTTCCCATCAGTTCACCTCAGTGGTTTAACACAAGGTGCTGAAGACATTGGAGTCACCTGACATCATGAGAATATTATTGGAGCACTCTGGTTGTTGGTCACCCCTTACCTCTACCACAAAACCAAACCATTTTCTTTTCCCATCATATATTTGCTTCATAATATTAAAAGAAGTACTCATCATTTTTAAAGGCACTTTTAAGAAGCCACCTTCAGTCTGACTAATGGAAAAGTTGTCTAGATAAAGTTATGGGGATAACCCCTAACAAGCTATGGGCAAAGCTTCCCTTCAGATATGCCCAGATCTAATACAGTAAGATCACATCATTATATTCCAGCAGAAACTTTAGGTATGTTATAATCCTCTTGTTCACAGACTCCCAATAAATTTATCATATTTATTTCCTCCTTCAACCCCTACTCTATTCCCATCAATGGTCCTATGTATGAAAGTAGAATAATGATAACCAAAACTAGCAATACTGAATTTATCACGTTTACTTGTATTTACTATAAATTAAAGTTTAAATTTTTCCTTTCAAAAAGATGTACTGTTTTATCCCATCATCTAGATTTCTGGATCTTTTCATTTTTCATTTGTATTTTGGTACCAAAAAAGGGAGAAAAATTCTCCCTAATAGAGCTAAGTAATAAATTTACACTGACAAATTCCCAACATCATCCATTTCACAAAACCTGGATTCATTTTGACTTTGCAGCCAGACATATTCAAAATGTTTTTCCAGTGATGGAATCTGCTTTTAGCCTCTCAGCCTCTAGACTTAAAGGAGGGCAGCAGCCTCAAGTCTTAGGAGGTTTGAACAAAGTTTTTTGTGAAAATCAGATGAAGTGGAACTGAATGGTTTTTCTCAGCCCAATTTAAAATGATTGGTATAGGATCTCCCTCACTCAATTCTCTTTCCCCTCTCTCCAACTTGGATTTTATGGCAACAACAACAACCAAAAAGCTGTTGTGGGTCTCTCCTCAGCTTTACAGATATATTTTAAAAGGAGAAAGGAACATTTTAAAAGCACCTTTCATGTATCTGTGCCTCTGGGAATCAATCAGCTCAAGTAATTTTTGAAGAAAGAAAAGTAGTCTAATATTATCCATTCTGTTCAATCAGAGCATCTGTAATTCTGACATGTAAAAAATAAATTAACTAACTAATCTTTTAGGCATGAGTGTTGTTTCAGCTTTAATATTTTATTTTAGATTCAATCCCAGTTTCAGTTGCAACTGAACAAGTCCCTGTGATTTTTATAACAAACAGAGGAATTTAATTTTTGAGTTTTACAAAATCCCCAAATAAAAAGAAGAGGGGAAAAAAGTAGGATATATAAAAAGAGTAAACCTAAAGATTTGTAGTTTTTAGAAGTAAATCTCCTTTCTGGATTAAATGGCTAATTCTGCCCATCTTGGTGAAGTTGGCTTCTCCACCCTGTTTGCTTATGTTGGTATCTATAGCCCCTCCTTTCTAGAAATCTCATTTCTTCACTGAGATCTAAGACCAAGATAATGCTTCCTAGCACTGGTCTTTCCCTGACTTTGTCCTTTGTCCTCTTTAAATCAATGCTCTGCCTGGGATCTCACACCAAATTTTTATTTCTGGGCCTTCGTGACAGTCAGTTTACTTAAACAGCATGGCATATTGCCTTCATTCAGATTATTACCTCTATCTCCCTTTCATAGTAGAATACTTAGATGCCCCAAACCCTAGTTGACCCTATGTGTCTACCCTGAGTGAACTCTGAATGAAACTCTGAAAAAATTCAAGGGTCATTCAGAAATGATGAAGCAAACTGAATCTGATATTAAATATTTTTTTGCCTGAGCTCTTTCTCTATTAGAATACCCTTGGGATGAGCTGTTTTGTTTGAGGTTAGAGAATTTACAGTCACGTTTCAGCACTATCTCTGTTCTTAGGCTCTCTTCTCAATCACTATCCTTTGTGGTACCCAAGCTGCTAGTGAATTTCCAAAAATTCTCAACTGGACTCACATTCATTCCTGTAGGCCACCCTCTTTGCCCATCTACCAAGTTCTAACATCATTTTTGTCGTTCCCAAGATCTTACCTCAGACTCCCTCTTCTTCTTTCTCATTCTTTAACTTCAAAATAACTTATAGGCAGAAAATATATCCAGCAGAGAGGTTGACTCACTTTCAAATCCATGACACTCATAGCTCTTCTAAACTATCAAATACCACATATCATCCTTGAGGATAACATGAGTTGAAAACAGCTCTCCTAGTGATGATATACTAAACCAAAGATGAGTCTACCCCAGTATATACTGATGGGGGAAGAAGGAAATATTTTTATCACTTATTTTGTTACATTGTTTAGTTAAATGCCTTTTTCTTTGAGCAAATGTGTCCTCTGCTAGACTGTTAAAAGAAGCAGAATAATGGGAAGATGATGAGCTTAGGTTCTAAGAAGATGTTAATGCACACTATTTCTTAAATCTATGATAATTTTCAAGGGATCCATGTGAAAGCAGGGAAAGGAAGCAGGGATCTCAGTTACTATATTTTCATTGCCCTACTTGTCTATAAATTTCAATCATTAGGCATTCACAGAGGAAAAAATTCAAGGATTCTGGGCCAGAGAAATTAAAGTATTGGCAAATATATTTTAAATATTCTAAAATTGGAGAGGCAGTTGGGTAGCTCAGTGCATTGAGAGTCAGACCTAGAGACAGGAGGTCCTAGGTTAAAATCCGGCCTCAGACACTTCTCAGCTGTGTGACCCTGGACAAGTCACTTGACCCCCATTGCCCACCTTTACCACTCTTCCACCTATGAGCCAATATACAGAAGTTAAGGGTTTAAAAAAAATTTAAAAATTTTAAAAATTAAAAAATATATTATAAAATTGGTACAGTCCAGGGGCAGCTGGGTAGCTCAGTGGATTGAGAGCCAGGCCTAGAGACGGGAGGTCCTAGGTTCAAATCTGGCCCCAGACACTTCCCAGCTGTGTGACCCTGGGCAAGTCACTTGACCCCCATTGCCTGCCCTTACCACTCTTCCACCTATAAGTCAATACACAGAAGTTAAGGGTTTAAAATAAAAAAAAAATTAAAAAAAAAATTGGTACAGTCCAAAGATTTGTAGCATCTTTTTTTTTTTATCTTCAAATCAGTTGAGATCTCTTCTTTAGATGCGGAAAACATGATGTTGACCATGCTTAGAGAAGAGGGAGGATATTTTAGTTCCTATTCCCTTTCCATAATAAATGGATAACCAGGGTACAAAATTCATTGTAAAATAAAAATAATGGCAATGGAAGATGGGGATAACCTCATAAGAATCAGTTGGAAGACTTGATAGTGTTTCCTAGTGTTTTATTCTTGTCATATGTTTTCTGGTGCTATGATGGACATTTTATATTCTAAGAACACCCTTTAGGAACTTCCGCTGAATCAGAAGAAAGGAAAATAGTACGTCTGATTCTTGAACTTTCATGTACCTGACTGACTGGCTTCTCAGTCAAGATCAGCTTAGGCATTAGTAATAGCAACCAATTCAAATATTTGCTGACCAGCCTGATTTTGAATTTAAAATTCACTTGCCAGTTATATTGGTAGAAAAGGGTAGAGATATGGCCATCTCCTAATGTAAATTCCTCATTAAAAAAAGTGTCTTTCATAAACATTTCTTGAATTTCATTAGTTGAAAACTGTACACAATCCTGGTAGAACATAAAGAAGTTACTGAATTGGGAGGATAAAATAAATAGCCATTTTTTAGGTTAAACATATAATTCTAACTATATTTAGATCTTAAATTCTGAGGAACATGATTTGTTCAATGATACATTTAAATACATGTAAAAATGGGATCACATTATAATTCAGTTCTATTGAATGATAAAGTACAGCTAAAGAAAGCTGCAGAAGATGCAGAGATAGAAGTAAAATCCGAAATGCATTTTTCATGTTGTTTTAAATATGATGCATTTTGGAAATCTCATGAATGGAAATATTTAATATATAGGAATTCTTTATTCAACATTGTGACTTAATATAATAATTGGAAACAGGCATCCATATCTACAGGTTCCTAAACAACCATTCCTCTCTACTTACATTCTCTTTTTAAAATAGCTGTCATCAGTAATCTGTGTGTATTTCTGAAGACCTATTCCAGTTCCATCTCAAGGGGGAAAAAAGCCTGAAGAATCTGCCCCATTATTATCAAAATGTTTCCCAGTTTCCTGGCATATGAATCAGAAGGTGAAACAAGGGACTGGTATTTTAACAGATCGAGTGATTATGCCATATATAGGCCTGCTGTATTTTAAATCTTTCTTGTTACTGATCTCCAAAAGACAGGAGAGTAAGAGGGGTGAAAGTATGTGGGATAGAGTCTTTGGGGGAAAATGTAGAAGCAGCAGGAAAATATGGTTAAACTACCAGATGTGACCATATAAGTAGAGTAAAATAGACTTAGGATCAAAATATTTGGTTGACTCAATTTGGTCAGGCTGTCCTTATAAGAATAAAATTTTGCAGACAAGCCCTATTTGTCTACAGTAATACTGATAGATCTTTATTCTATGGGCACATGGGCAAAATGAAATAAAAATTAACTCAATAGTCTAACTGAAAATCATATTGTTAGAAAATTCAGCATAATGGAATTAAGGAATAGGGAAGGGTCTAGAATAGATGAAGGAGGAAAAAATATTTTAAAAAAAAGACTTCCCATCTAAATTTTCATTGGCATTACTCACAAATTATTTGAATTTTTTAATTGTGTAAGCCCATCATAAGATTAAACAGTTCATTGTTAATGTACTTCAAAGTTATCAAAGGATTCATGTTTTCCAAAGGAGAAAGGTGGACAACTACCATAAAAATATATGAGTATTCCAAAATCCTTTCTTCTGCTAGAGAAGGGAAGAATCATTCACTTCCAAGCCAGGCAGTTCTCCCAATTTTGAGACTGGGAAACTGAGATTGTGACTTCAGTGATTCATTTGGCTAAATAAGTGCCCTAAGGTCATGGGTAGGATCACTGCATTCAATTAATTCCAATTAATTTACCTTTTCTTTCCCTCTCCCCTCTCCTGAAATATGACTCCGACTCAGTCAGGCCTGTTGAGGATGTGTGACAGTCTTCTCAGAGACCTTACTGGACAAAAGAGTGAGGATGGATCACTGCAAATCTATCACTGCCAATGATAAAAACAAATACAATCAAAACACATGCTTTGATGGTAGAGCTTTGTAGACAGAAGGATCAGAGGCAATGCTCTCTATTATTCTTCGGTCCACACAGAGGACTGTACTAGATTCCTCTGAAGGAGCTTTGTCTAATCATTATGAAATAGTTGAACACTCATTTGGAATTCTGTATCAAATACAGCAATGTAGATGTTTATTAACTTTCCTATCTAGGCACAAATAGAATAGGGACAAAGGAAAATGGAATCCCCAGATGAAAGGGATTTCCAGAAACCTCACAGTCATAAAGTAAGGATCAATTTCCTTAAAGAATGAAGATATTTGGATTTCAGGGAAGATGGCGGCTTAGACTGAGTGAATCTTAAAACCTCCACACCCTTACACACCTAGATAGAAAACAATGCACTTTGAGAAGAAAGAGGACCAAATCTAATAACAGGACAGAGCAGGGGGAACCCTACTGCAGCACAAATAAAGAGGTACTCCAATGGCAATAAATATAGCAATCTAGGTGATATGGATGAATATTTACAAAAATACAAATTGCCTAGATGAACAGCAGAAGAAATAGAATACTTAAATAATCCAATATCAGAAAAAGAAACTGAACAAGCCAACAAAGAACTCCCTAAGAAAAAATATCCAGGGCCTGATGGATTCACAAGGGAATTTTATCAAACATTCAAAGAACAATTAATCCCAATACTATACAAATTATTTGATATAATAAGCAAAGAAGGAGTCTTACCAAATTCTTTTTATGACACAAATATGGTACTGATTCCAAAGCCAAGCAGATCAAAAACAGAGAAAGAAAATTATAGACCAATCTCCTTAATGAACATAGATGCAAAAAATCTTAAATAGAATACTAGCAAAAAGTCTCCAGCAAGTGATCAAGATGGTTATCCATCATGATCAGGTAGGATTTATACCAGAAATCTAAGGATGATACAACATTAGGAAAACCATCCACATAATTGACCATATCAACAAGCAAACCAATAAAAAACACATGATTATCTCAATAGATTCTGAAAAAGCCTTTGACAAAATACAACACCCATTCCTACTGAAAACACTAGAAAGTATAGGAATAGAAGGTCCTTTCCTTAAAATAATAAACAGTATATATCTTAAACCATCAACAAGCATCATATACAATGGCAATAAATTAGAAGGCTTTCCAATAAGATCAGGTGTGAAACAAGGATGCCCATAATCACCTCTATTATTTAACATTGTACTAGAAACACTAGCAGTAGCAATTAAAGAAGACAAAGAAATTGAAGGTATTAAAATAGGCAATGAGGAGACTAAGCTATCACTCTTTGCAGATGATATGATGGTCTACTTAAAAAATCCTAGAGAATCAAATAAAAAGCTAGTTGAAATAGTCAACAACTTTAGCAAAGTTGCAGGATGCAAAATAAATGCACATAAATCATAAGCGTTTTTATATATTTCCAACACATCACAGTAGCAAGAGGTAGAAAGAGAAACACTATTTAAAATCACCCTAGACAATATAAAATACTTAGGAATCTACCTACCAAAACAAATACAGGAATTATATGAACAAGTCTACAAAACTTTCCAAATAATTAAAGCTAGATCTAAACAATTGGAAAAACATTGACTGCTCATGGGTAGGACAAGCTAAAATTTCATGGGTAGGACAAGCTAAAATTACAAAAATGACCATTCTACCCAAATTAACTTACTTAGTGCCATACCTATCAAGCTACCAAAAAACTTTTTTACTGAATTAGAAAAAAAAACTATAACAAAGTTTATTTGGAAGAACAAAAGATCAAGAATATCAAGGGAAATAATGAAAAAAACAACTTGAAGGAAGGTGGCATAGCAGTACCAGATATTAAGCTATACTATAAAGCAGAGGTCATCAAAACAATATGGTACTGGCTAAGAGACAGAAAGGAAGATCAGTGGAATAGACTTGAGGTAAGTGACGTCAGCAAGACAGTGTATGATAAATTCAAAGAGCCCAACTTTGGGGACAAAAATCCACTATTTGACAAAAACTGCTGGGAATATTGGAAAACAATATGGGAGAGATGAGGTTTAGATCAACATCTCACACCGTACACCAAGATAATTTCAGAATGGGTGAAAGACTTGAATATAAAGAAAAAAAACTGTAAGTAAATTAAGTGAATACAGAATAGTATACTTGTCAGATCTCTGGGAAAGGAAAGATTTTAAAACCAAGCAAGATTTAGAAAAAATTACAAAATGTAAAATAAATAATTTTGATTCTATTAAATTAAAAAGTTTTTGTACAAACAAAAACAGTGCAACCAAAATCAGAAGGGAAACAACAAACTGGAAAAAAATCTTTATAACAAAAAATTCTGACAGAGGTCTAATTAATCTAATATACAAATCAATTGTATAAAAAATCAAGCCATTCCCCAATTGATAAATGGGCGAGGGACACAAATAGTCAATTTTCAGATAAAGAAATCAAATGTATCAATAAGCACATGAGAAAGTGTTCTAAATCTCTAATAATTAGAGAAATGCAAATCAAAACAACTCTGAGGTATCATCTCACATCTAGCAGATTGGCTAAAATGAGAGAAGGGGCGAGTAATGAATGCTGGAGGGGATGTGGCAAAACTGGGACATTAATACATTGCTGGTGGAGTTGTGAACTGATCCAACCATTCTGGATGGCAATTTGGAATTATGCTCAAAGAGTGATAAAAGAATGCCTGCCCTTTGATCCAGCCATACCATTGTTGGGTTTGTACCCCAAAGAGATCATAGATAAACAGACTTGTACGAAAATATTTATAGCTGCGCTCTTTGTGGTGGCAAAAAACTGGAAAAGGAGGGTATGCCCTTTAATTGGGGAATGGCTGAACAAACTGTGGTATATGCTGGTGATGGAATACTATTGTGCTCAAAGGAATAATAAACTGGAGGAATCCCATGTGAACTGGAAAGACCTCCAGGAATTGATGCAGAGTGAAAGGAGCAGAGCCAGAAGTACATTGTACACAGAGACTGATACACTGTGGTAAAATCAAATGTAGTGGACATGTGTACTAGCAGCAATGCAATGACCCAGGACAATTCTGAGGGATTTATGGAAAGGAAGCATACCTACATTCAGAGAAAGAACTACAGGAGAGGAAACACAGAAGATAAATAACTGCTTGAACACTTGGGTTGAAAAGGACATCATTGGGGATATAGACCCGAAAGGACCACACCAATGCAACTACCAATAATATGTAAATAAGTCTTGATTGATGACACATGTTAAAACCTGTGGAAATTTGAGTTAGGTATTGGAGGGGGTGGGGGGAGTATGTGAGGGGGTGAAGGGGAAAGTAAAAACATGAATCATGTAACCATGGAAAATTTTTCTAAAATTAAAAAAAATTAATTAAAAAATTAAATAAGGGGGCAGCTGGGTAGCTCAGTGGATTGAGAGCCAGGCCTAGAGACAGGAGGTCCTAGGTTCAAATCCATCCTCAGACACTTCCCAGCTGTGTGAACCTGGGCAAGTCACTTGACCCCCATTGCCTACCCTTACCAATCTTCCACCTGTAAGTCAATACACAGAAGTTAAGGGTTTAAAATTTAAAATAATTAATTAATTAATTAAAAATTAAAAAAAGAATCAAGATATTTAGAATAAAATGAGATCAGATCAGGAAAGGCCCTCAGAAATAAATTAATTCAGTGGCCTTTTTATTAGATAAGAAGACTGAGAACCCCAAAGTCAAGTTAGTCAGATAGTTAGAGAACAGGAATAGGTTTATATCTCTTGGCTCATAGTCAAATGTTCTTCCCATCACACTATACTTCTCTTGTAGAAGATGATTTCAACTCCCTCCTCCCTTTTTTTTTTCATATGATACTGAAGATACTCTGTAAGTAAGATTGGTGACAGTGTCCTGAAAAAAGCTACTGGGATCTTTAAAGTAACCTAAATGACTACTGAGAGCATTTTAGACATAGTTAATATTAATGCCTCATATCTTTTTAAGTTTCCAAAGCACTTTCCTTGCATCAATTCAATTAAGTAGATAGGGTAGTCATCATTATGCCCACTTTACAGATAGAGAATCTCAGAGAAGTTAAGTAAATCACTTCAGGTTACACAAATAACAAGTACTGGAGCTAGGAAGCCAACTCAGGTTCAAGCCCAATAGATCAGTGATGGGCAAACTTTTTAAAGAAGTGGGCCAAAGGAAAGGAAATGCTCATGTTTCAGTCTGTCTCTAAAACGACTCTTTCAAAGTTTCATTGTATTGTATCCTACTCATTGTATTCGTCAGATTAGGAATAATGTCACCCAGGCAGATAGAACATTTCAAGAGGCCACATCTGGCCCAAAGGCTGTAGTTTGCTCATCACTACAGTAGATCATTTTAATTCTCACAATGTAAGACCCAAGTTTAGAACTAGGCTTTTTCATTGTCATACTTCCTAACTTAGACTCAACTTTCAGACCTAGAATGAATGGAGATATGTAAAACATGGAGATTCAATGAATATACTTTCTTAGGAAAAACAAATGTTGGAGGGATTGTGGCAAAATTGGGACACTAATGCATTGCTGGTTGAGTGTGAATTGATCCAACCATTCTGGAAGGCAATTTGGAATTAGGCCCAAAGATATTCTTTTTTCCTTCAGATAATAAAAAAATAAATATACTTTCTTAACATAGTGATACCATAACTAGAATGATAATCCATTTTTAAATTCTTTTGTTTACAATACACAAAGGTTATACTTTCTGCTGATACACTTGCTCATAACTAGGTAAACTGATCAACTAATGATAAATTAATTCATACAGCTTCCAGAGTTCCTGGTACATTCAATAAAATCCTAATGCTAGTCTATCGATTGTCTCAGGATCAATGCCTGGAAGATTGGGCTCATGGTGAAAGATCTAGTACTATCCCACTCAGGGTCTCAGATTCAAGACCAAATGCCAGAAAGAAAAGGCTCTCAAGCACTAAACTTGACCCAAAGCCAAGTGTACGTTCCAGTAGCAGAATGTCTTCAGTATTCCATTTCCCTCAACATCCTTGGATTGGACTATTACACTAATACCTTATGTAAGTTGTCTAGTCTCTTGAAACCAGACTTTCAGCTTAAACTTTAATTGCTACTCATATCTCCTATGAAAGGGGAGTTTTTCATCTCACCTATCACACACTGGTATATAGATTGCCTTTAGAATCCTTTTAATAATATGTGTGTATATGTACACACACACATATGCACATATACATACATTATATATTATGCCTCTATATATATATGTATAAATAAATATATATTACATATGCATTTATGCTTTACTATGCACAGAAGATTGGAAATAGGATACTGTACCAGCTCTGCCTTTCTCCATCACAAGATCCTGAAGTAATAATGATAGTTAATATTTAAATAGCACTTACTATGGACCAGTCATTGTGCTTAAACTCTTTAAAAATATTAAATTTGATCCTCACAACAACTCTGGGAGGACAGTGCTATTATCATCCCTTTTTTACTGTTGAGGAAACTGAGGCAACCACAGGTTAATTGGCTTGACCAGGGTCACGTAGAGAATAAGTGTTTGAGGTAGGACTTGAACTTAGGTCTTCCTGAATCTAAACCCACAACCATATGCCCTTGCCACATCTAGATACCCAAGAAAGTATCCTTAACTAAAGAGTTAGAAATGTGTTCCACTTGCTCCCCTGGTACTAGTAACTGACTCATTGTCTCCAGAGATCAAAATCCTCTTCCCCCCTATCATTTTCTCTACTCTCATCTTCAACCCAGTTATTTTTCAACTCTGTCTTCCTTTTTCCTTGGGCTCTCTGAAATTCCCCTCTGAGTGTTTGCTTTATTCTGGTTCTCATTTTTATACTCTTCCCATGTTATGTTTATAAACACCTCAATCTCTGGAAGATATTATATCTCTGGCTATCCTCCCTAATGCTAATTGATCTTTTCCTCATGTGTCCCATACACTAGGTCTCTAGGAGGAGTTGGTTTATTTCTTGTTGCTCACTAGGGCTGCTGGGCTCTTGTTTTGCCACCATTACCCAGCAACATATTCTCCTTTGAGGTTTGCTGTCTATATCATTCAGTTCTGGTTGCTGAGCTTTACTGGCCTCCAGGTTACTCTCCCTCATTTCTCAAAGAGTTCAGTGCCTAACCCTTGATCACCATTTTCATTCTTCCTTGGCCACCTATAGGGATGATCATATCTGCTACATACTCTTTGATACATTGACACTGCTCCTTGCTATTCTAGGAATAAAACAGTTCCTCTCTCAGCTCTGGGCATTTTCTCTGCCTGTCTCCCATCCCTGGAATGATCTTCTTCAGCAATTCTGCCTATTGACTTCCCTGTCTTACTTTAAATCTGAACTAAAATCAAATCTTTGTTAATCATTTCCCATTTTTCCTTTTTGTTTGTTTTGTTTATATCTCTTTGCATGTTGCTCCCTCCATTCTATGATCAGCTCCTGGAAGTCAGTAACTGTCTTTTGCTTCTTATTGTATCTCTAGCTCTCAACATAGTACAAAGTAGGCACTTAATAAAGGTTTCTTAATTGATTGATTAATAGCTTAGAATTCACCATCACCTATAATTCTGCCATCTCTGTGGCTTTAACTCTTAAGTTTCCCTCTCTGATTATAATTTGTACTTTTTCTTTTCTTTCCAGATTACACATCACTAAATTTTCTGACATTTTCTGATCTATGTTCTCTCCCTCCCTCCCAACCCTCTCTCTTCCCCAAGATGGCAGGAAATCTGATATAGGCTGTCCATGTGTAATCACAAAATACATATTTCCATGTTCATCATGTTGTGAAAAGAGAAATATATTATCTACATTACAGAAAAATTCATGGAGGAAATGATTATCATCTGTTCTTTCATTTCACATTTTGCCTAACTCCTAAACTTACACTTGGTCCCAACTACAATCTTTAATAAATTCCTTCCTGTTCTCCTAATTCATATTATTTATTCTGGCTTCACCATCTACTCTTCACTGTCAGTATTAGAGTTTTTAGTTCTTATAGAAAGTCTTGATTCATTTATCCCTGTGTGTTTTAAAATGGTATAAGTCCTGGGAGATCTCCCAGGACTCCCTACCACAACTTCCTCAGACACATCCTACTTCCTTTTGTGGTAGATATCTGAGTAAGTTATAAAAGAGAGAGAGGCGAAGGTGTTTGGGCACCTTTTTTGGGAGAAGCACTTTTTCTCAGAATGGAAGAGAGCCCTTTTCCCCCCGGAGAGTCTTGGTCCCTACATAGGTATAGGTGATCTACCTCCTAGCATCCCCAGACCTTCCCTAACCTAAATAAACCCAGCTTATTCTATCCCTAAAGTGTAGCCTGATATTATTGAGTTCCAAAGGGTTCCGGTTAATTTCCCACTGGGGCTGGGGGCTACCCCAGCTACCTACCTTCCTTCTCTTCCTATTCCCTAATTTCCTTATCTACCTTCTTTTTCCCTTACCTTCTCCCATCTTCATCCTTCCTCCCTTTTTCAACCTCACATCAGATGACCTACTATTGTTTATACCCTTCCGCTCTTCTAACCCAACTATTTCTTTCTTCACTTATACCACTGATATGCTAAATAATGGAGGAATTCACACTACTATACCAAATCAGTCATTGTGGGTGTTGCCCACCCCAAGAAAAATAATCAATCCTCTATACCTTAACAGGTGGTCCTTATGGATAATTGTTGAGAAAAAAAAATCATTACCTATTGACTAACCTTTCTATGCACTTGGTAAGGGCTAATTCTAAGATGACAGGTGTACAATTTATTCTCAGACCCATATCTGAAGCCTTTCCAGCTTAGTAGGATTTGAATGGTCTTTTATGTCATTGGTAGAGCCTCTGAGAAAATATGTCTGTTCCATGCCACAGTGGAGCAATGCAGTAAGACTTAAGTGGAGGCATACACAATT
Organism: Gracilinanus agilis; assembly: GCF_016433145.1. NCBI lineage: Eukaryota > Metazoa > Chordata > Mammalia > Didelphimorphia > Didelphidae > Gracilinanus > Gracilinanus agilis. Next base: position 428,595,262 of record NC_058130.1, read on the forward strand.
AGCCACTTAATAACTGCTTCTTAATTATAATCATGATCATGTTGATGATAATGATGCTTAACATTTTCCTGGGTATTTACACACTGGGAGAATTGGGCTGAGTAGAATTCAAATATGATATGGGAAATCAGTTTCTCAATATCTTTGGTGAATCACAAGGTTAGTGACTTAATGAGGGGTGAGATAATTAATCTAGTACTGTATGTATTTCTGTGTATCTCATGCTGACTGTTCTTCTCTTATCCAGAATGACTTAATACTAACCATAAGCCCCTGTCACTTAGAATAACTTAGAATTATTTATCTAATTTCTAAAATTAGAACACCATTATTCTACATGATAAATCAGCTTTTCAATAAATGACGTTTATTTGACCATATTAAGGGTATCTTTTACATCCTAAATGTTTATTTTGAAAAAAATAATTTATCATTAACTTTAAACAATATCAAAATCAATTATGCCTACCTTTTACAGGAATTTACCATGAACTCAAACATATAGACAACTATTTGTATCAGTAACTACTTTAAGCCTTCCTTAGTCTTGTCCGTTCACTGAGACATAGAGTCAAGTAAAAGAATGTTTTTACTGTAATAAAAACATGAGAGGTAGTTACATAAATGAAAGTTCAACTTAGAGGTTAAAGGAAAGGGAGAAGCACAGAAGAGGCAGTTCATCTTCCAGAGAGTTCAGCTCTTACCTCTGTCACCATTGGGTGGAGTAGTATCACTTGCCTTGTGGAGACAGGAAACATGGTATTGGTGATCCTGTGGGTATTGACCCTAGGGTGTAATCGTATCACAGGCAGCTGGGTGGTACAGTGGATATAATTCTAGGGCAGGGAGTCAGGAAGACTTATCTTCTAGGAAGACATCTTTCCAAGTTCAAATCTGGCCTCAAACATGTACTAGCTGTCTGTGTGACCTTAGGCAAGTCACTTAACATTGCTTGCCTCAATTTCCTCACATGTAAAATGAGCTAGAAAAGGAAATAGCAATCTATTCTAGTATCTTTGGCAAGAAAACCCCAAATGGGGTCACAAAGAGTGGGATATGGCTGAAATGACTAAACAATGGAAAGTGTATCACCTAGTACTATAGTCTGGTTGAGGACCAAAGTCCTATGATGATAGTTTATCTCAGGGAAATGATGGTTACCACAGGGAGTTATTATCCATAAGGCTCTCACCAATATTTGTTCCCTTAAAGAATTTCAGTGTCATCATCAATCATTATTCCAACTCATTATTACATATGTTATATTGTCAAATGACTGATTACTGGATTACTTCATTTTATCATGGCAATATATGTGGTAAAGGCATAAGATGCTCCTGTTATTACCCCAAAAAGCATTCTTATATAATTTGATCAAAAATTATCTTTCAGCTATATCTACATCTATTCTAATTATATAATCTAAGACCTAAAATGCGGCATTTTTCCTTATTATTTCTACATAGCTTTTATATCTAGGACTTAGAATTGGAAGAATCCTCGAATTAAAAAAAAAATTCCCATTTTAAACTGAGGAAATTGAAGTCCAGAGATGTTTCACTAGATTATATAGATATTTGTGGCATAGCTAGGATTTAGGTTCTCTAGCTTCAAATGCTATAAAACTATGCTACCTTAAGGGTAATACAAACATTTTAATGTCATTTTCTATCTCACAGGATTATTGGGAGGCTCAAATATAAGTCAAGTATTTTGCAAATGTTTAAAGTGGTAGCCAGGTCTGACTTTCAATGTAAGCATGTTTATACACAAAGTATGGTTTAGCTACAAGGCAAAGATTATATCTAATTGTGTTTTATATAGTATTTAGTATTTAGCTGGGTTCTGGTCATGGATGATAAGGAAATGGGAAGTTTTTATCTCCCACTATTCCCTGGCCTCTGGCCCAGAGTAAAGTAAGGATAAACATGAGGCAAGAATGACTAAATCCACACTACTCTCTACATTTCAGGCTGGAATGAAGAAAACGACTTCAAGAAATACCAACTTGAAAAAAATTAAAAGAATTTCATATTCCAATCTGATAGGAAATGAGTGGGGTTGAGCACTCCTAGCCACATTGTCACTTTGACTAAAAATAATTGTAATGTTACTTTATTTTATTTTAATACTAAAATACACATAATGCCCCTCTTTGCTCTTTGCTTCATGCTCCTCCTATTCCTCTTTGTTATACCATGGTCTAGGAACCAGAAAGGGGGTGTAGAACAGGTAGGAAGAAGAAATGAGCAAGCTTTAGAGATAATTGAAGATGAAGATGGTCACCAAGCTTTGGCTGCAAGGGAGTAAGGGTGCTAGACAGGATAGAAATGATATAAATTTGTTTGAGGTGTGAAGGACCAGAAGGAGGAAATGTAGGAATGTGGAGTGAATGCCTAGGATGTAAGCAAATGCACTGTAGAATTCAATAAGTCATGAGAAATAATTGGAGGCCCATATATTCCCACTGATGTGCTAGTAATGCTGGGAAACAGTCAGAGAACAGAATAAAGGCCTAACCAGTAACAAAGCAGTAAATATAAATTAAACCAGGCAGAGGAAGAGTCAGTTTCCTTACCTGACTAAACATTGACTCACCAAACAACATTGGGGTAGGTCAGCTAGGTGGTTCAGTATATATAGAGAGAGCCAGATTGAGAGTCAGGAGAACATGGGTTCAAATCTGGACTCAAACACTTCTTAGTTGTATGACCCTGAGCAAATCCCTTAACCCCAATTGCTTAGCCCTTACCACTCATGCCTTGGAATCAATACATAGCATTGATTATAAAATGGAAGGTAATGGTTTAAAAAAACCCCAACAACACTGGGGATGCTTTTTTTAGCCTTAGCACTAGAGTCCTGTGGAGGTTATGTGTACCTCTAGAATATATCTTTAGAATGATTATTAGTGATTTGGAGGTTCCATAGACATGACAACCATATAGTAGCTGTTTTTTTATGTGTAATCTTATTCATTTGGCTTTTATGGCACGTAATGACTAAACATTATGTGTATAAGTACATATACACATATGTGAGTGTGTATTTATATGTATGTGTGATTTCACATATACACACTTTTGTGTATATATGTATACACACACACATATATATGTATATATATATACATATATATATATATATATATAATAGTCAAATGTTGTTTTGGTCAGTTAGACCATTTATGAGACTGAGGTCCTCTGAAATGAAGCAGAGAAATAAAGAAAGCAGAATCTTCCAGAAGATAGTGGATAAGCCAATGTACAAATTGAATAAATTTACTTAGATCATACTATTAGGCTAACCACTGACACCCAGAAAAGCAAGGAAATAGGAGTTGTAGATAATCGGTTCTCTGAAAACCAAAGATTGTCTGGGATATCCCTCAGGATGACTCTGGTGTATTGATAGAAGCAAAAATTTTGGAGTGACCATAAAAGTGACAATATCTGGGTTTATTTCTTTTTTAAGTTAGAATGAAGCAAGCAGCTGATAGAACTCCCATCTGGATAAAATACTTATAAAATCATTTAGCTGGTCTGTCTCAACTTGGGAGATGGTCAACTTTCTTAATGCCCAAAGTCACCAAAAAATACATGAACTCTCAATTCTGGAAGTTAGAGCGAGGTCTATGTATGTTTGAAGGTGGTGTGGGAGGGAATATCAAGTCCAGTGAACAATCATTTTTAATCACTTTCTATGATAAGTGCTGGGAATAGAAATAGAAGAAGAAAAACTAACAGGCTCTGCCCTCAAGGTGCTTAAGACCTGTTACAGAAAGACAACACATAAAAGGGAACTCAAATTTGGGTGGGTTGGGGAAGACATGAGGTACCAGACAAAGACACAGCTGGTCAGGCCCTTTGCCTTAAAATGAAGCTTCCAGTAAGCCTTGGGACACAAGACCCAATGGAGATGAGAGTCTTTGAGATACTACTTCATTATAAGAGAAGGCAAAGATTAAAGGATAGTAATCTACCCCATCCATAGGCCATGGTTGGAAGGTTGCTGATAGGAGGGAGTTTTTTGCAAGGTGACATTGAGGAGAGAAGGTAGGGGAGGCTTAGGGACCATCCCTCAGCCCTCAACAGAAAGCTTACCTCCATGGATTTAAAACTAACTTCTACAAATCACCAGCACTAGGTATATTCATTGCCACAGGTGGGATGATATATCCCATAAAAAATCTGACCCACTCCCCCAATGATACAACACATGATCTGATCATAGGACACTCATCACCCAGGAATTGTGTAGGAAAAGGAGGTAGCAAATATGGTGGGAGTAAAAATCATCTTGTTCAACTCCAATGAGAAAATTCCTGCAAGTACAATAGTCACATTGACAGGAAGATGGGATTTAAAAGATATAAGAGCCCTTGTGACAGAGCATCAACCACTTCTGTGTGGCAGGGTAAATAATCAGCCTCCTTCTAAGCCCTATGTGACATAACTAAAAGGAAAGCCTAGTTATTGCTCTGTACTCAAATAAGGAATATCCTGTGGAAGAGCAGATCTGTCTTTAAAGCAAAGTTAGAGGCACTGAGGAATTGTTTGATATTATGGGTTGTTGATAATCATGTAGAGAATGTCCTAATTATTTTTGGACTTCTTCCAGAGGCTACCATGGTTCTTTGCATAAGGTAGAAGGCTTTTAATAGAAGTGCATGGTAAATTGAATAGAATTACATATTAAGGATCTGTCAAATATCTCAATTCTGGACATATGAAATGTGATCATAAGGTAATGAGACTGACTTACTCAAACAGAGTTCTAGATCCCTTCATATTAGTTGCTACTATGAACCTCTCCCCAGGTCTGTTTACCTTTGTAAAAGGGACTTCTTAATCCCTTGCTCTAACTTAACTGGGGAAAGAGCTGACTGGCTCAGTGGACAGAGAGCCATGTCCAAAGATAAGAGTTTCTGTTACCATATGCAATATGAATAAAAAATATACACCTTTTTCCATCTTGGCTTGAACCACCCAGAGTATATTCCTGACCTCTTCACTCCCACTATATGTTGGTCTCACTTTACTTCGTAAAATTGTACCCCATAACAAACTAAAATAAGGGCACCTTTTCCTGACGTACAGCAATATTTCAGCCTACATAGGGCCTACTCCATACTATTCAGGGGGAAAAGTGCAGTAAACTGTAACAGAAAACAATGCCAATTTTATGGACAGCTCTATAGGAAAACAGATAAAACTATTCTACTGTACAAATTAATAGATTCTTTTATTTTAAACTATGTGACAGACCTCTGTCAGACTTCAAACTGGAGAGTTGGGATGAAATCTAAGAAATTATGGCATATAAGAAAAATATGGCAGATGTTGTAGACAAAAGAATATTCTAATATGATCATCAAATGCAAAATAGAAATTTGTGATAGTAAAAGAAACATTAAGTTTTATTTGAAGGTCTCTTCTTTCATCATCATAGTATCCAAAAAAAAGTGTCTTGTAAAGATCAGAGAAATTTACCTATTTGATATGATTATTTCAAATCACACTTAAAGTATTTAATAAGCCATATTCCCCATGACTAACTCAAAACGAGATCATTATATTTAAAATTTGTTTGTACATTCTGGTTGCAAATTAGAATTGGAAGGAAACTGTCTGGAAACCCTCCTCCAAAATAAATATAAATAAGATCTCCAAGTTATAAAAAGAAAGTCGAGATGAGAATGTGTTGAGCCAAACAGGAGTAAGATTTAGTAAATAAAATTTGTTTTCCTCTTTCATAATGAAAAATATAGCTATAGTCAGTTATGGATATTGATATCATAGATATATACAGATACATAACTAATATAATTCAATTACATCATTTTTAAAAGAAATAAATTAAAAGATAAAAAAAAAAACCCTTTCAGACCTTTTAGTCTATTCAAATGAAGTAGCCTCAAATGGTTTAGTTAGGAATTAAGTTAATTGGGTTTGGTGTAAGGTTGGTGTACTTCCTGCTGGAAACTTTCCCATGTTTTCCTCAGTATAAGTAGCCACTGGACTCCCATGTCACCCTGTTAGCCCAGACTTTAATTAGATCTGGCATTCTCTTCATAATGATAAATGCTGAGATGATGAATGGAAATGCAAATGAGTGCGAAGTGCCTCAGCCATCAGAGCTGAATATCATTAATACCTTCCTACTGTTAAATCGATCACTGTCATCCTCAGATCCCCATGTTCAGCGGGTGCAGATGGCCGTCGGCCAGAATGCCTTCCATAATATTGGCAGTCCAAACTTTGTGGGGTTTTCCTCCCCATATGCTTTTATTCATCTTTTGCTGAATATTTGTTTGGCAACTAGAGTTCCAATATATTTCCAGCTGAGATGATAACTATTTAGGGTCAATAAGCAAATAGCTAATTTAGAACAAAATAAATACCATTGTGGAACTGTGCACACAGCACCAACTTGTGAAAGAAATTCAATGGAGTGAATTCATCTCTACTTAGTTTGAAGACTGTGTAATGTCGGTCTTAACAAAGAAAATCACGTTTAATAATATTGCAAATTGTTTTAGATTGCTTCAAGAGATTCTAAGCTTATTAGTTCTATCGGCTAGAGCAAAATATTAATAAGCTAATGGTCATTGGTTCGGGAATAAATTAATTTCACATGGGGAAAAATCTCCCTTTTTTTAATAACAGACTGGTCAGCTCTATTTCTAATCATGCTATTGATGACTCTAGACAAAAGCTCAAATTATATCACACAGTCTGTCTCATCTAAAGAAGATAGTAATTTAAACTGAAAAGACCCATACAGGACCATATAGAAACATTAGGTACTAATGAGGCTTTAGAAATTATTGAATGTTCTCAATTCAATTCAAAAGAAACTAATTAAGTATGTAGAACACCATGTGCTAGCCAGTGAAGTGGGGTGGATGGGAAGGACAAGGATACAAAGTCTGGTGGTACCACATCCCTGACTCATGATGTACCTCATTGCTGTCCAGGTTGAACTAGGGACTTTGCACCAGAAACCTTTTCTTCTGGGAAGCCCCCTCTTGCCTTAAAATTCAAATATCAAAAGTACCCTCAGCCCCTACAATACTACTTTCTGATTGAATGGCTTCTTCCAGACCCTCTATTTAAGTAGGGAATCTAGCACAGTTGTCTCATTTCTCTCTAGGCTGAACTCTAGACTTTCTCTCCCATACAATGAACAGATACCATAATCTCCTTCCTTCCCCAGGCCCATTCCCAACTATATTCAGATCTCTTCTTTCTTAAGATTTCTTTTTGTCTTCTTCTTTCATTATAGTGTAAGTTCCTTGAGGACAAGGACTCACTGCTTTTCTTTCTGGTTATATTTGTAGTCCCAGTGCTTAACATAGTACCTGGCACATGGTAAGCACTTAATAAATGTTTGTTGACTGACTAGTTTAGTGAACACATAAAAATGTAAGTATATTTAAAGGAGAAAAAAAACAAAACTTAGCAACTGAAGTCATGGCATCTCTACATCAGGTGATATCATCTAAATACCCCAGGGTGATTAAGACTGTGGGATTATTGTTTAGTGGCCTAGGATAAGAAGTCTATTATTCTGACACCAACTTCTCTACTCTTTCAGTCAGTCTATGAGTCAATAAACATTTGTGAAGCATCTACTATGTGCCAGGTACTGTATTAAGCACCTTACCTCACTCTGCCTTTTATTATCAATTTCTATTTTGTATTAAATGATATATCAAGGCAATCCATTAATTAGGAGTTTGGGCCTAATTCTATTTAGAAATATGGGGAAAGAATCACTATAGTCAGAGCTGTAGCCCAATGAGATTTTTAAAAAAATTATTGAAACTCTTGAGTTCTCGCTTAAGCATAACTGTCCTCTTCTGCACTGGAGCTAAATTTATCTGGTGAAAACTTGAATTCAAAAGTTGTTGATGTAGTATTATTCAACTCAACCTTTATTAGTTATCTACAAAGTGCAAGGCCTATTCTAGGTTCTAGGTTTATAAAGACAGAATTGGAACAATTTGCTTTTTAAGGAATTTATATTCAACTTGGGGGACAGGCAATGATACATGTGAGTAGAAGGTGGTTTGAGAAGGGAGAAATCACCAACAACTGGAGGAATTGGGAAAATTTTAATGGATAGGTTGGTACCTGAGGTGAGCCAGAAATGGTTGGCCATTTTAAACTTTAGATTAACTGCACAACTGATCCTATCCACTACACATAATAATATACTTATTAAATTTTCTGGTGAGAAAAATCATGAACCCAAATTCTGCATATGTTTATGGATATGAATAAAAGCTTTGAGCAGGAACATTAAATATTTTTTCTAACACTTTCTCCTAGTTATCAAAATAGCCTTTCAAAAAGAGAAGCCACAGGGGGCAGCTGGATACCTCAGTGGACTGAGAGCCAGGCCTAGAGACAGGAGGTCCTAGGTTCAAACCCGGGCTCAGACACTTCCCAGCTGTGTGACCCTGGGCAAGTCACTTGACCCCCATTGCCTACCCTTACCACTCTTCCACCTATAAGTCAATACACAGAAGTTAAGGGTTTAAAAAAATTTAAAAAAAATGTAAAAAAATGTAAAAAAAAAAAAAAAGAGAAGCCACAAAGCACTTAGAGACCATAATTATGGAAATTTATATAAGGTAGCCCATGATGAGCTTTAAAATTCATGCTAGTCAGGCCACCCAGTAAGACAAACAGTTCAACCTAAATAATTAGGGTTTTCAAACAGCTGAAATACGTGGGAATAAAGACAAAAGTGGTGGTAGATCTTAACCCTAATGAACATCCACCAGTCATGGTATTTTGTAGTTTCAATGGGCTGAAAATACTTCCTATTTGTATTAACCCACCTTATGCTTTGAGTTGAACTTAGATCTTCCAAATTATAGTGTGTGAAACATTTTTTTTCCCCAAGGAATTTTAACAATTCACTATAGCAGTATACAAGTGTCTACATAGTGAAATCTAAGAAGGAGATCTTGGAATGTAAAAAGGAAATGAGAGGGAAGAAAGGAAGGAAGGAAGGAAGGAAGAAAGGAAGGAAGGAAGGAAGGAAGGAAGGAAGGAAGGAAGGAAGGAAGGAAGCAATGGAAGGAGGAGAAAAGAAAGAAGAGAGAAAAGGAGGAAGACAAAGTTTCAGACCTTTTTTTCAATTTCTATGAAATTATTTTAGATATCCATTTTATAATGTATAGCAATATTGGCATAACTAGACAATAGATAAATGACTCCATTTTGAGATCTTAAAATGTATAATGTAATTTTATTAAAATTAAAGTGAAACATTTTCCTTTATAACATCATAAAATCTTTCTCAAAAAAGTTGATTCTTTAAAAGTAAATTTTTTTAAGCAGAGAAGTCATATTTCTACTCATCTTGCAAAATCATTAGAGGTGGGATTAATCTCCATCTAATTGTAAGTTAAATGTTTTATTGTGTTAGTTTAATGAAAATAGAAAAATAAAAGGAGACACAATGTTTTGTTACTTCAGTGCCTGTTGAGGCTTTGGCATTCATTCTAGAGGAGTACTAGCCAATTTCAATAACATCAGGAACACAAGGAAATAAATTAGACATTTTAATTGTGAGATTATATCATACTGATGGGAGTACTGGGGAGAAGCCAAAACAAATTTTAATGACAAAACAATAATTTAAGCAAAATATATCACACTTAGCTCTGTGGACTTAAAAGAAATGTGAGAAAGCAAAGTTAATAAGCACAAGCTAGAGAGATCCTGCCCCGCCATATGAATTTAATAAACAATTTCACTTTTTTTTCTAAGCTGCATAAAGCTCAAATAGAAAACTAAGTTACTGTTGGGCATAATTATCTGATGTCTTGATTAACTACAAGAAAATTGTATCTTTAAGGAGAATTTGGGAGTTCTGAATCAAGAGTCTACAGGTATGATGACATCTGTAAGCAAAACTAAAATTGGTTGGCATAACTTTAAAGGAGCTTAAGTTATAGCTATATGGTCATGACTGATTTGGGCTTGGACTTAAACATTTTATCAGTATGAGTTCCCTGAATTGGTCATCAAGCAAAAGCATTAAATGAGTGATAAACTTTAGAGTTCAAGATATAGCAAGTATGTCAGTATAGATAGATTATAGAATATATGAACAGGAGTAAGGTACAAGAAAGCTAGAAAGGTAGGATAGGGTCAAGTTAGGAATCGTTTTAAAGGGCCAATCAGAAGAACTTGTTTATTTGTAAACCTGTACTTTCTGTATTAGTAACAATTATAAGAAAGAAGGACAAGGACTAGGCAATTGGAATTAAGTGACTTGCTTAGGGTCACATAGCTAAGAAGTCATTGAGGACCCATTTAAATCCAGGTCCTCTTGAGTTGCCCCAGAAGAATTTATTATTGGGGGAGAGAGAAGAGAACTCGACATGGAAAGATCTATGATTTAGAAAAATAACTTTTGAATCTAAAATGTGAAAAGATTGAAAGGAAGAAATACTTAAAACTAGAAGACCAGCTGAGAAGCTATTGCAGTAGTCAAGGCAAAGGCAAAGATGTCCTTAACTAAGGTGAATGTATTTGTATGAATAGGGCAATGGGAACAAATACAAGTAATGTGATGAAGGTAGAAACACTATTTGTCAATGGATTAGCCATATGGGGGTGTGTGAGGGTTAGCTGAGGATGATGTAGATTTACAAACCACATGAATGGAATGATGGGAATTTTAGAAGAGTCTTATGGAAAACATCATAAATTCTACTTTGTGCATGTTAAATTTGAGATGCTTATGGGACATCCAGAGATCATTATAATATACAAATGATAAGATTAGAATTTCCTTGTCCTACTGTGCCTCTTGGATATATAGATGTGCCAGAGAAAAGTGGACCTGACCAAAATTTTCAACTTAATTCAACTTCACTAATTTACTTAGAGGCAGACCTAGACAGAATTAACAAACTTGTATCCAGATGTGTCTATGCAATTAACAAAATGACAACACTAATCAGTATATTAGTTTCCACTGCCCTTAGTTGATTTTGCAATATGTCTTCTTTCACAACATGACAAACATAGAAACAGGTATTGTATGAAAACAAATATATTATCTATATCAGATTACTTGCCATCTTGGAGAGAGGGGAGAGGTGGGAGGGAGAGAACATGGATCATAAAATGTCATAAAATTGTTACAAATTGTATCATCATGTCATCTGGGGAAAAATTTAAATTTGAAATGAATAATTTTTTTAATAAAAAGAATAACTCTCTTCTTTACAGACACAGCTTAAGTAGCACTTTCTACACTTCCCCCAACTCCTAATACTCGCCCTCCTTAACTCCTTTGTATTTTGCTACTTTGTAATTTGGTGACAGCTAAGTGACTCAGTGGATTAGGAAAATTTCATCTTCCTGACTTTATATCTGGCTACAGACATCAAATTTGTAATTCTGGGGAGACACCTGGCACAGTGGAAAGAGCACTGGGCCTGGAGTCAGGAAATACTCATCTTCCTGATTTCAACTCTAACCTCAGAGACTTACTGGCTGTTTGACTTTTGGGCAACTCTGTTGGCCTCAATTTCCACTTCTGTAAAATGATCTGGAGAAGGAAATGGCAAACCAGTCCAGTATCTTTGCCAAGAAAACCCCAAAAGGGGTGTAGGAAGACTAGGACATGGCTGAACAACACCAATTATTTTGTATTTATTCTACATATTCATTTCTTCCACACATACCTACATAGATTCATGTCAACTTTGCCATTGAATTTAAGCCCCTTGAGAGAAGACATTTTTTCATTCTTTGTATTTATATATTGGGATCCTATTAGGCTGACTAGCATCTTATTATTTTGTAAACTTTTTTTTCAGTTGTATAGTTTGTGATCTTCACTTTCATAGACAGGTAGATTAAATTGTGTGGATTTGGGAACAGGTCTATATTATGTAATTTACACTAGCAACAACAGTGAAAAGAAAATTCAGCAATTACCCAGTTAATTTAATCAATGTAGATAACCATTTCAGATAATTAAGGTCTCTGAGTTAATTTGTTTGGCTTGAATTAATCAAGTTGCCTGTCTGTTTGATCAAATAACTGGATATTTGCCAGTCTTCATTTTGCTACATATAAAGACAATCTAAGACACTTTCCGGTATTCTCCATGAAGAATCCATTGCATTTTCTTGCACTGTTTATCTTGTTCTTTTCATTTGTTTACCCTTATTCCCATATACAGTTAGCCACAATATTTCCTTTCTTGACACAAGGCCCCTTCTCTGTTTCAATTGGCTTTTGATTTTGGTGAAAATCCCATGGTTGATGTTGGGGATGACCTGGCATTTCCCTCCCTCCCCACCAATATTATTGCTATCACTTTCTGGATCTCATTTAGGAAACTTTTTTCCTCCCAATCATTAGTGGAGATGTGATCAAAGACTAGATTTTGAGGGAAGGCTGTAACATGTTAGAGAGAGCAATGGCCTGAGATTCAGGAAGATCTGAATTTGCATTCTTCCTCAGATACTTACTGACTATTAGACCCTCATGAACACCTATCACATATATGTAATATGACAGTAAGAGTATACTCCCATATTGTTCAGTTATGTCTGACTCTTCATGATCTGATATGGATTTTTCTTGGTAAAGATACTAGAATGGTTTGCCATTTCCTTCTCCAAATCATTTTACATGTGAGAAAACTGAGGCAAGCCCAGTTAAATGACTTGTCTAGGTTCATAGAGCTAATAAGTGTTTGAAGCTAGGTTTGAACTCTGTTTTTTCTGATTTCAGACCTGGTACTTTACCCATTGTGCCATCTAGTTGCCCTACACTTTCAGGAGAGAGTTTAAGTAAAGAATGGAAAAGTTGTCATTAACTAGCATCTACATGCATATGGAGATTGCTATACTTTTGTTAGCTTGTTAAATGTTTATACAGTGGGCAGCTGGGTAGCTCAGTGGATTGAGAGTCAGGCCTAGAGACAGGAGGTCCTAGGTTCAAATCCAGCCTCAGATACTTCCCAGCTGTGTGACCCTGGGCAAGTCACTTGACCCCATTGCCCACCCTCACCACTCTTCCACCAAAGTGCCAATACACAGAACTTAAGGGTTTAAAAAAATGTTTATACATACACAGATACATTAGTGTATGTATCAAACATAAGCTGAAATACTTTGAAAAGATAGTCTTCCTGGGATATCTCATATTATATCACTTAGAAGAGTACCTAGTTTAAACTTGTCCTGGTTATAAACTCTACATCATTGCTAGAACTGCTTCTCAAGTATCAAATATCATAGAAGAACAACAAATATTAATGAATTTCAGTTTCTTTGTCTGCAAAATGGTGGTTTGGGATCAAATAATCTCTAAGGACTCTTTAAGCTATATGCTTTTTGTGTCTATGGCACCATTAGAAACACATTAGTATGCATGACTGCCTGTAGATCCAGCAGAACTTGGAATAAGACCTGCTACATGAACACAGAAGAGGAAAAGTTAATTTCTATTCTCAATTGTGGTTGTTAAGCTACTTAACACTGAAGTTGTCCATATGAGAAAAAGGAAAGCGTATTTTACAAGTTCATTTTCCATCATGCCAGATTTTTTACTCACTGAAAGTCCATCTACTACACCACAGCCTCTATCCCTATTTTTCGCTCTTTAGAGGAAGCTTACTGCAGAAGAAGAGCTGGGTCTAGGATGAGAAAGATCCCAGTTTAAATCCAGTATTGGACACTTAACCTTTTTTCTATAGGTTTTAAGTAGCTCCTTAGTGGCCATAGTAACCATCTACTAAGTAATAGATGATATAAAGAGTTTCCAAACAAAAAGTCCTTATGAGATCAGCAGTCCATTAAATTGAATGCTCCTTGAGGACAGGGACTATCTTTCACATAGCACAGTGCCTGGAACCTAATAGTCACTTAATAAAAGTCAATTGATTGATATGTAACTAAACAGATATATTAACTGTTAACAGCAATCCTATTACTTATTTCCCAAATTTGGACAATAGCACAATGTTTAGTAGGTTTTAATCCTTCGGGGAATCTACAAGAATCAATCCAAATATTTTGCATTGTTAGAAAATGGGAAACATTTATACTGAAAACAGGGATAGCTTATTTGCTTATTTTTAATATAGCAATGAAATAAATGTGAAGTCCCCTGAAGAATCATGGCTTATGAAATTCAACCAGAAAAAAATGCTGAAGAGCATGCAGAATAAAGATTTAAGTTTTGATGAAGGGTAGTTAATGCAACAGGCTTTTATAAATGATAAATAAACATAGACTGACAGACAACTTTACTACATACTCACATAAGTTTCCAGAGCAGCTTACATCTTGTAGTCAGTCTTACTTAACACATAGGGCTTATTTAAAAAGATAGAGCAAAGCACCCTACATTTTTTACCCAGTCACACCACACACACACACACACACACACACACACACACACACACACACACACACACACACACNCACACACACACACACACACACACACACACACACACACACACACACACACACACACACACACAGCAAAAAGCTGACCTCTGTTATTATGAAAGAAAGACAATCAGCCAACCTAATAGGTCCTTTATTCGCTAATCAAAACTCTCATTAACAATTAATTGGATCAAAAGTTCGTCAGCTTTTATTGCTGTGTCAGTTAGATGCGGAGGGCCTCAGAGGATGAAACTAAATGAGCTGGTCAAGTTATAAATAATTTCCAATGGCTACTCCGCTTACCTCCGGCTGTTTATGTTGAGGTCACTGTCCTGGCTAGTGCAGACTGAAAAGACTGCCATTCTGACAAGCAAAGATACAGTCTCTTCTTATCTGACACGCTAATTTAAGCTTCGTAATCTAAAACGTGTGAAACACCATCTCACAACAAATGAAGTTCCAGACAGCTCTGGTTTTACATTTGTCCTACAAAATGTTTAAAACTTTTTGAAGCAAAAGATAAATAAAGTCTCCAAATTAAAGTCAGAGAACTATTGCTCTTGTAATTTGGTGAATAAATATGATTATGATGTCTAATATCTTCATTCCTTTTTTCTGGTAAGAATTAAACATCAATAATGTATGATCATTGGATTATGTTACCAAAATATTAAGCCAGTACATCTTTTTTTTCCAAAGTATCACAAATCCCAGCTTAACCCATCCTTCAGATTTCCTTTTTCAGCAGTAACCAAAACCTTTAAGTTAATGTTTAAAGTGTTACAGTATCTCAAAGATCTCTATTCCATACCAACCTCATTAGACACATAATGATCAATGTAGTTCAAAAACCAAGTGCTAATGGTCTCTGTTAAGAAGATAAAGTAAAACCTCAATATTTCAAGCTAAATAGGAAAGAGAATGGGCCATGAGACAGGGTTCATCAGTAAATTATCTTCCTTATGTATTTTTGTTTTTAAATATGGAGGGATGAATGAACAAAAAAAGTATTTATTAGGCATTATGCATTAAGAATTGTCCTAAAATCTAGGAATAATTTTTTCAACTAAAAAATGTTAGCCTTGCACTCAAGGAGTTTATGTTCAAATAGAGAAATAATAGGAAACCACATAAAGAGAGTGATGGCTAAAGAGAATTGTTTACCTTAATGGTGAGTGGTGTCACCATGTTATTCATTGATAGATCCTTCCCAGGAATGGCAATGTTGATATAACTAGTATTATTAGAGCTAGAGGTAGAAGATAGGGTAGGGAAATTTAATGGGGGGAAGAGTGTTTTAGGAACACAAGACATTAAGAGAGCTGAGGAGCAGTATGGTTAGTCTGGTTGAGCTAGATATGGAAGACACTTATAATCAAAAAACCCTGGACTCCAGTGTAGGAACTAGAGTTACTGGTCCAGAGGTAGAAACTAGAGTATCTAAGAATAGGGAATGTAGCTGGCTTGGAAGTATAAATGCAATTTTCAGAATTTCCCCAGTAGAATCTCAAGTACATGTCACTTTACATGCTTATTTCAGCTCTTCAAGGATTCTTGATCTTGTTCCTAAGAGTATTTTCTTTATTCGTCCAGATTGAGCATTCACACACAACTTAATAGACTGTTTTCTGAGGTTGTGGTAAAAAAATTCATCATCCAGTGGTCACCCGCACTTAGCCCAGTTTGTTTCCAGTACATCTTAACACAATGCCTGGCATATAGTAGGTTTACTAACTGACCATTTGGGCCTTAAGTTGAGACCTTTTTAGCTTTATGTGATCTTCTAAAAATCATCATTCTATAGTACTTGTTTTGAGCTAAGCACTATGCTAAGTGTATTATAATTATTATTTTATTTAATCCTCCCAGCTGTGGGAAGTAGGTGCTCTTATTATCCCCATTTTGCAGACAGAGAGACTGAGGCAAAAGTCAAGTAATTTGTCCAGCGTCATACGACCAGGAAGTAGTTGAGGCCAGATCTGAATTTGGGTTTTCCCAATTTTAGACTTTATGCTCTATGCACTGTGTTGCATTGCCATGGCACTTTAAGAACGCAGAGTTACCTCGGTTATCTGATGAGGAACCAGAATAGAACTTTAGTAGAGGGTTGATCAAAATACCATTCATTTAAAATAGTAAAACAGAACTGGACTAGCACTAAACAAGACTGACAAAGTCCTTAAATTACAAGGAAAATATTATTCAAAATAGACTGTGATCAAATTGAGTCTAAAGTTATTTGTTTGTTTGTTATGTTAAGACAACCAGTTAATTTCCTCCCACTAGAGAAAGCACCATTTGACAAAAATATACATGTGTTTATAAAGCTATATCTTATTTCTATTTATTGATTCTTTCTCTGGAGGTAGGCATACACAAGTCATTCTTCAAATAACATTTCTATTGCTGTGTACAATGTTTCCTTGGTTCTGCTCATTTTGCTCTTCATAATTTCATATAGATTTTTTCTGTATTTTTTCAAAATTAACCTGTTCATCATTTCTTATGGCACAGTAGTATTCCGTCACTATCACATGCCACAAATTGTTTAGCCTTTCTCCAGTTGAAACATGACTCACTTAAAAAGTAAGATCAATTTGCAAAAGAACTCAGACAATTTCTGCTGCGACTGAAAGAAAAAGATGCCTCTGGAGGTCTAAATTAACTAATTCTCATAGCATCTAAAATGAAGAAAAAGTGAGAATGAATCTATAACAATGACAATGCAAAGAAGGATACATAGTCACGGAGGAACAAATGTGAGGGCTACAATAGCTAATCTCCGAGATTAGTCCCTGGGAATGTTGACTGCTAAAATGATATTTTCCTTCTTTTAATGCTTTTAACTTTAGAGAAGCAAATAGGTAGCAAAGGAATTTCTGTCTCACTGCTGTTGTGGAAACACTAAGGCAACGAAGGCAGAATAAGTTTAGCTATGACAAGTCATATATCCCTCTATCACTGACTCCCCACACATACACTCTGCAAATGGAGAACCTTGCCTCATATTTTATAGAAAAAAGTTGAGACCATTCACTTCTTCCATCTTCTTCATCTCTTATCACTCCGGTCCTTCCTGCCACCATCTCCTCTGTCACTTCTGTCTCACATAATGAAGTGGCCTTACTCTGTACCAAGACTAAACCCTCCACAGGCTCATACAATTCCATTCCATCTTTTCTCCTTTAGCAAATTACCACCTCCACCATGCTCACTCTCACTTGCATTTTTTTTCTTTTTTTAAAAATCCTTACCTTCTGTCTTAGAATAAATACTGTGTTTTCATTCCAAGGCAGAAAAGCTGTAAGAGCTAGGTAAGTAGGGATTAAGTGACTTGCCCAGAGTCATACAGATAGGAAATGTCTGAGAGGCCAGATGGCCAGATTTGACCCCAGATCCTCCTGTCTCTGGGCCTTGCCCTTTATCCACTGAGCCACCTGCCTGCCTGCCCCCCCCCACCCTGTCTCTCCCTCTGTCTTTGTCTCTCTCTTTCTCTTTCTCTCTCTCCCTCTTTCTCTGCCTCCCTCTCTCTCTGTCTCCCTCTCTCTTTCTCTCTCTCTCTCCCCTTCTCCTCCTCCTCCTCCTCCTCCTCCACTTTCTCCTCTTCCAATTCCTCCTCCTCTTCATCTTCCTTCTCCTCCTCCTCCACTTTCTCCTCCAAATTCTCCTCCTCCTCCTTTTCTTCCATCTCCTCCTCTTCCTCCTATTTGCTCCCCCTCTGTGTGTGTCTCTGTCTTTCAAGCTCTCTCTCCCCTGCCTCATTTGCTTATGCCTACAAACATTCTACCCTGAAGAAAAAAAAACACCTCTCACTTGATCCTTCTACCCTCAGTATCATCCTATTTTTCTTCTGGTCTTTGTGCTAAATTCTATGAAAAGATTCTATAATAGGTGCCTCCATTTCCTCTTTTCACTCTCTTCTTAACCCCTTGCAAATCTGGCTCTGATCTTATCATCCCATGTAACTGCTCTCACCAAAGATGCAAATGATCTCAGTTGCTAGATCCAATAGCCTTTTCTCAATACTCATTCTGGAAGTCACCAGTTTTTAACATGATCACTCTTTCTTCCTTGCTACTCTTTTCTCTCTAGGTTTTCGGGACACCACTCTCTCCTAACTTTCCTCCTACCTATCAATGTTTCTTTTTTCTGGATCCTCCTCTAGATCATGTTCTTTAACTGCAGGTGATTCTCAGGGTTCTGTCCTGAATCCAGTTATCTTCTCCCTCCATAGTAGGGCACTTGGTGATTTCATCAGCTCCCATGGATTTAATTAACACCTTTACACAGATGATTCTCCAATCTACCTTTCCTGCCCCAATCTCTTTGCTGAACTCTTATCTCTTATCTCTAATTACCTTTCAATCATCTCAAACTGGATGTCCAATAGAAATTTTAAATTCAGTATTTTCAATACAGAACTTATTATCTTGCCCCCTAAACACCCCCTTCCCCAATCTCCCCTATTACTGTAAAAGCCAACACTAACCTATCAGTCCTTCAGGCTCGTAACCTTAGAGTCATCTTGATTTCTTCATTATATTTCTCTATCCATATTCAAGTTGTTGTCAAAGCTTGCCAATTTCTCCTATGCGATATCTCCCAAATGCATTATCTTTTCTCCTCTGACATCCATCACCACCTCTCTAGTTCAATCACTCATCACCTCATCCTTGGATTCCTGCATTATTCTACTGGTGGGCCTGCCTGCCTCATTTCTTTCCCTACTTCAATCCATTCTCCATTCAGCCATTTTGCATAATCTGCCACAATGAACTGGAAAAGAAAATGGCAAAATGCAGTATTATCTTTGCCAAGAAACATCAAGAAGAGTTGAATGCAACTGAAACAACTGGCCAACAAAAAACTATGGGCCAGGGACTGGATCTATAATTCAATTGGTATAGAGAATTTTCAAGTGAGAAAACTTTCTCTTCTAATTCAAATCAAAACCTTCCCTCCAATTTATAATTCATAATCAAGAGTTGCATTGAATAAAAGCATTAAAGGGGGAAGAGTATGGAAGAGGTGTAGAAGTGCATTAACAGGATTAAAATATAATTGGGGTATATTTAACAAAATAAATAAAAACACAATTGAACATAAATAATATAACAGGCAGTTTTCTAAGTCAATAAGTAGCCCATAGAGATCCTTATGCGATCCTATTTCTATTCGAATTTGACACCTCTGGCCTAAAATACTGAAAGGTTAAATGATTTGACTAGAGTCACACAGCCAGTGAGTGTCAGAGACAAGATGTGAATCCAGGTTTTGCTGGCATTAAGCCCAGCTAGCTAACCAAAATGCCATATTGCCTGTCTAAATATGCTTATTTTGTACTTTAAGGTTTTCACTCCTCTACTGAGTGATGAACACTAGGCTTAACTACCAATTTGGAGTTGTGGCTACCTCTCCATCAACAAAGGTACAAAACACCTCTTTTTAAGCCTATGCAGTATGTGAGTACTCTTTTAATTCATAATAAATCTTAAAACCTCATTTCGTTACTTTACAAAAGATTTGCAATAGGATTCATTTGAACAGAAGACCAATCCTCTCTCATATGCTTAAAGACTTTGAAATTTATAATATATTTATTATTGAATAGCAATTATATGATATATTTTATTTTATATTATTAAATAATTGTATATTTATTACATATGTATAGCATCCACCTATTTAGATGGATTCACATTTCAGAAACACATCTATTATTTAAATCAAGGTTCATCTACATGTTAAACCTGTCTTGACACACATTTTAAACCTAATAATTGATGTAATATCAATGATTGTGGTCAAATCCCATGAAACAGCCAGATCCAATCACATCAGACACTCCTTGGTATCTCCTGGCTCCTTCTGGGAATCTCCTAATGATTTAACAAGCACTTTTCCTATTTCAGATATTCTCATGGAAATTTGAATGTGATTATAGACAAATAGCAATTCATCTGCAGTTGAAAAACTTCTCATCAACCTTAATAATTGATTCATAGCAAATAAATGGGTGTTTAGAGTTTCAGTTTCTAACAACAAACCCTTTGTTCTTCTAGTATATGATTTTCACACAGGTAGAAATGTCTCCCTCAGATAGCTACATTTTAGGCATGCTTTGATTACCTAGCCAATGACTTCAGGACTCAAGAACTTACTGCCTTGTTTCACTGCAATTTTGGCCCAAATCCTATGTGTTGGGGGAGAAAGATGAAGGGGTTTTAAAATTTTTTTTAAATTATTCTCCACTTTAACAACTCCGTAATTAGACAAAATGACTGGAAAAACATTTTTTAATAACTTTTTTCAGAGAGAAACTTAAGGTCATTAAAAGGACTGACAATTCCCCCAAGGCATTCCAGCCCACTCACTTCCTTCTACTGAATTCTAGGACTAGCTCATTGTCTATTTGTAGTTCATATACACATATATGTACCAATAAAATTACACAATTATTTGTCTATCCACCCACATATCACTGTCTGGATAATAAACTATTTTTTATTCATTTAGTTTGGGGTGTTTTCCCCCTACATGGATACACAAAACTCTTTGACATTTTAATATAGCCAAGTAAAAAGTATTCCCATTCTACCAATCAATGAATCTTTCCAACTTTAGATTATCATTAACCCAGCGATGGGCAAACTACGGCCTGCCAGCCAGATGAGGCCCCCTGAAATGTTCTATCCAACCACGGGACATTATTCCTAATCTGATGAATAAAATAAGTAGGATATAATACAATAAACTTCAAAAGAGTTGCCTTAGAAACAGACTGCCAGATGAGCATTTCTTTTCCTTTGGCCCCCTCTTTAAAAAGTTTGCCCATCACTGTTTTAACCGTATCAATAGCTTAAATTTAATCATAATACTATCCAGTATTAAAACAAGAAATAACTTATTTTTAGTGGAAAAATGGGTAGACTTTTATAATAATATTGAAATGAATGAGAAGCAGAGAAATTAAGTCGTTTACCTGGGTCATGTAATTAGTGTTAGAGTAAAAAGTTGAATCAAGGTCTCTCTGCACCATATCCAATGTTCTTTTGACCTTACCATATTTGTATCTGGCCGAATTATTCTTTCACCTATATGGTAATGACATGATGATGAGAAGCACAAGACCTATGGGTTGGAGGGCCAGCATTGGAATCGGGAAGACTTGGGCTTAAGTCCCACCTTTAAAACATGCTGACTGTGACCACAGCCAGTTCACTTATCCTCAGTGCCTCAGGAACTCCCTACAACTTGGAATTATAGATGAGGTTCCCTTCCCTGGATGTCCCCCATGTCAACAAATTCACAGATCCAGAGTTCTTCCTAACCAAAAAATAAATAGATAAATAAATTCAATTTCTCCCATGCACAAGGAAGTCAAATGACTGAAGAGCACAGTTGAAATAGGGAAAATTAATCTGTAGTTTGGGGAGGTACAACAGTGTTCAACTTAGATATTGTACATGCTTCTGAAGTCAACTTGGGAATTATAGTCACTAAGTACTCACTGACTTCTCTGTCCTCTATTTTGCTAATTAAACTTACTTAGACCACCATATTTCTTTAGTCTACATTGGACTCTGTTAAGCTAATGTAACTTTGTGCAAGCACAATTAACCTAACATGGAGGAACGTAGGTGGAAAATGCTGGGGACCAGCTTCTGAGAGAAGATCTACATTCCTCTACCATGAGCTAAGAATTCCTTTTCTAAAAGAAGGAATGGGCAACAATGCTCAATATTTTGGGGGTATTTGGGAAGGACATTTAACCAATAATAGATTCAATCATAGAGAAAGAGTTTTTAGCTTTTCATATGTTGTGGACCATTTTGGAAGTCTAGTGAATTTGATGCACTCTTTCTCAAAATGTTTTTAAATGAATAAAATAAAATACATAGGATTACAATGGAAAACAATTACAGTGAAATAAACATTCATTTCTTTTTTCTCATCCAAGTTCATAGACCCCCTATAATTGTGGGCTTTTGATACTAGTTAAAGACACCTATTTCATGCAAAATGCATAACTGGAAACACCAAGGAAATGTCATTGTTGTTGTTGTTATTCCTGCTTTCTAAATTTTCCAACTCTCTAAAAAGTTATCAATTTTAAAATAGTTTCTGTAACCACCATAGTCTTTCTAACCCAAAACATGTAGTTAAACTAGACTTATCATACCTACATGGTCTTTTTAAATATCTTCATGATTTATTAGTAGAATGCCCCTAAAATTTAGAGTTCAAATATAGAGTCTTGGCTAGAAAATTTTTATTTGTAATTTAAAATTTTAAATGTGGTAAGATTTACCTAACATAGACTCAAACTGTACTGGGCGGTAGAACTATGATGCTTTCAAAAGAGTTCATATTGTTTGAATTTCTGCTAAACAATAATGATGAATGGATTATGAAAATCTTCATTTTCTGGCTGCATATCCAAACATCTCTTCAATATAAGGCAAAACATTTAACTTCAGGTGAAAATAAAGCTATCAAATGTATACTTTCTAGTCTTTTGGACTCCAGTTTAGACATTCTGGGTGAATCCTCACTTTGTTCACTGTGTCAAGATGCAACTTTCCAAATTTCAATCATGCCAACAATTATCTCTAATGTTCCTACTGGCATTCCAAGCAGAGACATCTGCTTGGGCATGAGCACAGCTGATGAGAGCAGTGGAGTAAGCTGCAGTGGAGCACGGTGGACCCACTGATTTTGGTGATGCATAATTAAACCCACAACCTTCTTACCTTTTCAGAGAATAGGACATGACATATCAGAACTACATGTTACTATTCCCATTGGTTCACATCCTGACAGTCTCGCATTCATATCTCTGTAGAAACAAATTTCACAGTCAGGAGTATACCTCGAAATGTTGGAATCCTAACCAAAACCAAATAAATAAGTAAATGACCAGATAGGTAGATAAATAAATAAATAGAAAGATGAATGAATGAATGAACAAATAAATAAATGAATGAATGAATGAATAAAAGAAATAGTAACATTTGGTCCTTATAATGTTTGTTGATTTAAAAGGGAATGAATGAATGAACAAATAAATGAAGAGAAAGAGAGAGATAAATATACCTGTCCAGACCATCTACAAAGAAGAGGCTTTAATATATTTAAACTCACAGAACTAGAAAAGAGATTAAGGTAATTGCATATATTTTTTCTCTTGCACTTTCTGCATATATGGAAAGAAAAAAATTGTCTCATAAAATTCTACCAAGAAAAATCTTATTTAATTATAAAATTAAGTTGTCACTATGACATAATCCAGTTTCTTGAGATTCCTTCAGCCTCTGGACCACCAAATCTTATAATATCTACTCAGTAAGAGTCAATTTCCCCCTATTTTGAAATGTGAACGTGTCTATTCTTTTTCATTAGTTTGTATCATTAGGGCTTTTAAAATAAATAAGTACAATTATCAAATTATTATAGCACTCAGTCAACAAGCATATATTAAGCATCTATAATATAAGATGCTATATAAGGCTGTAGGAATCAAAAGACAAAAGTGAAATAATCTGTGTCCTCAAGAAGTATATCATCTAGACCTTGGAGACATGTACATATATTGATTTATACAAAATAGATACAAGGCATTTAAGGGGAAGAGGCATTAGCAGGAAGGGCTTTATATAAAAGGTAGTACTTGAACTGAGCTTCAAAGTAAACTAGGGATTCTAAGAGACAAAAGACATGAGAGTGCTTTAAAGATACAGAGCTAGGAAGATTGTCATGTCTGAAGAATAGTAAGGACAATTCAGTTCTGCTATGATGTATGTGAAGGAGAATGATGTACAATAAGCCTGGAAAGGTAGGTAGGAGCCAGACTGTTAAAGGCTTTAAATGGCAGTGTTTATACTTAATCATTGAGGCTTAAGGAAACACTAGAGTTTATTGGGTAGAACAAATGACATAGACAGATCTGATCTTTTGGAAAGATCATTTTGGTGGCCATGTGGATGATGGAAGAGAGTGGAATAAGACTTGAGGAATCCAGAAAAAATTAAGAGCATACTGCAACAGACCAGCTGAGAGGTGATGAGGATCAGAAGGAGGGATTCAAATGTTTGTCAAACTCAACTTGCAGGGAACTTAAGACTCAAACCTGCAAATATGTGTGTTCAATTTAAGGATTCTAAGAAATCTTTGTAAGGAAGGGAGGAGTGGAGCCACCCTTAGGCACAAAGTCATTGACTTAGAAATTTCTGTAAACTTAATATCATTGATTTAACGAATTTGGGTTGTATCCACCATCCCCTAAATTCTGCCTAGCTTAGTTTGGACAATAGATTAAAAGAAGCAATAGGAACCACTCGAATAAGACATTAACTGCAGCAGGAAGTGAGGATTGTAAAGAAGAAGACAGAACAAAGACTAGCTTGAAAAAAACCAATCATGTCTTAAGAATAGGAAAGACAATTCAGTTCTGCTGATATAGAGAATGAAGTACAATAAGCCTAGAAAGATAGGTTGGAGCCAGGCTGTGAGAGGCTTTAAATGCCATTCTTTATATTTAATCATTAAATCTTAAGGAGACACTAGAGTTTAGAGACAGTCAATGAAAATTTCCATATTTGGGCAGCTTGTGGATAGAAGGTCAAGCTTAGCAGAAAGGCCCTGGGTTCAAATTTGACTTAAACACTTCCTAGCTTTGTGACCCTAGACAAGTCATTTAACCCCAATTACCTACCTCTTACATCTCTTCTGCCTTGAAACCAGTACTTATTATCAATTCTAAAACAGAAGTTAAGAATTTTTTTTAAAAAGTTCCTTGTAAAGACTATATTTTTAAAAGAAGAGTTTAGAGGAGCGAATTCAAAGATGTTTCAAATTATTTTTCATTAAAAAAAAAAAACAACCTGATAATACTGTCTCTTTGACTCATATTGATTTAATTTGATATTTCGGTTTCCAAATTGGGGTGAGGGGAGGAAGGGCAGCAGAGGCGTAGCCCCTTAGAAACTAGCTTACAATTTGGGTAGGAAGCCACTAGGTGGTGGTGATGTTCTAAAGTCAAGTGATCACTGCAATAAACCATAACTAATTGTTTAAAAAAGGAATTTGCTTTCTTTTGAAAATAATATATTTGGGGGGACCAGCTGGGTAGCTCAGTGGATTGAGCGCCAGACCTAGAGACAGGAGGTCCTAGGTTCAAATCTGACCTCAGACACTTCCCAGCTGTGTGACCCTGAGCAAGTTACTTAAACCCCATTGCCTAGCCCTTACCACTGTTCTGCCTTGGAACCAATACACAGTATTGATTCCAGGGCAACAAGGTAAGGGTTTAAAAAAAAGAAAAAGAAAGAGAAAAAAAAGAAAATAATATATGTATATTTAATCTAAGCATTAAAGACACCAAACTAATATAAGCATAAAAATTATCAATATTCTATTGAAAAATAATTTTAATACTATTGAAGCTCTAATGAAAGACACTGATATTTATGTGAAGACATCTTAAGGAACAATATCTCATTTTCCCTTAAATATCATGCCCTGGCTTTATTAACTCTGTTCTTATGATTGACCTAAGAGTCCTAGTGTTTGAATTCTTTCTCCGGGCTTCACATTGGCTTGGAACAAACCTCAAGAGACCACTTCCTTCACTTTATCAATCTGTCAATCAACAAGCATTTATTTAGTACCCACTGTGTTCCAGGCATAGAACTAAGTGTTGAGGATACAAAATTAAAAGTCCCTTTCTCAGGCCTGGAGATGGGAGTCTCTGGGTTCAAATTTGGCTCAGACACTTCATAGAAATGTGATCCTAGGCAAATGCTCTAATCCCATTTGCCTAGCCTTTACCTCTCTTCTGCCTTAGAATTGATACTCGAGAAATGGGAGGGAAAGAGAGTTAAATCCTTCAATATAATTCACATGATCTATTAGTGTATTTATTCTGTCAAAAATAAAAAACAATTTTAAAGAAAATGAAGTTATTTTGACATGACTTTTTCTTTTAACAAAATAAAACTTTATTGATATCTTTAAAAAAAAATACAACCCTTTCCTTCTGCCTTAGAATCAACACTATGTATTGGTTCCAAGGCAGAAGAGTGGTAAGGGATAGGCAATGGGAGTTAAGTGACTAAGACCTTCCTTAAGACCTTCTGTCTCTTAGCCTGGCTCTCAATCCACGGACCTACCCAGATGCCCCTGATATCTTTTGTTTTTACTGTATTTGTATTTCTACTATTTTACTCTACTGTCACCTATCCACGATCAAGCCTTCACAACTAATTTTAAAGAAGGGCTGAAAGAATTTTAAAAAAAAGTTCTAGAAAGCTAAATATCACTAGGCAACATAATGGGTTAACTGCATGTGATCTATACAGCTTTTTCTTGGACCTTCTATTTTCTTTCTATATTACTTACTTTGTTATCTCATCAGCTCCTATGGATTCAATTGTTATCTTTACAGAAAAGATTTTCCTATCTATTGATCCAAAAAATTTTTAATTGATAAACCCTTTTGTTCTAATCTAAACTCTCTGCTGACCATCCATTTCACATCTCCAATTGCCTATTGGACATCTCCAATATGATGTTCAATAGACACCTTAAATTCAAAATATCCCATACTGAGATCACCATTTTTTCCACCCAAACCATCTCCTCTTCCTAACTTCACTATTATTGTTGAGGGAACCACCATCCTCAGTTACACTGATTCACCAATTAGGTGTCCCCATTAACTTCTCACTTAGTCTCTCACCTCTGTTGTCAAGGTCTGTAGATTTTACCTGTGGAATATCTCTGGCACACACCATGTCTCCTCTGACATTGCCACCACCTAGGTGCAGTTCATCTTCATCTCATTAATAAACTATTGCAATAAACTCCTAGTCAGTCTCCCTAATACCACTCCTTTCCCATTTAGGTCCATCTTACACTCAGATGTCAAGGGAAACTTTCTAAAATACAGGTCACTCTTCTACTCAATAAGGTCTTGTAGCTCCCAATCATCTCAGGATGAAATATAAAATCTTTTGTTTGGCATTCAAAAGCCTTCAAAACCTATACACACTTTTCCATTCCCAGTCTTCTTGCACTTTCTTACACCTTATTCAATCTGCACACTATTTTCTCTTCTCTCATCTCACCATGATCCAATAACATTCAACTTCTTGCTTTTTCAGTCAATGAACATTTATGTAAGGTTTACCATATGTCAACGCTAGAATGAAACTTCATCTCCCAACTCTGACCATTTTTTACTGACTAGCCCCACTATTTGGAATGTTTCTTTTCTTTTACTCTGACAACTAACCTCTCTAGCTTCCTTCAAGTCCTAGCTAAAAGCTTTCCTTCTATCCAAAACTTTTTCCAAATTGCCCTTAATTCTGGTGTTTTACCTCTGTTTAATATTTATGATTTATCCCGTGAATAACTTGCTAGTATGTAATTGTTTGCATCATCTCTCCTCTATAGACACTTTTTTGGGTCTTTCTTTGTATTCCCAGAGCTTAGGACCATGCCTGGCAAATAGTAGACCCTTAATGTTTATTGACTGACTAAAATATGTCTGATATTATATGCAGTCATACGATGTGTATTTTATTTTCTTGGTACTATTTATTCCACTTTAGTTCGTAGAAGTCTTTCATACTTTCTTATATTCACCATGTTCATCATATCTTGTAGCAATATCCCAATACATAAATACATGCACCACAATTTGTTTAGCTATTCCTCAAATGATGGGCATCTAATTTGTTTAGAATTCTTTACTATTACAAAAATTGCTGCTATAAGTTTTTTTTGTACATGTGGAGCTTTTTTGGTTATTGGTGACCTCGTTGGGGAAATATGCCTAGAATTGATATTTCTAGTCCAAAGAGAATGAAAATTTTAGTCATTTTTCTTGCCATAATTCCTTATTGCTTTCCAGAATGGTTATATCAATTCATAGCTCTATCAGCAATGCATTACTATGCCTATCTTTCCACAATCCCTCCAACATTGAATATTTATTTTAATCTTTGGTCTTCTTTGTCAATTACCTGTGTTTGGAATGAAACTTTGTTGTTCTTTTGATTTATATTTGTTTTATTATTGGTGGTTTTAAGCATACATTCAAAAAAACAGCAATTATTTCAACAACTGAGATTAAGATTAATACTCCTGTATCATTTATTTATTGGTCTTACTTGCAATTAAATGATTTTGTACTGCAACTGCTTTTGTCCTCCAACTCTTTGTTTTGTCTCTGAACTTAGTTCAAAGTTCAACTAACTAGTAACGGGTGGCATTTAGAACCCCAGTTCTCTCACCTCAAGGAATTCTACCAACCTCGGGTAATGTATAAAGAAGCAAGGGAGGTGGGTCTGATATCTTTACACACCAGGCACTTTTTTCAAGGATATCTGGTTTACTGTCTAAAAGTATAGACCGCTATCTTGTACCTAGACTCAAACAATGAGTATTTCTTAGACATATAAGAAAAAAAAAGGTTATTGCTAGCCCTATTGCTAAACTTCTAACCAATCACATTGCATCCTGTGCCTCAGTTTTGTAACCATTTTTTTATTCAATCCCATGATGTCATCTCCCCTATTCTGTTCTTTGTTCTATATTCTCTTAAAGTTATAAAAAGGGAATTGTCCTCTTACTGGCTTTTTTTTTAGTATAAATGGAGGCAAACTATAGACCCATTTATTGAGAGGTAACACACCTCTGCTAACACATTTTATCTTGCACGGCACTGTGCCTTAATTTATACTTCTGTTCAAAATGAAATGCTATAGAACTGTCTTCACATCCTTTGACTACTTATCCAGTGGCAAATAGTTTTTGGTCATATATTTCTGTTAGTTGATTAGATATCTTACAAATCAAACCTTCTCAGAAACATCTAACACAAAGCTTTTCTCCCCAAACTATTCTTCCCTTTACCTAGTTGCAATATTATTCATATAAAAAGTCTTCAATTTGGTGTCATTTCATATATTTTATCTTTTGTAATTGCCTTTATCCCTTATTTTCACAATGAGTACTTGATGCATCCTTGTTAGCACAGAAAAGCTTTTTTTAATAAACTATACTTTTATTTCTTAATATTTAATAATGGTTTGAATTTCTTATTAAATAAGACATGTACAATGTTTCAAGAAAGAAAAAAATCTTTATTTTGTTTTTTAATAATCATTGGAGATAAATGATGAGCAAAAATCTTAACTTTAAAATAAGCAATTATTTTAAAAATATAAAAATAAAATATAAAATATAAAAATATAAAAATTAAAAAAATCTTATAAGAGAAATTGCAATGTTAATATCTATATGAAGTTACATTCAAACTGGAAAACATTACCTTGTTTGAAATGTGAAATATATAAAGATAAATATCAATCCTATGTAGAACTAGGAATAAATGACAGAAGAAAATATAATATATTAATAAAATTAATAAATATGTATTATATATAATTTAAAATATTCATTTTTTGAAATGAGAAGGTATTTTTTTAAAAGCAAATGGTAATGGAACATTCCAGAAGCATTATTCCTAAATTTGTCTGTCTGAACTTAATTGATGTCTCTAAGCAGATATTGTAAGAACTGTTTTCAAATTTTGCCCTTTTGAGCATCCTGGAAAAAGTAGAACATTAACTTAGCTGCATTACACACTTAGAGAGGGAGTTCCAAATGCACACACTGGTCTTCTAGTATCCTTAAGTTAGCTTAACTTTAGGCAAATGTAACCTTTATTACTTGCCAGTAGCACAGAGCCAAATCAAAGAGTTAATATCTATATAGATTTTACTATTATTACTCACAACAACCTTCTTATCATGCTTTAATGTTCACAAAATGCTTTATATATCTAATCTCATTGGATTCTCTCAACAATCTTGTGATGTAGTTGTTATTATATCTCCATTCTACATATGAAGAAACTGAGGCTAAGAAAGGTCAAGGGACTTGCCAGGAGTATTAGGGAAAAATGCATGAGACAGGATTTGAACACAGCTCTCCCTACCTGTAAACTCCCTTTATTAGTTTTATCAGGAGTTTTCCACAAATGGATATAAAGGAATTTTTTAACTAATAAATTTTGACCAGTTTTCTACCATGTTCTTCTCCCTCCTGGAGAAAAATTTTTGAACTACTTAAAGCTAATTTCCATTGTTATGCTACAACAAACAACATTTTAACAATTAATGAATAATCATTTTAAAATGTCTGTTACCTGTCAAATACTGCTCCAAAAGGACAAAAATAAAGCAGGCTTTTTTCACAAAAAGTTTGCATTCTATTGAGATAAATATGTCCACATTTGTAATCAAAGTAATGGGAGGAAGAACACACTAGCAGCCAGAGGGATCAGGAGTAGCCTTTATAAGAGATGGGACCTGAGCTGAGCTTTGAGGAAAAATAGAAATAGAGATATAAAAGATAGTATAGGGTGTGTCTAAAGGAAGAATGTTTTTTAAATCATACTTTAAATTTTTTTTACCACCATTTCCCAATAGATCATCATCTCCCAGTCAGATTCACTCCTCTTTATGAAGAATAAAAAAGAAAAAGAAAAAAATGCACTTCAGCAAAACTAATCAGCATGTCAATTTGTCTAATAATATTTGTGTTCTACCTTTGCAAAGAGGGGAGAGAAATAGTTTCATATCTATTCTTTGGAATTATATTTACACATTTTGATTTTTGTTGTTATTTTTGTTTTTATCGTTTATATTACTGTAGTTATTGGGTAAGTATTTTTCCTTGCTTCTAGTTTCTTCATTTTTGAATCAGTCACTGGCTATCTTCTGGTCTTCAAATTCAGTCTCTTTCAGAGTAGAAATATTCCATTACATCATGACCTAGAGTTTGTTTAGGTATTCTGTGAATGACGGACATTTTTTCTAATTTTTGCTACCACAAAAAAAAATATTTGGCAATATTTTGGTGTGTATGGAACCTATCTTGAGGTAAATAGTTAAAGCAAGATTTCTAGGACAAAGGGTATGGACAGTTCAATTACTTTTATAGATTATCAGGTTGCTTTCCAGAATCGCTGAACTAATGCAGAATTTGGCTTCACCAACAGTTTGTTAAACCTTTCTACAACTTCTTCAAATTTCAATATTGCCATTTCTGTACTCTTTCTCAATTTGTTGGATGTGGAGGAGGTCAAATCTTAGAGATGCTTTGATATGAATTCTTATTATTACTTATTTAGAGCCATCTTTCATATAGTCCTTAGCAGCTTGTAATTCTTCTGAGAGCTGTTTCTTGTTATCTCTTGGCCATTTATCCAAAATAGAACAACATTTGATGCTATTTATATATTAGTCTATACATATTTTTGTATGTCAGATCTTTATGAGACATATTTAATAGGAATTTTTTTCAGCAACTACTTTTCATATTGTCTTCATCTTCATCTTATACTATTTGATGATTGTCCATGGATTATTGTAAATCCTTCAACAAAAGTTCTATATAAGTGCATGTGAGGCCTTCACCTTATACCTTTGGTATCTCAGGACTCCCTATGTACCACCTGCACAGTATGTAACCTACACTCTTGCTCAATGAATGACCCAGTTCTCTCAATGGTCATATATGTTATTGATTATCCCTTTTATTCTTGTTCTCATATGAAAGACACGTTGGATAATATACATCAGTTTTCTTCAATCCAATGTTCATTTTTCCATTGAAACTCTAGGTTACATATAATTGTAATTTTTTTTCCCAAAATGTTATGCTCTATTAATTATAGTAATATAGGACTATTGGAAGAATGATGTTAGATACAGTTAGATATTCTCTCTTTTTTTTTCACCTCACTTGCCCAGATTCAAGGATAATTAGAAGTATTATATGGCTTCCTGATTGTGAACTTCCTTGATCTCTTTCTTCTACTCATTTCCAAGATCAGTTAGTTTTCCAGGTTAAACATATTGATAGATTCACTTTATGGACTTCTCATTAATTTTTATTTCATAATTTGGAAAGTACATGGTTTTTTTAATCTACTTTATTTTTCCAGAGTAGATGATTGAATCATCTTTACTGATATTGCTGTGTATTTCTTTGAAGATATTTTGCATTATTAATAGGGCATGATGCCATTAATGCACCTGAAGTCAATATGCAGGTCATTATTGAACAGCCACCTTTATAATTTCATCTGTCATGATTTTAATGTACACATAGAATATCCTCTTTCTTGAGGAGGTCCTTAAAAATTGCATTTGAATTTATCAAGTTTAAATGATTCTTAAAAAGGACAAATAATGAAAATGGCAGGATATTAAATTCACTCTTACAATGATGTGTCTATTGTTTGGAGACTCAGTGGCTTAAAAGCCAGGCCTAGAGATGAAAGGTTTGGAGTTCAAATCTGGCCTCTGCCCCTTCCTATTTGTGTGACCCTGGACAAGTAATTTAATCTCCCTTGCCTAGAATTTACTGCTCTTCTGCCTTGGAAACAACAACCAGTATCAATTCTAAGACAGAAGATATGGGCTAAAAAGTTTAAAAATCCCCTATGTTCCCTCCTTATATTTTCATCAAGGATTCTCTTGATGCTTGAATCAAGCATTAAACTCTTGGATTGGCAGTTGCTGATGTCTGTTTAATTACCTTTTGGGGGAAATGAAGCAAAGAACTCTGTAATTTTATTCAATTATCTTTTCTTTTGGACAAAATAATTTTGGATAATCAATCAAAAATATATATCAACACGTGTCCCTTTCTCCCTCCCTCCCCAGACCGGCTTCATCACTGTCTGGACAGCTGCCATTGATCCTCTCAGGAGTTTTCAACTCTATTTAAACATTATTTATTTGTTGTCCATACCTTCATAAGGGGTTATATCCCCAGATGAAGAGAAACTGATTTTTTTGTTGCATTCTGAGCAAGGTTTGCTTCATAGGAATGGATCACACAAAGGAGGGGAGATCAGAAGGGAACCTGAGACTAATGGCTTTGAGTTTAACCATAACTGTATTAAGCTACTTTACTGACTGCACAAAGAGGGGCTTCACAGTCATTTCCCCAAGGCAAACTTTTTGGGGATAGTAGCTTTTAGTCCATTTTCATTGATTTCTTTCTACTGAAGTCAACTAGCATGAATAATAAATTACCGGGAGAAATTTGGTCTTAGAATTTAAATTTTCCCCATCTGCCAGATTTTGTTTAAAAGTACTGTTCTTATGACTAACCCACAAATATCTCATCTCCAATTCACAAGAACAAAAATACCCCAAAATGTGTGTATAAGGTAAAGGACTTTATCTCTATTGTTATTTTTTAAATCCTTACTTTCTGTCTTAGAATCAATATTGTATTTTGATTCTAAGGTGGAAAAATGGTAAGGGCTGAGCAATTGGAGTTAAATGACTTGCCTAGGAGTTGTTTGCCACTTCTTTCTCCAGCTCATTTTACACATGTGAGGAACTGAGGTAGATGAGGTTAACTGATTTACCTATGGTCACACAGCTGGTAGCTGTCTGAGGTCAGATTTGAACCTAGGTCTGCCTAACTCCAGATCCAAAGCTCTGTTTACTGAGCCATCAAGATATCCAAAGAAGTCCTCTTAGTGCTGACTCAACCAAGTCAGCCCAAGTACTTCTTGAACAATGATGTATTGGTCACTATAAAATCATCCATGTGGTCCTCTGCTTGCCATGTAAGGAAAATAGATTCTAATCACACCAAATGTCCCCACAGAGACTGGAATTTCACTGTAAGCATTTTTCCTGAAAATGGATGCCCCCATTGCATATCTAACTCTAGGATACATAATTACCTGATGTCCCATAATTAATACTCAGGGATGTCTGAGCTAAAGCAATCAGGCCTAGAGTCAAGAAGATCTGAGTTCAAATATGCTCTCTGACTTGTACTAAATATATGACTTTTGGCAAGTCACTTAACCTCAGTTCCCTCATATGTAAAATGAGGATGGATATAATAATACCTGCCTTCTAGAATTATTATGAGGATCAAATGAGATAATTGTTTAAAAGTATTTAGCATACTCAATATGTCACAAGTCCTCCCTTCTACATAGACTATTATTTTCTTAACAAAAATGTCTAAAATTGGGCCTGAAACCAATTTCTTCACCCATATATTTTAGGCACATAAAAAGTGCTATATATAATAACTAAACTATCATTGCTACTGGCCTAGTACCTCAGACTACCACAGAAAGGAGATGACCTTATCTAAGCCCTTCATTTTCTTTCCAAGTCTATGTTTTGACTTTCCATTGGACCGATCAGGTTTCTCCAGAGACAGTTTTACTCAGATTCATCTCTCTCCCTCATTGCAATTATCCAAACACTCAGAAGCATCAGATTTTGTGGCCAGATTTAATTCACCTGGCAAGATAATCACTTTTCCTTTTCTAAAAGTACAGTGATACTTGGTTTTCATTGACATTGGTCATCATTGGCTTCAGTTATCCTAGATTTTTTCCACGAAAAATTTGTCTCGGTTTTCATAGGTTGCCTCAGATTTTATTGGCCTGCCCACATGCCCTCCATTGCTAATTTTGTAAAAACAAAGAGCAACCCACACATTCTCCTGCTCAGTACAGCATTGTTTTTCTTTGTATGAGCATCACCCCCATTGTCTAGGCAAATAATTACATTCAAGGATCCAGGTGGGTACTCAAAGAACCCAAGGCCCATGTCATCATCAGACTCTTCTGGCAACAATACACCCCCTGCCTCCACTCCTCCCTGCATGGTGGCCAGCTCACTGCTCCCCTGTACAATCATATCCTCAATGATGTTTTTGCTTCTGAACTTGCCCATGATCTTGAACCACTCCTTATCTGCCTCGATGCTGATGCTGTCTAGGATCTTCTTCAGGTCCTTGGAGTTGGGAGAGTCATTGTTGTCGAGGACAGCCAAAAGGTTGGCAGCCACATACTGAATCCTGATGGTCTGGGTTTTGCTCTGGTGCTTATGTATCCTTTACATTCATCTTTTATATTCATGTCATACTAATTTCTTATTATTTTTAATATTAAACACTACATTTATTCTCTATGAAGTGTGTTTTTGGTATCTATGTTGGCATGTCTAAAATGAATTAATTGAATTTACATC
Organism: Gracilinanus agilis; assembly: GCF_016433145.1. Classification (NCBI taxonomy): domain Eukaryota; kingdom Metazoa; phylum Chordata; class Mammalia; order Didelphimorphia; family Didelphidae; genus Gracilinanus; species Gracilinanus agilis. The sequence goes on from NC_058130.1 coordinate 428,630,803, forward strand.
GATTCAAATGGAAATGATTGCCTCAGTTTTCATCACTTTTATATTTCATAGATTGTTTTCAGACAGATTATCAACAAAAACCAATGTATTGGAAATGATGCTCTATAATTTCTATCAATTAACAATGTTATTGAGTATAATACATTACCTGACAGGTAGAAAGCATTTTTCTGCTAAGGGTAAGGCAGACCATCTCATTAAGGCCCTTTTAATATGTAGCAGTTAATGATAAAAAGGTTAGGAAATAATTTATATTCCTTGCTACTATTGTGGATGAACATTTTAATACTTACTGTAATTAGAAAAAGAACCTTGTTTTAAAATACATTCAGTAGAAAAGAATAGACATATAACAAAAAATAGTAAAAGATTATAGTAACCTTTTATTTGACAAAGGTAAAGATCCAAGTTTTTTTTTATAATTAGTAATCACTAGTTGGTAAAAATGGTTGAGAAAACTGGAAAGCAGCTTGGTAAAAACCAGATATGAACCAAGATAAGATCAAAATGGATACATGATCTAGTTATAAAGGGAGATATTATAAACAAATTAGCAGAACAGGGAACATATTACCTATCAGATTTATTGATAAGAGAAGAATTTGTGGATAATAAGAGCTAGAAAACATTGTGAAATGTAAAATGGATAATTTTTAATATAACAAATAGAAAAGTTTTTGGATAAATAAACCTAATATAGCCAGGCTTAGAAGGAAAGTAATCAGAAAGCTGGAAACAAGATGGCACAGTAGAAGTAGAAGTAGGGAAGTTTGAAACCACCATAAGAAGTTTCTCCAAACAATCTTAAAATAACACCACAAAATGAATATATGACTGAAAGAACAATCAAGGAGATGGATGAAGCAATTTTCATATAGAGAATAACTTGAAAGGTAGGTAGAAATCATCTGGGTCACTGGGATGAGAGGAGGGAAAAAGCAGCAGGAAGCTACAACAAGGAGTAAGGAGCAATCAACAGCAAGCCCTTCCACCCCACATCTACTCTTCCAGGTTCTGAACCTGGGTCAAAGCTAACATTCAGGCCCTTAAATCCTGCCTAGGCCAATAGCAGTGCAAGGGGAAGCACTTGCCATAGAGTTCCAAGTAAACCTGCAGCAAGATCAAGATTTCAAACACAAGGCAGTCTGCATTGTGCCTGATTTGTGTAAATCCAGATCCAGGCCCTTGGAACCCCTAGCAAAGATAGTCTTCAGGGTGCTGGCTTGTGGGAGTCTATCCTTAGATAACCCTAAGCTTAAGACAGAGCCCCAGGGCAATGTAGTCTACAGTGTGCCGGATCTGATCAAGCCCAGAGTGAGACCAAAATCCCCCACCCAAGTCTAAGGCTAGAATTTGAAGCATTGTCAATCTCAGTGGGTGATTGAATCAACATTGAGAGGTGGCGCTCAGAACTCTCATCCAACAGCTGTGTAATTGAAATTTTGAGATCTCTGATCTAAACTTCCTCTGGAATTTTTAGGGGTCTTTCAAACTACATTTCTCATGATTCTTGGCTTACATAAATGATGTAGGCAGTTATATAATGACATGGACCAGAGGTCAAAAATGAGTGGCTGGGCTTGCTCACTCTCCTTTTCCAGCTGAAGCAGCATGGTGACAGAGGTAATGGCGGGTCTTTTAAATTGATTCTCAGAATGGCACGTGGCTTCATTTTTCTAATGGCTACCAATAAATCTTTTAAAACCACAATATTTTTAAATCTATCCTTTTATATCCATTTTATTTCTTACATTTTTGGCAACCACTTGAAGTTTGGAAAATGGATCCTCAATTTTTCAGATAGCCTAATAAGCCAAGTTACTTCTACCATGATTTTTTACCTTCCCCCCACAGGCAGAAATCTGAGAGCATTCCAAATCCTCTCCAGAGCTGTGGACCTGCTCTTGCTGTTTTTGTGCTTTTATTTTTGGCCACTTTGCTCAATTCTTTTGAGTGACTTTTTGAAAGGGGAAGTCATTTTTCCAGCAGCCAATTCTTATATTCCCCATCAATTCAGTGGGACCCTCTGGGGGGGAGGGGCAGGGGGAAGCCATTGCTGATCTTCCCAACCCTCAACTGAGGGCTGATGGCCCCTCCATAGGCAGCTCCTGCTACCCAGCAACTGATCCCAGATCCTAGCTCTTCCCTGCCATTCCCAGTTTTAATTCCCCATTCCCTCAGATGCAGGACACCTGACCCCCTGCCCGAGTTCCAGCTTCTCCTGCTAATGCTTCTGCTTGAGGACTATAGCCATTCTTGGAGCTCCTGAGACTTGGAAAGTATAACCCCACTTCTTTTTCATTGGGAACAGTCCTTACTTAGCTATTCTGAGTGTTTCCTTTTAGACAATAATTAGCCTTCTAAAAGGAGCCTAGGTGTGTTTCATCTTAGACTTTAAGGACTTTTAACCTGAAGAGAGCTTCTCTAGTGCCCTTCCTCCCTACATGAGTGCCCCAGCTTGTGGATTTTCTAGTCCCTACTCCAGTTGGCTTCCATGTGGGCCCTAGCTTTTACTCTTCAAACAGAAAATAGAATGGCAAGCATGGGCTGCATTGACTATTTCAAACCATTCCTTGCGATTATCCTGCCTTAGACTGAGGGGAGAGATTCACCCCCTACCCAGAAATAAGGCTAAGGTTAGCTTCAAGGAAGAACTGAAGTTTAAAAGATAAAATAAAATCAAGAAAAAGGCTAGAAACATGAGCAAACATTAAAAAAAAACCCAAACAACTAACCATAGAAAATGTTTTATGGAGATGGAGCAAGACTCAGACATAGAAGTGGACAGTGAAAGCATATAAAACACATGCAAAACTCCAAAGAAAAATATTAATTGGTCTCACATTCTGGAAGAGCTCAAGGAGGATTTTAAAAAATCAACTAGGAGAGGGAGAAAAAAAATGGGGAAGAAAAATGAAAGCAATGCAAGAAGAAACAGGCCAAATGAAAAAGAAGATTCAAAAACTGACAGAAGAAAATCATTCCTTTAAAAATAGAATTGGGAACTAGAAGCTAATGACTTTATGAGACATCAAGAAACAATAAACCAAAATCAAAAGAACAAGGGGAAAAAAAAAAAAACAGAAGAAAACATGAAATATATCTTTGAAAAAATAACCAACCTGGAAAAGAGATCCAGAGAGACAATTTAAGAATTATTAAACTACCTGAAAGCCATGATTAAAAAAAAAAGCTAGATATAATATAAGAAATTACGTATTATATATCAAAGAAAACCATGCTGATATTCTTGAATAAGAAAATAAAATAGAAATTGAAAGAATCCACAAATCACCTCCTGAAAGATACCCCCAAATCACAACTCACAGAAATATAATAGCTAAAATCTCACAGTCCAAGGGGAAAAAACCTGCAAGCATCCAGAAAGAAACAATTCAAATACCATGGAGCTATAGTCAGGATTACATTGGACTTAACAGCTTCCACATTAAAGGATTGGAAAGCACGGAATATGATATTCTAGAATCTGAAAAATCTAGGTTTACAACCCAGAATCTCCTATCCAGCAAAACTCAGTATATCCTTTCAGGGGGGAAAAAAGGTCATTCAATAAAATACAATATTTCCAAGCATTCCTGAGCAAAAGACCAGATCTAAAATAAATTTTATGTCCAAACACAAGACCCAAGGGAAACTTAAAAAGGTAAATAAGAAAGAGAAAATTTAAAGAACTTAATAAGATCAAAATGTATGTATTACTACATGGAAACAGGATATTTGTAATTCTTAAAATGTAATATCATTAATAGAGCAGTTGGTAGGAGTATTCATAGACAGAAGGTGTGGATGTAAGCTGATTAGGATGGTATGATATGCAAAAAAACCCCAAAACATTGAAGGGTGAAAAAGAAGATTGCACTGAGAAAAAAAGAAAAAGACAGATGGAATGGGATAAATTATCTCACCCAAAGAAGCATGAACAACTATTAAAGCAGAGAGGAGAACAAGGGTGTTAATGGAAAATACTTAAACTTTACTCTCATTGTAACTGGCTCATAGAGGAAATAACAATCATAACCATTTGGGTATAGAATCCTATCTTACCTTATAGAGAATCAAGAGGAGAATAAGATAAAGGAAGGGGGGTGGTAATAAGAATGAGGGAGAATTGAAGAGGTGATAAAAATCAAAACACCAGTGAGGAGGGACAGTAAAAAGATCAAGATCAAAAGGGGAAAATAAGATTGAGGGGAATAGATAATTGGTAATCATAACTATGAATATGAATGGGATGAACTCACCTATAAAATGGAAGTGGATAGCAGAGTAGATTAAAAACCATAATTCTACTATATTTTGTTTACAAGAAACATATTTGAGCCAGGGTGACACACACAGAATAAAGGTAAGGGGATGCAGTAGAATTTATTGTGTATCATCTGAAATAAAAAAAAAAAAAAGCAGGAGTAGCAATCATGACCTCAGACAAAGCTAAGGCAAAAATAGTTCTGATCAAAAGAGATAAGGAAGGAAATTACATCTTGCTAATAGGTACTATAAACAATGAGGTAATATCAATCCTAAACATATATGCAAATAAATGATATAGCCTCTAAATTTTAAAGGAGAAATTAAATGAACTTCAGGAGGAAAAAGACAATAAAACTATCCAAGTGTGGGATCTCAACTCCCCCCTTTCATATTGAGATAGACCAAATAAAAAAAATAAAGAAGACAGAAGTAAAGAAAGTTAATGACAACTTTAGAAAAGTTAGAACTTATAGATCTCTGGAAAGAAATAAATGGGAATAGAAAAGAGTATACAAAAATTGACTATGTATGAGAGCACAAAAACTTCAAAACCAAATGCAGAAAAGCAGAAATAATAAATATATCATTTTCAGATCATAACAAAAAAATTATAATCAATAAAACTCCATGAAAAGATAAATAAAAAATCAATTGAAAACTACATTGTCTAATGTTTTAAAAAAGGGTGGATCATAGAACAAATTATAAAAACAATTAATTTTATTAATGGGAATGCCAATCCAGGGAAAACATATCAAAATTTATGGGATACAGTCAAATCAGTAATTAGGGGAAAATTTAGATTTCTAAACACTTACATCAATAAAACAGAGAAAATGCAGACCAATTGGGTATGAGACTAAAAAACTAGGAAAAGAACAAATTAAAAATTCTCATTTAAAGATTAAATTGGAAATATTAAAAATCAAAGGAGAAATTAATAAAATAAAAAGAAAGAGAACCATTGAACTAATACATAAGACTAGGAGATTGTTTTGTGGGGGTGGAGAGCATTGGTTAATTTGATTAAAAATAGGAAAGAAGAAAATCAAATAATCAGCATCAAAAATGAAAAAGGTGAATTCACCATCAATGAAGAAAAAATTAATGCAATCATTAAAAGCTATTTTGCCCAATTATATGCCAATAAATCCAACAATTAAATGAAATGGATGGATATTTTAAAAAATACAAAATTTCCCAGATTATCAAAAAGGAAACAGAATTGGCAGAGAAGGAATCCTAAGCAAAAACAGAGAAAGAAAAGTATAGACCAATTTCATTAATTAATATAGATGTAATTTTTTTTTACATTACTAGTCTGTAGAAACATATCACAAGGATCACTCATTATGATCAGGTGGAATTTACAACACAAATGTAGGACTTGTATGAAATTAGGAAAAATATCAGCATAATTGACCATAACAATAACCAAACTAATAAAAATCACATGATTATCTCAATAGATGCAGAAAAAGCCATCCACAACTTACAATACCCATTCCTATTAAAAACACTAGAAAGTACAGGAGTAAATGGGCCATTCCTTAAAATGATAAAGTAGTATTTACCTAAAACTTTCAGCAAGTGTCATATGCCATTGGTGTAAGTTAGAAGCCATCCCAATAAGATCAGGAGTAAAGCAAGGATTTTCATTATCACCACTATTATTTAATAATGTATTGAAAATGCTACCTTTAACAATAAAGAAAGAAAAATAAATTGACAGAATTAAAGTAGGCAATGAGGAAGCTAAACTATCACTCTTTGTAGATGATATAATGGTATAGTTAGAGAATCCTAGAAAATCAACTAAAATTATTTGAAATAATTAATAACTTTAGTAAAGTTGCAGGATACAAAATAAATCCACATAAATCATTAGCATTTCTAAATATTACCTCAAAGTCAAGAAGCAAGAGTTAGAAACAGAAATTCCATTTAAAATCAATCTAAATAATATGAAATACCAGAGAATCTACTTGCCAATGCAAACACAGGAATTATATGAACACAATTACAAAACACTTTTCACACAAATAGAAGGAAGACAATCATTTCAGGGAAAATGTATTCACAGTTTCTTGAATAGAGGTGTCATATTTAAAATATATGGGGGGAAGGGTGCAGTTAGGTGCCTCAGTGGATTGATAGTCAGGCATAGAGATAGGAGGTTCTGAGTCCAAATTTGACCTCAGACACATTGTAACTGTGTGACCCTGGACAGGTTACTTAACCCCCATTCCCCAGATCTTAAAACTCTTCTGCCTTGGAACCAATACACATTATTAATTATACGACAGAAGGCAAAAGTCATTTATTAGAGAAAAGCAAATCAAAACAACTCTGAGAAAATATCTCATATCTATCAGCCTGGCTAAAATGATAAAATGGCAAACAAACCTTGAAGGGGATGTGGAAAAATAGACACACTTATACATTGTTGGTGGAACTATGTACTGATCCAATTATTTTGGAGAACAATCTGGATTTTTACTCAGAGAGGTATAAAACTGTGTTTGTGATTTATTCCAGGAATACCACTATTAGGTTTACTTCTAAGGTAATTAATGAAAAAAGAAAACAAACTATATATTCTAAAGTATTTATAGCAACTCTTTTTGTTAGTTGCAAAGAACTAAAAATTGAATTAATGTACAACAATTGGGGGATATCTGAACAAGTTGTAGTATTGGAATGTAATAGAATACTATTATGCCATAAAAAAATGACAAATAAGATGAGCAGAAAGAAAACCTTGAAATACTTCTATGAAGGGATGCAAAGTGAGCACAACCAGGAAAATGTTATAAACAATAACAATAATGTATGATTATCAATTGTGAATAACTTAACTATTATCAACAAGGCAAAGATCTAGGACAACTCCAAGGGACTCACAACAAAAGAAAGGATAGCCACCACCACGGAAAGAACAGAGTCTGATTGCATATTGAAACACACCATTCTTCACTTTATTTCCTCCTTGATTTTTTCCTCTAGTGTAAGCAGTACATGTCTTATTTCACAACATGACAAATAGGGAAATATCTATTATATGATAATATGTATATAACCTATATCATTTTACCTGCCTTTTTGAGAAGAGGGGGGGGATTCAAAGGAGGAGAAAAAAGGAATGACACATAGAATTTTTTTGAATATAGCTAATGTGGGAATTTGTTTTTCTTGGATAAGCATATTTACTATAATTTATCATATATTTATAACAAATAATATGTATTATATTATGTTACATATCATGTTATGTTATATATAATAAGAATAATAAATATCTACACTTCAAAAAAAAGAAACAGATTTTAGATAGGATTTTGAACAGTATCAGAGAGAAAATGGTATTTTGTGCAGAAGTGAGAACTTGTAACATATCAACAACATGGAGGGATGTCTCACTTGTGTGGGAAGAGCTTAGTGTTATAAAGAGGCATAGGGGAAAAAACAATTTTATATTGATTAAAAATCAGAAATGTGAATGTGAAGAAATATAGCTTCAAAGTCACTAGTGTGACACAGAAATGAGCTAAGAATTTCAGAGAACTGCAAAGCATGATGGCATCTCATTTACTTTGTATGTTTATTTTTTATGACAAGAGGGTAGAACTAAGGGAGAGAATATGTAAACATTTAGAGACTGTGGGATCCATATTGCTGAGAGGGGTTTTCAAAGGACAGTTAATGTGGTAGGAGAAATGTCAAGAGTTGTTCTTTTTTAGGTAAAACATGAGTCACTGAGGGTTAAGACCACTTGTTTAAGCCACTGAGTGTGACTGTCAAGGTATGAAGTATCAAACAAGATAGCAGGAGAAGGTGAACCTCAAAAATGTTGAAAAATAACAGAAAGATTAGAAAGCTGCCCTTTGGTGCTATAGTGGCTAAAATCATTTAATTGAAAGAAATCTTCCACTGATGAATTTCTGATGACTAAGAGTGAAGGAAGGTTGATTTCCTTGACCAATATTTCCAGTAATGGCCTGTTGTCCTTCTGCACCACTTGGAGTTGGTGAGAAGTAAAATTGGTAGATTGCCCTAGTTCGACTACCTATGGCTTGAAGAGGCAAAACAAAACAAAACAAAACAAAACAAAAACTTGAAAGTTTTGCATTTCTGGTACCTTGGTGAAGTAACTTAAAGTGTAAACCCAATTTGTGACACAACAAAACTCTTCCCTTATTGGACAGACAGCCAACTAGAAGAAAATAGTGTAGTTCCGCTCCCTTTCCCCCCCATTCCCACTAAGCAACAAGCTGTTTCCCATAAAATTCAATTCCCACCCTTGACATCTCCCTTCAAAATGGTGGAAAACATCATTCCAATGAGGGATGTAAGTGAAAAGGAAAGGCTTAAGTACTAAGCCTCAGCACCAAGAAATACCTTATGGTCAAAGCATCCTGATGAGTGAATAACTGAGTAGGCTATTCTTTATAGACATTTGAAATGAAATACTCAAAATTTAGAATCTGTCTGGCTTAAAGTGAACATTTAGAGAGCTAACATTTTCAAAACACTCTTTTAAGGGTGAATGAGCTTATGAAGGCTATATGACTAGATAAGAGAATTTCCCCAGCTGAAGAATGTTAAGGATCAACAGTTAAGCAGTGAACTGAGAAGTGTGTCTTAGATATTTCTATAAGAATCAATAACATTGAAGTCTGCCATCTAGAGATGGGAGTTAGCCTAATCACATGAGTTTTCCTTCCTCATGTGTTTCCACACCATGTTCCTTTTAAGTATGTGACTATTCTTCACGATAGCTACAATGTATGGATGGGAAACTTTTTTTTAAAATCAAATCAATAGTTGGTTCTTAAAATATTATTCGGGTTGTTTTCCTTAAACCTTATTTTAGTAAGGAAATTATTAGTAAAAATTAGCATAATACAGTTAGGTCTCCATCTGTTCTCTGGGGTCCATTCCAATGGACTGAGTTTCAGAAAGAAATGTCTTGTGTTCTTTCTTTTTATGTATATTTGATGTTTTGTTATTTATCAGTCAGTATTTGTAATATTATTTCTTTCCCTTTATTAAGCAAAAGATAATGTTTAATCTCTAAAAGTGTTATTATTGTAAATGGCTGTGTAGCCTCAGTCTTGATTCACTTCCACCATTTGCTGCCTTCACTCTTACACATGTGCTACTAAGCCAAGAAAGAGAAAATCATGCAATCATAATGACTGGGTCCACTACAATTTATGTTATGCAGTCTCTAATCGGCCCTCACTGCTGCTGGGCAAATACTATAGACTTCTGTTATTAACTCATTATCCCACTTTCCATGGCAGCTATTCAAAACCTTTTCATACCTCCTCAACCCCTCCCATGCCTCTCTCTCCCCTCAATCTTAGTTGATAACTTTGCCTCATGTTTATAAAAATAATTGCCAATAACTCCCTCTTCACCCCTCTTTCCTTTCCTATCACTCAAGTGCCTTCTACCATTATCTTTATTGACCTCTCTTCTTACCAAGGGTAACCCCTCTACTTGTTGAAAATATTCCAGTCCATCCTGGCTCTTCCAACAGACTGCTTCCTTTCTCATCCTCACTACTTCACTTACTTTTAATCTCTTCTTCTTGATTCCTCTGCTGTCTACAAACATTACCAAGTCTCCCCTATCCTAAAAAAATCTTTACTTAATCCTTTTATCCTCACTATCATCCTATATTCTTTCTGCCCTTCATAGCTAAACACCTCAAAAAAGCATCCTCAGTAGGTGCTTCTATTTTCTCTCCTCCCACTCTTAACCCCTTATAAGCCAGCTTCCAAACATATTCTACCAAAGCTACTGCAGTTACTTATGATTATTTAGTAACCAATTCAATGGTCCTTTATCAATATCTTTTTCCTTGACCTCTATGCAGTCTCTCTCCTTCTCTCTTGACACTCTTCTCTCAAGGATTTTAGAATACTATTCTCTCCTGCTTCTTTTCCAACCAATATGACTACTACTTCTCGGACTCCTTTGCTGGCTATTTTCCCAAATCATGCCTTCTAATCATAGATGTTCCTCTTCTCTCTATTTACTACTTTCTCTCTATCTCTCTATCTCTGTCTCTCTCCCTCTCCCTCTGTCTCTCTTTTCCTCTATCTCTCTCCATCTCTATCTCTGTCTCTGCCTCTGTCTCTCCCTCTGTCTCTGTCTATCTCTTTTTGATCTCATCAGAGTCCATGGATTTAATTACTGTCTCTATGTTGATGATTCCTAAATCTACCTTTCCTATTCCAGATCCTCTGCTGACCTCCAATCTCACATCTCCAATTGTCTTTCAGACATCTTAGGAGATATTTTAAATCCAATATATCCAAAATTAAGCATATTATCTTATCCTCTAAACTTGTCCTCACCCTTACCTTCTCTACTATTGTAATTGTTTATCCTTCATTTTTTAAAAGGTCCAATAACATCATAGGTTAAATTTTGATTTGTGTATACATTAGATTCAAGTGGGGCAGAATTGCACAGTCATAAGCTCCAGAATCTCTTCCAGAGTCATCAAAGTCTAGTGGCAAGACAAAAGACTCTTGGACTGGGATATATTGGATGACCTTGACATCTTTAATCTCTGACCAAATTCTATATGCTCCTCAGCTCCTGCTTCTGCCACTTCTTCTCATCTACCCATTCTACTTGAGGGAAATCTTCACATGCTTCAGGTAAACATGTGCCTTTCTCATTGACAGTTTTGAGACCTATAGTTACACTTAACCTAATTTTCTGCCTCCAGAGATAGTTTGACCAGAGTGTGATCACCACACATGCTATAGCTTCTTGGAACCAGAGGTAAGAGATGGGTTTATGATAGATATCAAAGGAAGATGTGCAGCCCTGAAAAAGGTTCAGCAAGTCCTCACACCAGAGGTCCTAGACTTTCCTGAATACCCCACATAGCTCACCTTTCTTCATTATATCATCTTCGAAATCCAACAGGCTCACAATCTAAGAGTCACCTGAACTCCTTATTCCCCTCTCAACCCATAGTCAATCTGTTGCCAAGGCATGTTAATTTTACTTTTGCAACATCCCTTGTCTCTGCTACACTCTAGTATGCGACTTCATTTCATAGCTTCATTATTTTAATAGCTTTCTGGTGGATTTACCTGTCTCAACTCTTCCCACCCTAATTCATCCTCTCATCAGTCCCTAAAGTTGTTTTCCTAAAGCAAAGGTGCAATCAGGTCACACATACTTCCCTCTGCCTCCCAACCAATAAACTCTAGTGTCTCCATACTGCCTTTTGGATTAAATATAAAATACATGGTTTAGCATTCAAAGTCCTTTGTACCCTTGTCCCCTCCAAGCTTTCTAGTCTTTTTTATATCTCACTGCTTTCATATGCTTTTCTGATCCAGAGACACTGGCCTCCTGTCTATACCCCAAATAAGACGCTTTGTCTTCAGGCTCTGGGCATTTTCTTTGGTTGTCCCCTATGCCTGGAATTCTCTCTCTCCCACTCTGACTACTGACCTTCCTGGCTTGCTTTAAGTCCCAACTAAAGTCTCATCCTTTACTAAAAGACTTCCCTAACGTCTCTAATTGTTGTACTTTCTCTTTCTTAATAATTTCCTAATTATCTTACATATACCTTACTTTGCTAATACTTGTTGCATATTGTTTCCACTAATAGACAATAAGTTCCTTGAGGTTATAACCTATCTTTTGTCTCTTTTTATCTCTTGCACTTAGAACACTGCTTACCACATAGTAGGTGTTTATTGATTTATTGGTAGAAAACATAATGGATGGAAGTTCAAAAGATAGAGTAATGAGTAGAGCAGTGTATTTCCCCTTAACAGTTACTCCTAGGTCCCTGAGAGAGTTTGAATATAACTATGGCAGTTGATAGTAGGCAGTATGACCTACTGAGATGAGAGAAAGCTGGGCAACTGAGCTACATTTAGAGAATAAGTAGGACTTTTTACAAATCTAGGAGAATTAGATGGAAACACCATCAGATGAGATCACCCATATTTATCCCTATTACAAAAGTTAACCTTCATGAGTAGAATCCTAGTTGTTCAGAAACTAAGGGATACATATATTGAGTTTGCAAATATATGTATATACACAAATGTTTATATATGCATGCTACTATATAGTTTATATGTGTGTTGTGACATTTTATTGTTAATGTTCTGTCATTTTCCAGTCATGTCCTGTTCTTCATGATCCCATTTTGGTTTTTCTTGGCAAGAGATATTGGAACAGTTTGCCATTTCTCTCTCTAACTCATTTTATATATAAGAAATTGAGGTAAAATAGGGTTAAGTGACTTGTCCAGGGTGGCATGACTAGTAAATATCTATGGCTGAATTTAAGCTCAGGACATTGAGTTTTTTTGAATCCAGATCTGTTGCTCTAGATCTGCTTTGTAACCTAACTCTATATAGTATGACAGATCTATACATGTGTGTATCTATATGTTCATAAAAACACATAAGTATATATTAAACATATATAAGTATATAATATATTGTATTACATATAAAATACACATTATTACAAAATTATGAAATGCATGCATATAGATATATACATTTCATAATTTCTAAACTGGGATCCTTGACATAATGGGTAGCTTGACAGACATAAGCCTTTAAATTGGCTGATGAAGTTGTTGATTGAGAAAATTAGTATATCTACCATTTCTAATGATCTTAAGGAGGAAAGTCATTGTGTGCCTCCCCAAATTTTTTTCTGAATATTTCTATGTTAGAAAGGAAAAAGCAATAGGGACCCCAAGCAAGCCTGACACTCAGTGAAAAAGTCTGATTATAGTGGTCTTAACTATATCAGTTTTTTTCTTCATCTTTTTTGTTCATACTCAGTTGGTGTACTAAGCCATCAGAAAGGTGACTAGAGAAGCAGTTACTGTGTTTGTATTTTTTCAGTTTGTGGGGTGTCTTTTATTCTCTAACTGTAATTGATCTATGACACCAAGGTTGTAGTTAGCTATAGAGCACTGATAAATCTGTGTCCATACATTTTTCAATCAACCAAACTTTTATTTATTCTCATAAGGACATAGCAGTTTCATGTTAACTTATCAATTGCTATGAAATATTTAATTAAAATAGTTTAACATTCATTGAAATTATTTTGTTCTAATTAAAAAAAAACTATGGATAAAACTAACTCAAATGTCTAGTTAAAAAGAGTTTCTGGGAACTTTATATTTTTTATTTATGTGTATAAATTCAAAATTATCAAACATACACCACTCTCCATTCATTTCCTTTAACTATTATTGCACCATGCAATTAGCCTAATATGAATGAGAAATAAAATATTCTTTTGAATCTATTTTTTTAAACCCTTAATATGTCTTTTAAAAATCAATACTGTATGGAATCGTTCTTTGGCTATGGGAGGGAGACGGGAAGGGGAGGGAAAGAACATGAATCATGTAATCATGGGAAAATATTCTAAATTAATTCATTAAATAAATATTTTTTTTAAATCAATACTGTATTTTGGTTCCAAGGCAAAAGAATAGTAAGGGCTGGGTAATAAGTGACTTGCCCAGGGTCACACAGCTAGAAAGTATCTTGTATCTGAGCCCAGGTTTGAAGTTAGGACTTCCTGTCTAATAGAACTGTCTTTCAATCCCCTGAGTCACCTAGCTAACCCTTGACTTTTTCTTTAAATGAGACCACAACCAGGTACCATCAGGATCTGCGGTCTCTACAGCTACTCTGCTCAAATGACTGTCTTTTTTTTCCCTTTCCTTTCTTCTGACACATAGCAAGATTAAAGAAACAAAGAGTCATCCCCTAAAGCCCTCTGACAGTAAATTATTCTACACATAAAAATATAAAATCTGTTTTAATTTATTTTCCAAAATTCTCATTTCTTAGATAAAGCTTTGTTTTATTGATCTTTTTTCTCCTGTGGTATTATATATAAAGTCAGAATTTTTGGACAAAATAGTTATGCTTAATGAATTTCTTCATATCTTTTATTCTTTGTAATAATAAATGGCTCTTTCATATTGCAGAACGAAAAGGAAATATAGATGGCATATTCATTAGATTTAATAGTAGTATAGACTATGCTTATTGAGCTTATAATCATAGAACTGGATTGGACCTTAAAAATCATCTAATTCAGGGTGGGCAAACTATAGCTTGAGGGCTAAAATTGTTTTTACATTTAAAAATAGTTTATTGCATTTAAAAATATTTTTTAAAAACATTCTCCACTCGGATCTTGGTTTGCTAACCCCTGTCCTGGTTCCACAATTTTGTTTTCCAGATGAGGCAAATGAAGTCTTTGAAAAATCAAATGACTTCTCCCAAGATTATTTAATTAGTAAAGAGCAGAGGCAGGAGGAAAATCCAGGTCTTCTGAGTACTACACCTTAATGACCTCAAAAAGTTGTTAGTGAAATAAATGCAAATGTACTTTCTGATTAGGAACCAGTATTAGTGGGCCTTAGTGGATGTCTGGATGTAGATTTTTTTTTTTTTTCACATTTGGTGTCCATTCCCCTATCCCCCAATACCCTGGCTAAACCAGCTAGGTAATATAATGGATAGAGCTGTGGACCTGAGTTCAGACCCAGGCTCAGACATTTATTAGCCACATGATTTGCATCTGTCTGTCTCAATTACCTCAACTGCAAGACTGAGATAATAACAGCATTTATCTGTCAAGGTTGTCATGAGGATCAAATGAGATAATACTTGTAAAGAGCCTAACACCTTGCATCTAGTAGGCACATGATAAATGCTTGATGCTTATTCCCTTTTGTCTGTCTCTCTCTCTCTGTCTGTCTCTGTCTCTGTCTCTGTCTCTGTCTCTGTCTCTGTCTCTGTCTCTGTCTCTCTGTCTCTCTCTCTCTCTGTCTCTCTCTCCCTCTTCCTCTCCCTCTCCCTCTATCCTTTCTCTCCTTCTCCTTCTCTCTCTTTTTCTCTAGATTGCATATTCATATATATGTATAGGCATATTTCTATGCATAGAGAGAAATTATCACATATATATAAAAACAACATGAAAGAGATTTTATTTCAGAAAAGATAGGTGCAAATGCCCAGATTTTTAATTCTATTATTTTGAAACAGTAAGCATTGATTTTGCTTCTGTGTTATTAAATAATTCTAGACAGAGAGAAGGTTATGAAAAAAAGGATTTTATTGGTTAATATTTTACCTACCAAATTATTTGGCCTGCAGCTGATTTGCATATTTTTATGGGCTATGAAGCCACTGAATCATTGATAGCAGGGTTTGAGCAACATATTTGCCTCCAGATTATTTGAAATGACCACAATATTTTATCACATAAGAAGGTTTGGCCATTTCAAATATTTAAGTAGTACATATCCTTATGAACTTTCTTTCAGTAGATGATTCAGTGTGCCTCAAAAGAGTACAGATCAATTACAACCCAAATAATTTGGAAAGCAAAATATTAAACAACAAATTTATAAGAGGTTGGGTTTATGATTGGTGGTAATTTATTCTATCTTTAAATAGGAATATCAACATGCAGAAAATAATATAGCAAAGAAAATGTAATAAGCTTTCATGATACAAAAACAATCTCTCATTTAAAAGGTAATTTGACATAAAAGAATGACAGGCTCCCTTTGTCTTAGACTATTCTGAATAAAATAATAAAAATCCAGATGTCCTTTGCTCACACTTCCTTCAGATATTCACTATACTCCCCACAATATACTACTGGTGGACAGCAGCTAAGTGTAATCTGGGTGAGACCAGGAGTCTGGAGCAAAGAAGAATGCCATGAAGTTGTAAATGAAAATAAGATAAACCATAGGTACCATACTGTATAGAATGATTTTCCTACTCTTAGACGTCCAAGTTTAAAAATGGGGAATACTACCCTTCTTATATCTAATCATGCTTTGTAAAGCTATTTTTTGCTTTTATATTTGTAATCTTAATACTTATGACATATTTAATTGTTTTAGAAATTCTGCTTTAACTATGAGAAAAACTCTTAGAAAATAATTGTGTGATTGGAAATTTAACATTTGTAAAATTCATATATCTAAAAATTTACTAGGGTCTCTTCAAAGTAAAAGCTATTAATTAAATTATCAATCAACTTAGACTGTATTTCTCATTACTCTTTTATTGTCAATTTGCTAAGATTTTCCTCTGCATTATGAATACAATTTGTATACAATTGATCACCATGAGCTTGATGTGTACATATGGACACATAAATTGAGAGTATGTATATTTTATTGAATTGGAATTGTCTTTTTTTATATATTTCTTAAAATATATATACTTCGTAACCACCACCACCACTACCACCAAAAATCATTCAACTAAACAAATAAAAAAAAATTTATGTGCAAACCACAAATTTCATGTTGTTTACAACTTGTTTAAAATATATAAATTATATATTTATGCTAATATAGACATCTGCTTTTGAGTTCCCTTTGGATTTGCTTTACTTAGATACTTTTTTCTCTTGATTTTGTGAATTACTTTTTTTTTTCATATAATCATGGCATGTATTATTCTTATATTCTTTTCATGTATTCCCTTAATTTTCTTTATATGTCCAATATTTGTCATTTCTAACAACATAATACAATTGCATTTGAATTTCACAATCTATTCAGCTATTTCTTCCATTAATTCTATTTGTGATATCTCCAATCATTTCGTTATAAAAAACAAAGCTTTCATGAATATTTTCATAAATACACATGATTTTACTCTTTCAATAATGCCCTTAGGGCCCAATTTAAGTAATGGTATCTCTAGGTCAAGCATGTATTGCTTTATTGCCCTTAATGTATGTTGCCATCTTGTTTTCTGAACAAAAATAATGATATCTGCTTTAGTAATGTAATATTTTTTCTCCATGTTCCTATTAAGTGAGACATAAATGAGTGTACTGTTCTCAAGAAGAGCATTCCACTAATAAATACCTTTTGTTGATTGAGGACTCCTAGACAAACTTAGGAGGGAAACTGATGGAAGACAGAAAAGGCAATGAAAAATTCTGTTGTTCCCCTTACCTCACTAGGAACTAGGTTGGAAGAATCTATAACCCAGTCACAAGTGTTTTAGATGGTGAGTCAAGATACAGTGTTGGTGGAAGGGTAGGAGCTTTGTGTATATGAGGCCTGCTTGCTGCCTAGTCAGTTGGCACTTCTTAGATTGTTATTAAAGTGTCCCGTTTTGTGAAAGGAATAAATTACCTTTTTTTACTCCTAACTTCTGACTCCAGGTTTTTTATTTGAATGAGTCATCCTTTTTATCTCCCACACTATCAACATTTAATTTAAGCACTTTAACCCATCTAGTTCTCAGTTAACATATAATGCTAAGACCATATTTTGCTAGATTGGTCTTTAGGCAACAGAAATAATCTGTTGACAGGACCATACTCTTTCCAAAACAAGTCTTTCCAGTTTGGTCATACTGAATGAAATTTTTGTTCCAAAATCGTATTCCCTCAGAGATTCAGGATTACCTCCATAGTATGATGAGTGTTGAAGCAAGACTTTTTCAGAATATTTAGACCCTCTAAGCAACTGTTGTCCCACCAGACACTATGTTTGTATTATGTGTATGCTCAGGGTTTGATCAGCTACCAATATCATGCGGGTGTACTGACTCTCCAGATATCTATCTTCTTTTAATTTATCTAAAGTTCTATTCATCTCCTTTCTTCTTTGTTTGTTTGTTTGTTTGTTTATTTGTTTCTTTCTTTCTTTCTTTCTTCCTTCCTTCCTTCCTTCCTTTCTTTTTTTTTTTTTTTTTTTTTTTTTTTTGGTTAGATTTATCTAGTTCTGAGAGGGATAAGTTAAAGTACCCCAGCTATCATTATTTTGTCATCTATTTCATCTATATCTCATTTAGTTTTCCTTTAAAAATCCAGGTACTATAACACTTGGTATATACAGGTCCAATATTTTATTGTCCATAATTCCCTCCCCAATATAATATAATTACTCTGCTTATCCCTTTCAATTATATCCATTTTAATATTGCAGCTGGTAAATCATGTGGTTTTCTGACTGTAGCTCCACAGTATTCAATTTTTCTTCTTGTTGCTGGTGGCATTTTAACATGGGGGCTACAGATCTTAGCAATGATGTTCCTGTTCATTTTCATCTTTGGATCTTTTTGAGGTGGTAATTGGTAGATTGTTTCAATTGTTATCTTACCTTCTGTTTTTAGAATTTCTGGGCAACTTTTCCTTGATGATTTCTTGGATTATGGTGTATGAATTATTTTTTTGATCATTACTTTCCAGAATTCTAACTATTCTTATATTGCCTCTCCTTGATCTATTCCACAACATTTATTTTTGTGTTGTTCTGTATTCTCTTCTATTATTTTATCCTTTTGATTTTGCTTTATTATTTCTATTTGTCTTAGAAAATCATTAGCTTCCCCTTGTCTAGTTCTATTTCTTGATATAATATTTTCTTTCATAAGTTTCTGGATCTCTTTTTTTCTACTAGGGTGATGCTTGTATTAGCCTTATTTTTTCTAATTTTTCTTCAACTTCTCTCATTTGGTTTTTGAAAGATTTTTTAAGTTTTTCAAAAAGCTCTTTTTGAACTCGTGGCCTTTCATTATATTTCTTTGCTGTTTTTGAAGTAGGTGTTTTTATATTGTGCTCTGAGTTTGAGCTGAGATCTTCTCTGTTCCATAATAGTTATCAATAGCTGGGTTCTTTCTCTTTTGCCTACTCATTTTTATTTATTTACTTATATATTTAATTTTAGCAGACAGGCCAATAGACGATTATTGGCTTTCTGATTTAGTTGATTATTGGGTTCTGATTTAGTTGATATATATTATCTCAAGTTTTAGTAATTGTTGTGTTGTGTTTGGTTTTTTCTTGGGTCCTATTTGGTTACTGCAGTTTTTATAGTCCAGAGTCAGATGTGCTTCCAGTCCTTGCAAGCCCCTTTCTGTGATTAACCTCAAGTGCTCCAACCAGAGCCTTCTAACTGCAAGCAGCAAGCACCTTACCCTGTGGCAACAACCAGGAAATCCACTTTCCTAGGGGTGATATGATGGTCCCCAGTCCCTCAGCAAACACACTCACTAGTGCCTGCTCCTTCCTCATTCCTCTCCTACTGTCCCAGCCCCAGACAGAGCATGTTTCTAGGGAATTTTTTTCAGAACTCTAAAGTCCCTTGGATATGCTAGCAATGAGATGAGTTTCTGCCCTTAGGGCCTGTTGCTCACCAGGCACTCTGCCTGAAGATTTAGATTCCAATGGTATCCTTTGGGATGCAGGCTCCCCAACTTCAGCAAACAAGATGAGGCTGCTAATCCTGCTCTCTGAATCTGCTTGTCCCTATGTTTGTTCTGTTTCTGCTCCCAGGGCCTACAGTAGTGATACAAAGGCCCTGAAAATCAGAAAACTTTCTCCCTAGTTATCCTTAGCTATTTAACTTCTCTCTGGATTACTATCTGTTTCTGCCACTTTTTAGTATTGATTTTATAGAGTTATATTTGTTTGTTTGTGGGGGGTTTTAGAAGGATGAAAATGCTTCAGACCCTACTCTGCCATCTTCCTACAATCACTTTCCAAGTTGTCTTTTAAACTGAAAGCTCACTGGTGCTCTCTCGCTGCCCAAATCCCTTGTGAAATCAGTGTATATTTTGGTTATTCACAATAGAATATCATCCTAAATTTATACAACACTTTTAACATTTACAAAAAAAAAAATACTTGGCATACATTATCTACCTCACCCTCACAAAAAGTATATGATTTAGGAGTAAGTATTGTCCACATTTTATAGATGAGAAATTGACACTTAGAGGGGTTAGGTGATTTGCTGAAAATCATACATGTAGTAAATGACAGAATCAAGTTTTGAACATCAGTAAAGGATACAGAGCTAGTCAGTGTCTGAAGTGTTACATAAGCCAATCAATGTCTTTCTAACCAGTCAATTTTCACAGATTAAGGAAAGGACCAGAAATAAAATTGAACAGAGAGAAATCTTGGCTGACTATGTACCCCCTGGTCCCCTCCCACACACACACACACACACACACGCATACCCCTATCATGCTGAGATCTGTGATTAGACATAGGCTAACTTTGGGATCCTAGGACAGGGCTGCATGACTGGAGGAGAATCTCAGACACAACCCTCCAGGTCCTATGCCTGACAACAGCTAGCAGGGAAGACCAGGGGTTTATCTGGCTGGGCACCTTCAGGCTTCAGTGTCTGGCTACATTGAGGATTTAGCCCCAAAGCAGATTAGCCCAACCAGCCTAATCCAGGAAACCAGCAGAGAGGGAAGCTTACAACATACAAGCCAAAAAAAAGTTTCCAGATCAAGGAGAAAATACTGCAAGCAACCAGAAAGAAACAATTCAAATATCATGGAGCACCAGTCAGGATTACAGAGTATCTGACAGTTTTCACACTGATGGACTAAAAGGTTTGGAAAATGATATTCCAGAAGGCAAGGGAACTGGGTTTACAATCAAGAATCACCTACCCATCAAGATTGATTATATTCTTTCAAGGGAAAGTATGGCTATTTAATAAAATAGAAGATTTCTAAGCATCCCTGAAGAAAAGACCAGTCTTAAAAAGAAAATATGATGTCCAAATACAAAATTCAAGAGAAGTATAAAAAGGTAAATAAGAAAGAGACAAAATTTAAGGGTTTTAATAAAGAAAAATTGTTTTTATTCCTATATGGAAAGATGATAGCTGTAAGTCTTAAAAATTGTTATTTTTATCATAGTGATTAGAGTTAGCATACATAGAGGGTGTGTTAGTAAACTGTTTGGGAGGATATGTCAAAAAATAAAACTGGGGTAAAAAAAGAAGATAAAATGAAGAAAAATGGGAAGAGAGAAGTAAAGTGAGGTATATTATGTCACATAAAGAGGCCCGGGGCCAGGGGAAAACAAGACTAATACAATGAAAGGGAAGAAGATGGTAGAAATGATGATGGTGGTAAAGATGATGATGATGATAGTGGTGGTGGTGGTAGCAGTGGTGATAGAGACGCCAAACCTTCAATTGGGGTGGGGAGGTGCATTTTTTATTTAGGGGTGAGTTGTAGTTAATGACCAAACAAAATAGAAAGAGAAAAAATCAACTTGATGGATAGGAGAAAAACCAGGGGAAATCACTGTCAAAGCATTCAGGAAGGAGAGATTATCTAGCAGCAGGAGATAGTCAGCAATAGTCAAATGGTGTAGAAATTCTAAAAAGATAAGAACTGAGAAAAGTTCTTTGGGTTTAGCAAATAAAAAGTCTTTGTTAATTTTACAAAGAGTAATTAAGATTGAAAAGGATAAAAAGAGGAAGTGGAGACAACTATGTATTGTGTTTTTAGGAATTTCTGGACAAATTACTTAACTAACCTTTTCACGTCCTTTATTTATTTGTAAGATAAAAATGATAATATATTTTACTAGTTGTATCAGAGGATTGAATATAAGGAAAGTACTTTATAAACCTTTTGTAGAGTTGTTTTTTTTTTTAATATGAACTATAATCATTACAGAAAAGGGAAAATAATTTTGGAGGAGATATGGAAAAATAGATACACTAACATATTACTTACTGGTTGAACTGGAGAAAAATTGAGAACTATGCCCAAAAGGCTATAAAATTGTGCATACCCTCACCAAGCTATACAGCTTCTAGGTCTGCACTCCAAAGACAGCAAAGAAAAAGGAAAAGGCCTATGTATACAAAAAAATATTTAAAGCAACTCATTTTGTGATGCCAATGAATTAGTGAAGGAATGCCAATCAATTGGGGAATGGCTGAAGAAATTGTGATATATAATTGTGATGGAATACGTCTGTGCTATAAGAAGTGAAGAATGAGATGGTTTAAGAAAAATCCTAGAAGATTTATCTGATCTGATGCAGAATGAAAGAGCAGAAGTAGGAAAACAGCATACATAGTAACATCAGTAGTTTAGAAAGAACTGTGAAAGATTCTGATCAACAACATATCCAAAGGATTCATGATGAAAAATCCTGTTTACCTCTATAGAGAGAACTGACGAATTCTAAGTACAGAATGAAACTATCTATTTTCACTTTTTTTTCTTTTTGAAACATCACTAATATGGAATGTATTTTGTATCAATTCACATGTATAATGGGTATCATATTGCTTACATTCTTAATAGGTGGGAAAGAGGCTAAAGGAAAGAGGCTAAAGGAAGTAAAAAAAATTTTAAAGCAAAAATAATTACTTTTAAGAGATAGAAAAAATATTTTGAAAAGAATGTGAGCTATTGGATTTGGTTGCCAATACCATAGGCATTATTGCCATGGAATAAATATAACTTGGGCTTGAATGTTCAGAACACAGTTCTAAGTTTTCTAAATCATTGACTTGTGAGAAATTATCAAATCATAAGATGATGACAAGGACCCCATCCATTCATAGTGTCCTGAACTATGGATTGTCTCCTTCTAGAATTGTTCTATGTAACTTCACCCAAGATGCCCAGGTTTCTCCTTATATTAGGCCCATTCTTGAATCAAGAGGTCTTATAGAGCAGTGATGGCAACCTATGGCATGGGTGCCAAAGATGGCATGCAGATCATTCTCTGTGGGCACATGGCGCCTCCCCTCCCTACCCCAGACTTCATTACTAGAAATGTGGAGCTGCGCCCCTCCTTCTCTCCAGCATGCCTAAAGATATTTTTTCACATCCCCTCCCCTCTGCCCAGGTGCCCTAAAGGGAACACAAAGGGGGTATGATGGACAACTCACAGGCAGCAGGACTGGAAGGGAGCAGAGAGCTCAGGCCACTCCCCTTCCCTTCTCTATACTTGCTGAGAACATTCCTCACTTTATCTACCCCTTCACTCAGCAGCCCAATGGGAACACTTCCTCCCTTCCCTCCATCGGTAAGGGTGGGGACAGGGTGCACCCAACCCTCAATGGGGGAAAGCGGCATGGCTTGTAATCTCTGTGGGGAGTGGGGCACAGAACTCCGTCTGGGGGTGGGGGTGGGATGGGGCAGGGCCTGGCACTCCCTCTCTAAAAGGTTCACCATGGTTATTATAGAGTGTTGTCCTTAAAGATGCCAAACTTACTGGAGGAAGAGTATGTTACAGTGGAAAAATAGGCTGATTTTCAAATCAGGTAGAAAAACAGGCTGATTTTGAAGTCAGAAGATCTGGATTCAAATTTGGTTTCTATCACTCATGCCCTATATGACTCTGGGGAAGTCTTTTTACAGGTCTCTCCTCAGTTTCTTTACCCACAAAATGAGGGAGTAGACCTATGATCTTTAAAATCTCTTCCAACTCTCAACCAATAAACCCATGACCCAAGGAAATTTCCAGGCTTCTGATTATTAGGATCTGAATTAGGGGTTTCTTTGGATGACCTATTATGCCTCAAACTTACAGTGGCAATTCTAGGATTCCTGGAGCTATAATCATTGTGGGAGACAATAATAATATGACTAGAATTATGAACATGGGGAACTCAAATGTATGTGCCATGTGCCTCTCAAACCAGAGGGGGTTTCTACTGGACATTTTGATATTCATATTGAAATTCTTGACTTTCAACTCTTTTACAAATATGTAAGGAAGGAGAAGGGGTTCTCCTTTCATTCTTCTTCCACATGGGATTTCTCCCAGTGTTCCTGATCCTGACCTTTGAAAAGTTAGACTGCCCTGTTCACTTTGAGCAGAGAGTCTCTAATTCAAGGTATCCTTGCACAACCTTCCCCTTTCCCTTTGGCTGTGTAGACACCACTTAAAAGGAGAAAGTATCATTCCCTTTAAAGGGCAGGGGAATTTGATCCTTTGGCAAGTGCTTTGAAGATTTCGATGCCAATAAAAACTTCCCAACTTTAAAAGCAAAATGTTACAGTTGCCTCACTGGCTAGTTAATATGATATTTAATATAAGTTATGACTACTTAAAGAGTCTTCTCCTGTTCCTGTACAAGCACTGGAAGAAGATAAATAGCCCCACAACATATTATGAGTTAAAGTGAAACAAATCAATTTCAGGCTCACTCTATGCTCTCTCAGGAACTTTATGTAGCAATTATAATAATAACACTTAGCATCTTCAAAGCATTTTAAAAACATTAGCTAATTAATCCTCACAACACCCCTGTGAGGTAGATGAATTATGTATTATTATCACCCCCAATTTACACAAGGAGAAACTAAGGCAAAAAGGTTAAGCCAATTGCCAAAAACCACAGAGAGGAGTCAGAGGCAGGGCTAGGGTCTCTGAACCATTCATTGGTAACTTCTGGTCCTATGCAAAGACCACCTAATGATATTAATGACCTAGATTTTTAATAATGTCCCTTTTCAGTTTATGAATTCTACACAGTTGGAACATCTGGCTACAACATCCCCAATTCTATCTGACATTCCAGGCCAACAGATCATGGCTGTTACTCTACATTTGCATTTCCCTATACCCAAGTGGTTTCAGTGGCTGACTCCACATTTGCATGTCTTCTCAAATCAGTTAGTCTAATCATCTTTTGAACTAGCAAATAACAATCCATCTGCTTCAGAAATCTTCTTTCTGCTTTCAAATACTGTCTGGTCTAATATTGTTTTCTTATCTCGGGGCTGTCATACTACCTTTGTTCTGTGATCCCATCAGCTGCTCTAAGTCTAAAGAGCAAGGCAGAGTCCTGGGTAGGAGTTCTCTAAGGAACAACAAATAGGGGCTGCCAGAAAGAATATTAGTGATTCAGTAGATGGCACTCTTCCCTCTGAATCTGCTTTGTAATAGTGCTCTTCCCAATTCAGGTACGTTGGCAAGAGGCACTGAGGTTTTTGGAATCTGAATTTATAGGAGCTGGAATTTGAATAAGCATATTATAAGCCCCAATGTGTTAAAAAGCCCAAACGCCCTTAGAAGAAATTTACTGTCACCTTCTTGTAATTCTTTAACTTTAATAAAAATATGATTAAAAATGACTTAAGGATCACTGACCTGGAGAGAGATGGTACCATAGTGATTATCTAGTACCTTCCCTTCATTTTAGAGATAAAGAAACTGAGGACAAGAGAAGTTAAATGGCTTGCCCAAGTTTACAGAGGTAATAAGTAGAAGATCAAAATTTGAATTTATATCTCCTGAATCACATGTTTTTTCTTCTATACCACACTGACTGTTCTTATTGTGACTCTCTCACTGGTGGTGGCTGTGTTTTTGTTTTTGTCTTTCAAACAAGACTCCCTGAATTTTCAGTGTGCTTATTTAAATTATCTCTCTACACAGTAAATGTTCCTCCCTGTATAAATCTGAGAAGTGAACATCTCATTATTTTTAGAGCAGATTGTCCTTGGGCTTGCCACATACATTGAAGCTGTTATTTAGATAGTATCTTGCTCAGATGAATGCCATCTATCCTACTTAGTACTAATATTTTTTGGTCTACTACCAGACAGTCATTACAGTCAAGACAATCAATAGTACAAGATCGAAATTAGAGATCAAACTTGTTTTGTGCCCTTGAAATCTATGCTAGTTCCTTGACTTTGTCTCTATTTTGAAAATCTCTTTTGTTTCTCTGACACAAATCTTGTTCTTGTATGTCAAACCTATGGTTATTTCCTTCTTTTGAAGCATCAGAACAAGTTTTTACTATGATTAACATTTTAATATTGCTGGAAGAGAGGGCAATTAAGTAACTAATATTAAGAAAAACATTACTGGAACAATTTCTTGATCATGGAATCTTTCCTCATCTTTCATTTGATAAGTGTTCAGTGCACACCTGATAGCAAACAGAACTATCTTTCATCTGGGCTGCCTAAACTTTACTTGAGAAGGTGCTTAGGCATGAACTATGTTCATTGAGTATAACATGCCAGGACTCATCAGGCAGTAAAGATCCCTCCCATCACACACCCCCAACACCAATTAGTTGGCTTACTATTTCCATGGCAGAGATTTTGAAGTTTTTTCTCCCCTTATCTGCTTATATCGACCAATTGAAAACATAGCTGTAACTTTTTTATTATCCCGCTTCATTGGATAGAAATAACCACAATGCTTTAGTTTCCCTATTGTCATCTGGAAAATTTTCATCTAGAAGGGCTTCTGATAATTAACTGTTGATTGAACTTGTATGCCCAAATGTCTTTGTCTTCTTATTTGTTAATAAATCCATTCAATTTATTCCAAATCTATTTTCACTATAGTGTGCTACTTTGAAAAGGATTTCCAGTTGCCTTGTGCTTGTTGTCTGTTTATAGCCCTAAAGCAGCTTGAGGTCAGAAACAGTCCTGATCTTTCTGGGGTTTAGGTCACCACCCTTATAAGTGCTCAGTACACAATAAGAATATTATAGTATAGCTTGCACAATTGATGACTAATTTAATCATAGAAAGAATTATCACTTAGGAAAAAGGCAGGACAGATAATATAGATCAAGGAGACAGACAGTTTGAAGTTGAGGGAACTCAGAACAAATCAAAACCATCTTCAGGACAGTAACTAAACAAGAAGAACAGGAAGTCATAGTTCATTTGGAAACCTCTGTCAACTGTCATAAGAGATAGAGATGATATGCTTATATAAGAAAACTGTACATTTAGGAGGGTGGGGCCTAATTTAATAAAGTTTGGCAAGAGAAAGAAGAAAGAAGCTGTTATATTTCATCTTGCACGTTTTCATAGACCATAAAGTATGGAAAGAAGAGAATGAAAAAAAAATACTTTTCAATGCAATTTCTCAGGAACTACTTTATAAAAACAATCCCTTGAGTACAACTTTCCTAGTTATGAGTGCAATAAATGGAAAACAGAAGTAATCCTGGCTATAAATCAAGGCTACCAGATTATGACATATTAAAAGGATTAACTGGCACCCCCACCCAAATATAAATACACACACACCACCCACGATTAGTAATAAAGACTTGACACTGTTTACCATGAAGACAAAGGAAAAGGCACACCTCTCCCTTAATACTCAACTCATTCTCTGCCCCAAGTCAGTTTGTATTAGAAGTTCTGAGTTTAATATCTGTCTTTTAATCTAAATGAACAAACTTTTTGTTTGTTTGTTTGTTTTAACCCTTAACTTCTGTGTATTGGCTTCTAGGTGGAAGAGTGGTAAGGGTGGGCAATGGGGGTCAAGTGACTTGCCCAGGGTCACACAACTGGGAAGTGTCTGAGGTCAGATTTGAACCTAGGACCTCCCATCTCTAGGTCTGACTCTCAATCCACTGAGCTACCCAGCTGCCCCCAACAAACTTTATTTTAATGAAACAATGAGATTTTTCAATGCTCTTCAGACAACCTATGGTGCTTCATTTTCTTGGTTAAATAGGTGCATTTTAGTAATTGTTGCTAAAAAACAAGGCAGAGTTAGGGGACTTTTTTATTGAAGAGACAAACTTGTATTCTTCTTGTACATTGTACATGTACATGTACTTATAACATTGGTGTAAATTCATAGAGAAGGTCCCAGGCTATCAATACTAAAGCTGATTGAATGTTGGGCAAATGTTAACTAGAAAAGATACTGCTGGAAACAGGATTCATTGTGAACACTTTCATCAAAGGACTATTTATATTTTATTTCAATAACCAAAAGGATCCACTGGCAATAGACATTAAAAATGCAAAGTATAGGACCTCTTTTTGTCTTGTTAGGCAGGTAGTGGGTAGAATGCTAGACCTGGAATCAGA
This sequence comes from Gracilinanus agilis, assembly GCF_016433145.1. Lineage (NCBI taxonomy): Eukaryota > Metazoa > Chordata > Mammalia > Didelphimorphia > Didelphidae > Gracilinanus > Gracilinanus agilis. Next base: position 428,658,741 of record NC_058130.1, read on the forward strand.
AAGATTCAAATCCTAATCTTGCCCCCAACTCTTAACTAGAAAAGTAACCCTAGGCAAATCACCACTTTCCCAAGCTTCAGTTTCCTCATCTATAAAATGGTGATAATGGTACCTTCTTACAAGATTGTCATGAGGATCAAATGAGAGGATATATGTAAAGTAACTTGTAAACCTTAAAGTTCTATTTCAATGTATGCTATTGTTATTAGTGTTTATCATTGTTATTTTCTATCCCTATAGGATTAAAATGCAGAAATACAGGATCACAATCCAGAAATATAATTATAATGAGATCATAGATGAAGGTAAACTTGAATTTTAGCCCCAAAGGCAAATGCCCAAAGTGATTAAATACATGTATTTGTAGCTATGAATACTTACATACAATTATAACATAATCCTATGTTAATAATATTTTATGCATCTTACTTATGCCTCACAAAGCATTTAACATGAATTCATTAATCTTCACAAGATATTTTTCCATTACATTTTAAAATGATGAGTCACATAAAATTTAAAACAACTAATGCTATACAACTTTACACTGTTCCTTTCAAATAATCAGTTCGATTTATTTTGCTATGGCAAGATTTGCACTAGATTATATAAACCCTCATATAGTTATGAACTTTGTCTGCAAATGCTCTTTGGAATACAAATTTTATTAAACACACTAGTTGGAATTAACCAGTTAATATTCCCTATGTGTCTATCTATTTCTTTCTGTTTATCTCTGTCTCATCATATATATATATATATACACACATATATATATATATATATATATACACACACACACACATATGTATGTGTGTGTATACACCCATATAAATGGTGAAACAAGAATTTCATTGAAATAACTTTTCCATTTTCTGATGATGCTATCCATCCACCAAGAGCCACTTAAAACCATTCCTATAACTTTCATTAATTTAAGGAGAATAATCTGTTAACTTTCCTTATCTCTCCTCTCTCCATCTTAATTGTGGGTTGATGTCAAAAGTTATTTTTAAACTTGCAATATCACCTAGCAATGCTTACACTACTTCATTCTTTCCTAATTTGCACTAATAATTAAATAAAACTCTTTATTTTATTTATGTAGCTCGCAAAGCACAAAGATTTCCTCACAAACAATCCTGTGAAGTAGGTAGTAAAAATATTATTATCATCTTCCCCCATTTCATAGATGAAGAAACTCTGTTTCTGAGAAATTACTTGGTGTGCCCAGGATCACACAACTAATTAGTGTCTGAGATAAGATTTAAACTTAGTAAGTTCTGCTGAGTTTGAATTTAGCACATTAGTTAATATAATATGCTCTTATTCTACCAAGTCATCTAATTTCCTAACTCTCAAATGTCATTCTAGTTCTGATCAAGAGCCTATAGATGAACCAGTGTAAATACTCATCAGCCATAGGGGTAGGGGGGGGGGGGTGAAGGGGAAAGTAAGAGCATGAATTATGTAACTGTTAACTTTTCTAAAAAATAAGTATTAATAATTTTTTTTAAAAAATTAAAAAAAAGAGATTATAGATGTATGAGGGTTAAGATGGGCTTTAATCCAAATGGTTTCTATTGGTTCACCCTAACTGTAGGACATTCTCATCAGAAAGTCTCTTAGGAAGTCAGAGTCAGATTTTAAATCTACTTTAAAATTCACAGTGGCCTCAAGTATCCATGGTGAAATCAATTACTCTAGGCTTGAATTGGAATAATTAGTCATCAAATTTACTCTCTTTTCTGCCAAACCTCTCAAAAGATCTCTGCACCAAATTTTCCAGGTCCAAAATCACAAAAAGTATTTCTCTAAACACTCTGCTGATTGACATTCCCAGTGTTAGAACTGGAAGCAAAACAGCTTGCAAGATGCATTCAGGTCCATTTCAGAGAGAGCACAAGGAATAAGAGTAAAGGAAAAGAGGGAAAGAAAGTGGTTCTATATTTCAGTTCAGTGGGATCCAGAAATGGAGTAGACAATAGGTAGAGAGGAACTGGAGAATTATCTGAAAATATAGGGATTCATGCTTTAACAACAGGAAGAGTAAGTAGGGGAGAAGGAATACCAAAGGTAGTGAACCTGCCAGTCTTCTAGACAAGAAATGTAATATTCTTTTGGCTTTCCTTCTTACTCACCCCACAGCATAGTTGTGCTAAATATCTTGAACAGCTCATTGCATAAGTACTTGGAACATATTTATTTGACTCCCTGTGTGTGGTCCACTGAAGAAATGAGTCAGTGAATGCTCAAAACTCAACTTGACTCTGTTGATCCATGCAAACATCTAGAAAACATTGAACTCTGTACTCAAGGACTGATAGATATCCCCCATTCTTTACCTCAGGAACAGGTCCCAGCTGATATATAAGCTTTACCCTGCAAGCATGTATGATTAACTATGAATATATGAACTGCCTTTGGGTGTAGAAATCCCCTGAATTAGGTTATACTATACCTTTGTAACATTTTTCACCCCTTTACATCACTTAGAATTTCAAATTTATTCTTTGGGCAATGAGGACCCATTATGAATATTTTTTTAATAAGGAAGTGAAATTATGGAAACATTGTTTTAGGGAAATAAACCTAATGGTGGGCAAGCAGATAGTATAGTTTAGTGAAAAAGGCCACTGGGTTTAAGTCATGGTTCTACATTTTATCATTGAGCCTCAATTATTTCATCTTAAAATGAGGATCAGATAATTTCTCTGATCTAAGGAAGAGAGAGACTGAAGACAGGAAACTAATTGCATTATTGTAATAGTGTGGGATGGATAATTGGAATAATCAACCACTAGAAATGTAAAGAAAAGAGTGACTATGAAAGAAGGAAAGTAGGAAGCAATAATCATGAAGACTTGGTAGCATATTATAGGGAAAAAATAAGGAAAACTCCAAGATGAATGTGAGCACTCACTACCCAAAGAAAATAAAGAGATTAAACATCTAGTCAGAAAGCGATTACAAGAGATATATGGTCTACCACAAGCCATGGGATCAATTTGGCATTGCTATTTGTCCATTGTTCAGTTCTGGGTCATAGTTCCAAGGAGGAGAGGAGCAATTATGGTTAGTTGCAAAGGAGTAGAGACCCTACCTAGACATAGGTCACAGTTGCAGGGAGAAAGCATACGTCAGTGACCATACTTCTTCCCCAATAACATCACCTTGAAACCATTGAAACTTAAAGATCATCAGAGCTAGCCATGAAAAGAACAAAGTGAAGAAGCTCAAAGCTTGTGACAATGACCCTCTGTCCATTAACCCCTAGGAGAGCAAAGCCCAATTCTAACATAAAGTTCAAAATCAAGAAACAGGCTAGGAAATAAGTGAACAACAACAAAATCCTGATGATAAGGGGGCAGCTGGGTAGCTCAGTGGATTGAGAGCCAGGCCTAGAGATGGGAGGCCCTAGGTTCAAATCCGGCCTCAGACACTTCCCAGCTGTGTGAGCCTGGGCAAGTCACTTGACCCCCATTGCCTACCTTTACCACTCTTCCACCTATAAGTCAATACACAGAAGTTAAGAGTTTAAAATTTAAAAAAAAATAAATCCTGATGATAAAATGCTATTATGGTGACAGGGAACCTCAAGTCATAAAGTCAGAAGATACCAGTTTAAAAATATCTATAAACAATGTCTGAAAGGAAAATGCAGATTAAATGCAAGCCCAACAAGAATTCCAGGAAAAGCTTAAGAAAGAACATTTAAACCTTTAAAATATATTTTTTCAATCAAAGAACAATAATGAGAAAAATGGATAAATAAATAAGGGCAACAAAAGAAAATAATGAAAAAAATTAACCATTTGGTAAAAAAGATACAGAAAATAATGAAGAAAAAAATTCTTGAAAAATAATTGATCATATAGTAAAAGTAGTATAAAACCACATGGTAGAAATAACTCTTAAAAAAAAAAAAAACACAGAACTAGCCTAATGGAAAAACAGATTCAAAATCTCACTAAAGAAATTAATTCCTGAAAAAGTAGAAAAGGTTGGGTGGAAGATAATGACTTTAAGCCCTATCAAGAAAAAAGAAAACAAAAAAATTTTAATAAAAATAGAAAAAATGTGAAATATATCACTTGAAAAAAAAATTTGGCCTGGAAAATAGATCAAAAGAGATAATTTAAGACTTAGGACTTAAATTAGACTGCCTGAAAGCCATATCAAAAAAAAGCCTATATATATTTCAAGAAATTATCAAGGGAAATTTCTATATCATAACAAGAAGGTAAAATAGAAATAAAAGAATACCAGTTACTCTCCCAAACGAAATACCAAAAGTAAGACCCCCATGAGTATCCAAATTCTACAGCTCCCAGGTTAAGGAAAAAAAATTCAACAAACAATAAGAGAGAAATACTTTAAATGCCATAGAGCCATAATCAGAAACAAACAAGATTTAGCCTGTACCACAATAAAGAAGTGGAGGATATTGAATATGATATTGTAGAAGGCAAAGGAGCTAGTATTATAATCAAGAATGACCTGTCGAGAAAAGCTGAATATCATCACATAAGAAAAATGGACATAAATGAAATGACCAGAGGTAAATAGAAAACCTCATATTCACGTATAAGACTCCTAAGAAGCATAAAAGGTTTAACATGAGAAATTATAAAGAATTTAACAAAGTTAAACTGTTTATATTCCCAAAGAAAAAATGATACATCACTCCAGTTGAGGGTCCTACATCAATATCAAAAACAAAAATCACCTGATTGTATCAATAGATGCAGAAAAAAACTTTTGATCAAATACAACACCTTTTCCTTTTAATGATACCAGAAAGTATAAAAATAAATGGAATCTTTCCTAAAATGATAAGTTTTATCTAAGACCAAGAGAAAATATAATCTGTTATAAGGATAAGCTAGAAGCCCTCCCAATAAGATCAGAGGTAAAGCAAGAATGTCCATAGTCAACACTATTCAATATTCCTCTAGATATGCTAGTTATAGTAATAAGACAAGAAAAAGAAACTGAGGGAATTAGAATAGACAACAAAAAAGCAAAACTGTCACTCTTGAAAACAAAATATGATGGTATACTTAGAGAATTCTAGAAAATCAATTAAAAAGTTAGTTGAAAAATAATTTTAACAAAGATGCAGGATATGAAATGAATCCACTTAAATCATCAGGATTTCTATATATATTCCCAACAAGCCTATTCAGGAGGAGGACAAAGATAAATTTAATTTAAAATACTTTCAGATAGTATGAAATAGTTAGGAATCTATCTGTTAACAAGTACCTCAGGAACTTTATGAACATAATTTAAAAATTCTTCACACAAACAAATCAGATGTTTCAAAAATTGAGATGATATTAATAGTCATAGAATTTAGTTCCATGATGAACATATAACAGCTATTAAAATATTTATTAATTAATAGAAAAAAGGTTTTATAATTTAATTAGGAAAAGATCTCACCCCTATGCATACATCTAGATACAAATATGAGGTGACAAATATGACTTAAGTATAGACACAGACAGTCAAAGATATAGGCAAGACATAGATAAAGACAAAAGTATATAGTATAATAATAAAGCTCTAATATATTATTAAACAGAGTTCAAATAAACTTTAGTTTTTCATTTGACTACCCTAGAAGTAGTTTAATGCCATATTCCCCTTTTAGAAAAGAGGAAATAATAGAAAACAGAAGCCACATAGATGAAATAACTTTCTCCAAGTGGTCACCAACTTTATGAAGTGGCCACCAAACTACTCTGGGGGGGGGGGAGAGAGAGAGAGAGAGAGAGAGAGAGAGAGAGAGAATACATGTATATTTGTGGGTGCATATATACATGTGCAAACACAAAGTTTGAAGTTATTAAGCATATCCTTAATTTTTCTTCCTTGAATTACTCTAATTTTTGACAATGAAGATGATAATAAATATAATCTTGATTTCTCATTATTCTTCTATATCAGTGGTGCACCAGTGAGTGCTGAATTTTGAATCTGAGAATCTAGGTTCAAACCCTGGCTCTACTACTTGACCATGGTCATTTGAATTTCTGAGTTCTTGTTTCTTTGTCTGTAAAATGTAGATGTTTAAGTAGTTGATTAATAAGGTCCTCAATAGCTCAAAATTCCATGATCTTCTAGAATATATACTCCAAATAAACTTTAATCACTATTTCCTCCAAATATAGCCCATGTTTGATTATTTCTCTACCTTTGCTGAATGGCCAGGGAATCACAAGAAAGGGTGTGAGCTTCAGTGGGAAGAGAAGAAATTAGGTGGATACGTAGGTTTAATTAGCTAGTATCTTGCTGACAAAATGAATTCTTACTTGAGAATCACAGATAGAGGACAACCAAGAATAGCTTCTATTTTCAATAGGGCTCTCACAAGTTCCTACTGCTAATCAAAGGTGGCTGAGTAAAATAACATTTTCCTATCAGAAGAAAGAGAATAAAATCCATTGTAAATTAAAATGAAACATATTCATACTTCCTCACCACCCTCAGTCCACAAAACTGAATTAGCAGCCCACTGAAAAGGCAATGCATACTGGTAATTAGCCACAACTTGTAACTACAGTGACTGAAAAAAATGACAAGACTGAAGGCCTAACTTCAACTACATATGGAAGACAAGTGGAATTTATCTTTTTGTAGAAAGAGAGGTTAAAAGATTAGAGGGATGTGACTCTGTTCCTTGTGTTATCAGGAAGAATCAAATCTTTGTAAGAATAAAAGTTGAAGAAAACAAAGGGGAAAAAAGGAATGTGAAAAGAAAAGTTAATCATAGCTAGTTCCAAGAGATTGGGGAATAGAATAATATGACAGTAAAAAAAGGAAAAAAGAAAAAGGCAAGGGAGCAAGTATTTATCAAGTACATACTGTATGTGCCAGGCATTGTACTGAGTGCTGGAAATACAAATACAAACAAAAATAAAGACAGTTCCTGCCCTCAAGGATTTCACAATTTAATGAGGATAGAGTCTATGAAATGGAACTGAAAAATATATAGAATGAGGTGGGGAAGATAAGACACTCATCCTGGAACATGGTAAAGAAAGATTCCCAAAGAGTGAGGTGCAGAACTCAGAGGGGGAAAAAATGAGTGAACTTGGGAGTCCTGGAGACTTCTTGAAATGGAGGTTTGGTGAGAAAGTAACAAATTTGAGAAGCAAGAGAATGAGTGGAGAAATCTGCTAGGGCAAGTTATTAGGAATTCTAAAAGGTGGTAGTGAACAATGAGTACATTCAACATACTGGGCTTAGCCTATGCAAATGTGGAAGTCTGAGAAAAAAGGTCCAGTATATGGGGGAAAAATGACAGTTCGGAATATAATGTAGAGTGTGGAAAGGGAAAATGTTTTTCCTCCTCACTCAGCTTTTATGAATCTGTCTTGATTCAAGATGAAATGCTCCCTTCTGAAAAACTTTTCCAGGCCTTACAGCTACTGGTGCCTTTCTCTCTCAGTTTACCTTGTATCTACTCTGTATGTATCTTGTACATACTTATTTAGGTACATGTACTTTCCCCTTTAGTAAGATTCTCAAGAATAAGCCACCTTTTTTTTCCTGCTTTGTATCCCCAGTGCACTGGGAATACAAAGTTAACACTTAACGGCATTATTGCTTAATAAATGTTGAGTGATTGAAAACAAGTCTGGTAAGTTTGACCACAACAAGATTATAAAGAACTTTAAATGTAAATCTGAGAAGTTTTTATTTTAGATTAAAGGAAACAGAGATTTTGAATAATGAGTAAATAAACAAAATGATACATTTTTGCTCATGGCCAATATGGGAATTTGTTTCCCTTGACTATGTATATTTGTAACAAGGGTTTTCATTTTCTTTTTTGGTTAGAGAGAGAACAAATGCTAGAATTTTTTTTTTTAATGTATAGGAAGAGATAGAGAAAGCGCAAGGGAAGGAGAGAAAAAGGGACAGTTAGAAAGAGAAAGAAACAGATAAAGATAGGGAACAACAAATGGAGAGAGAATGAGTCAGAGAGATGGAGTCAGAGTGAAGTTTACAAATGATCCAATCCACCCTATATAAAGTAATTAACTCCGTTTGACAGTTGAAGAAAGTGATGCTTGAAGAAATTCCAAATTCACATGGCTTGAAAATGGCAGTATGTGAACTTGATGAAGACAAAGAAAAAGCTCTTGGATTTGTCAGTCATAAATACATCACATTTATCCATCTATCCATCTATCTATCTATCTATCTATCTATCTATCTATCTATCTATCTATCCATACATCTATCTATCTATCTATCTATCTATCTATCATCTATCCATCCATCCATCCATCTAGCTATCTCTATATCTCACCAGAAGTAACAAGGTAAGATGATATTATGAGTAAACAAGTGATTTCAGACCAAGGTCTGAGCCACACTCTGAACCACACTGGTTATGTGACCTGGGTAAATCACTAAGCCAACCAGTGCCCCTTAGAAGCTCTCTGTCTATTAAATCACAGAAAAGGTTCCAGGTTATATTAATAGAAGTTCCTCACCAAAATGACTTTCCTTATGAAATCACTGATGGAATAGTGGGATCAAAAGATGATAACAATGGTTTGAAGAATGAGTGTTAAGGACACGGGAGGAGTGATTATTGCTTTCATATTCCTAAAGACCAATGTAAAGTCCCCCAAAAGCATTAAAGTAGGTTTAGAGGTAGGTTCTATGTTTTCAGGAGTACCAAGGGAGCTCTGCTGGCCTCAAAAAACATCCTTATCCTGATGACTAAAATTCCTTAAATAGATTTTTTTTTTCATTCTAAGAGGTACAAGTATTCAAGATGAAAATAAACCAGGTAGTTAACTATTAGTACAAGTATAGTAAAAGTACAAGTCTGTGATATCAGATTTTTCTTCTTTTAAAAGAAGTAGGGTTGTTTGTGGGAGTGGGGAAGGAGGGGACAAATAAAAGAGAAATGGACTTCGAGTCAGAGGACCTGATTTCAAATGTTACCTCTGACAGTGACTTTAGGAAAGTCACAACTTCCATGGACAATAATAGAAGAATTTGGTATGGTATTCATGAAGTAACTTGTGTTACTAGAGCTCAAATGTTATTACCAAACAGAAACTTTCAGAACCATCTGAATGATTAGATAGATATATAAATAGATAAAAAAAAGAAATAGATACAGAGATAGATGATAAATAAATAGAAGTGGATCAGTGGAGTACTTTACATAAGCAAATGGATAGATCAGAGTAATGTCCAATAAACCCCAGTGTAAAAAACTACCCACTTTGGAGTGACCCCCTTTGACCTAAACTGCTAGAAAAACTTGAAAGCATTTTGTTGGCAAACAGGTTTAGAATCTTACACCACTTACATTATACAATACAATGGATTCCCAAATGAAAAAGGATATTCCAGATCAGGAAAGATTAGTAACCAGTTATAAAAGAGAGGAAGCTTCAAATGACAAAATACTATAGACTATATTATTTCACATTGCAAAATTTAATACTGTGATGGATCTGTGATCTTATATATATGGGTATTCTTTCCAATATTCTATCAAGCCACTAATACAGTGATTGACTCATAAGTGACTACTAGGTGCAAAGCCCTAAGGATAGGAAGGCAAAATGAAAAAGTTTATACATTTTGTTCCCTGAAGGAGATCAAGTTCTATTGTGAGGCCATCATATGCAAACAGATAAGTATACAGATTGGGAGAGGAGATAGTGACTGTTAATGGCTAAAGGGATTGGCTAAGCTTTCCACCTGGAAATGGCAAAGGAGCTGACCCTTGAAGGAAACTAGTAACTTTGAAGAGTCAGAGACCAAGTAGGACTGCATCTTAAGGACAATCTGTGCATAAGAATAATGACAAGAGATATTCAGGGACAAGGAAAAGAATTAGCTCTAAAACAGAGTGGGTGAAGAAGAATAGTGTTCACTAAACCTTGAAAAATAGATCAGAGACAAACTATGTAGAGTTTTAAAGACCCAGAAGAGAAATTTGAATTTTTCCCCCATAGAGACAAAAATGGACATTTCTAGAAATAGGGTGACTTTGTCAGACTTGACTTTCAGCAGTAACCCTTAGGTAGCTTCCTGGAAAACAGATTACATAGGAGAGGGAGTAGAAATGGGAAGATCAAGTGACAGAGATAACATGAATTTGAACTGATGTGGTGGGTAACTAGGAGAGCAAAGGCAACAGATGAGAAGATGTGGGTTAAAATTGACAAGCTGTAGTAATTGGATATTGAAGCTGAGAGAGAAGAAAATTAAGGAAGATTTTGAGGTTGCAAAATTAGGCTGCTAAGATGATGGATTTGGGGGCAGGGAGGAGAAAGATAAGTTGTGTTTTGGACTTATGCCTTTGCAAATGTTGAACCTCTCTGGGACATCTCAGTAGATGATTTTCAACCAGAAGTTATTAATAGTCTATAGGTCTAGAGTTCAGGAGAGTGAATAGATCTGGGAGACATTTGCAGAGAGATACTTTAAATCAATGGAGATGATAAAGCTGCTAAAAGAGGTTTTAAAGAGAATTTTGTGATATCCACCGGTGGGGAAAAAAGACCTAGATTCTGATCAGGCAAGAAACTGAGAAGGAAGGGTCATACAGTGGGGATTTTTTTTTTTAGACCCTTAACTTCGGTGTATTGTCTCATAGGTGGAAGAGTGGTAAGGGTGGGCAATGGGGGTCAAGTGACTTGCCCAGGGTCACACAGCTGGGAAGGGTGATACAGTTGGAAGGAAAACTTAGAGGTAGGGTAATGAAAATCTAAAGGAGAATAAACACATACACACAGAGAGACATACACACACATAAGAAAGAAGTGATTAATAATTTCAAAGACTGTAGAAAAATCAAGGAGGGTTGGGATGAAGAATAGATTATTGCACTGATTCCCAAAGTGGATGCTACCACCCCCTGGTGGGTGCTGAGGTGATCCAGTGGCGCGGTGATGGCCACAGATGCATTTATCTTTCCTATTAATTGCTATTAAAATTAAAAAAAAATTAATTTCCAGGGGGCTAAGTAATATTTTTTCTGGAAAGGGGGTGGTAGGCCAAAAAAAGTTTGAGAACCACTGGGATATTGCATTTAGCCATTAGAAGAGAATTTCTAATTTAGGAGATAGTTTCCATAGAATGAAAAAGTCAAAGAAAGGACTATAAGTAGTTGAGAAAGAAATAGGAGAAAGGAAAATAAAACCAATAAGTAATGATTTTTTCCTCTAGGAACTTGGCTATAAAAGGAAAAAGAGGTATAGGAAAATAGCTTGAAGCAGACCTGGTTTGGATAGCAGAGGAGAAGGAGCTAATATATAAAGATATTAAATAATAGAAGAGGAGAGGACACTATGCTAAGGAAGAGACATGAAGAGATAGGTCTTGGTGAGGTCCATCTTTTTGTCAGACTGGAGACAAGTGAGTGGGAATAATGTTGAAGGATTTTTAGCCCTAGAATAGGGAAGAAAGAAGAACTTACAATGGATGGCCTCTATTTTTCTAGTAAAAGTGTAGCCCATATAAACTTACCCTAACTCACAATCTCATTAATGAGTCACCTCCTCCTCAGGCACTAGGGGTATTTCTGAGGTGTCAAAGTTATTCCATCAGTTTAAGACCTCATTACCTTGCTTTCCCTCCAAGATTATCAATTCAGAAAAATTTACTCTGAGATCCTTAAGGAGTTTTTTTTTTTTTTTTTTTTTTTTTTATAAAGGAGTATTTAAAGTAATAACAGTCAAATAGAAACATTCACCCAGAAGTTTAGGGTAATTAAGAATATCCCCTTAATTATGATGAATCTGCATCCATTCTATTCTTGACTCCTATTACAGACAATGCCACCAGATGATCCAGAAATACCACTAAGACATTTATGGGAAGAAGGGCAACATCTTCCAGATCTAAAAGATCTGGACAGTCCTTCTCTAGAGAGAGGAGAGAGGGAAGAGAAAGAAATATGGACAAACTAGATGCCAAAACCTTGTTTCATTTCCCCACAAGATGGTTTCTCCTGAAGAGTATGTTGGAAGTAAATTTCTAAAATTTCAGGAATTAATCACATCCAGCTCATTTGTACCTTATCTGAACTCATTTGATAATATCTTTATGATCTTTAGTCTAAGGTATAGCCAAGTTTCCTCTGACTATTAAAAAACATCTACTTGAAAGACCTTTTCAACCTTAGTTTAAGGCTTTTGAATGAATTGACTGAGAAGGTTATCACTTACTTTACCCAGGGTTTTGTTATAGTTTAATCTTTTCAGTCATGTCTGACTCTTCATGACTCCATTTGCAGTTTTCTTGGCAAAAATACTGCAGCAATTTTCTATTTAGTTCTCCATATAATGGTTAAAATGGGATTTTGACTAAATAAGAGAGTTTTAAAAAGTGGTCACCAATTATTATCCCTTAAGTCAGCTTTTGACAGTTTTGTTTAATTGGAATATTAGTAAAAAGAGGGAAATTGGAAGGAAAAGAGGTAAGGAGACTGCCTAGCCTACCCTAAATGCTCATCTAGTGACATGAAGCTTGTTACCCAACAGAATTACAATCTCCACATGGGAATCCTAGTCACTCACCAGCAAGCCAGGCAGGATCCAGGCAAGGTCCCAATGCAGAAAAACCCTTGTGAACAAAGTTCACTGAGGTAGCAGTGAACCCAACAAGAAAGTCCCAGACTCCAAGAAGCTCCAAAGCTGAAAGTCAAAGTCCCAAAGCCAAAAACTGAGGTAGAAAGGCCCAAAGCTCAAAGTCAAAGTTGAAGTCCAAAAGTCCCAAGGAGTCATCCTCAAAAGAAGAACTCCAAAGGAGAAGTTCCTTGGACAGAAAGTTCAGGACTTTTTATAGTCCTTTTTCTATGTCACTTCCTGTTGCTCCCCCACTTTACAAGAATTAATCACAGACTTTCAATTTGCCTAGTACTGCTCAGGGGAAGAGCAATGGCCTCTGGAGTGGACACTCTAGCAAGTGACTTTTGTGTACTCTCATTCTTAGTGACTGGAAAGGTACTAAGTAGGGGTACTTAAGTTTTTGATTGATTAACTTAAAAGTTGTTAATTGATAGACAAAGAGTGTTTGATTCACTCTTCACATCCAGCTCATTTTGTAGATGAGGAAACTGAGGCAAGCAAGGCTTAATGATATTCCCAGGCTCCTACAGTTAGGAAGTATCTGAGACCAGATTTGAATTCAGGAAGATGAGCCTTCTTGACTTCAGGTCAAATAACTATATCCACTGTGGTTAAGCAAATCAATTATCCATCAGTACTAAAGTAGGAAGTGAGAGGGAGAAGAGTGAAATATGGAAGGTCTTGAGAAATAAGAAAAGGTTTAGAATAGATATTATGGGTAATATGATAGAGAGTAAATTAGTCAGGAATAAAGACTTCTCCAAACAATAAGGACTCAGATAAAATTAGATAATAAATTTGAAATGGACTCAATTGGCATGATTGCATAGCCTCCTCCAACACTGTTCAGTTGTCTCTGAGGAGAACAAAAGAAGAATGGTGGAAGTAATCTAGGACTGGGCTTGCCCAGTTGTAGAAAAACTATTGTATAGTTTAGCTGATGACTATTGGATAAATATTGGAAAGGAGAGGAAAAGACTAAAATGGAGTTGATGACTTAGGAAAGTCAAAAAAGGTAAAGTAAAAATAATTTTGGATAAAAGTGAAGAATTGGGCTAGGAGCTAATAGGAGTGAAGAACAGGACATGGCTAAGGAGTATTAAAGAGTTAAAATTAGAAGGATCTCAAAGTGGTGGAGGATTTAGAACACTAGAAGGTGATGATGAAATTGGAAATATGGCTATACTTGTATGTAGCTAAGGTAGAATAAGGTGTAAATCATAGAAAGTGAGGAAGCAGATGAACCCAGAAGCCAAAATGTTTAGGTAACATCATTCAGACAGTTAGGGGCACAGTAGATAGAGCCCAGGAGTTGGAGTCAGAAATAACTGAGTTGAAATTTTTCCTTGGATACTTACCAGATCTTTAACACTGGGCAAGGCACATAAACTCTCTGTAGCTCAGTTTCCTCATCTGTAACATGGGATATACTAGCATCTGCCTTATAAAGTTGTCATGAAGGTCAAATGAGATGACTTACAATACATAAAGTAGTTTGCAAACATTAAGGTATTAGATAAATAATAATCATAATCATCATAATTATGATTACTATTATTTCCCAAGGACAAGAGTATAGGTATCAAGACAGAGAAGAAGACCATGAGACAATCACTTCATTCCTTGGAAATGAAGGGAAAATGACCTGAAAACAGGTGGACATCTGCCAACAATTGACCTATCTAAAGCCATGCTTATTCATACTGGGAAACTTTTGTCCATATTCTCCCATCCATCCCCCTTAAGGTGATGTGCTCCAAATATTCCAAGGGCATCAAATTTTTTTTGGAAAGATATTTTATTTTACCAATTATATGTAATAACAATTCCCCACATAAATTTTCTGAACTTATAAGATCCACATTGTTTCCCTTTTTCCATACCCTGCCCCTTCCCAGATATGGTAAACAATTTGATCTGGATTAAAAACATATTATTATTCAAAACTTATTTTCATATAGTTCGTTGTTATAAGAGAATAATTATATAAAATCAAAATCCCAAATTAAAAACAAATTTATTTAAAAAAAGCAAATAAATTCAAATGAAAAATAGTGTGCATCAATCTGCATTCCTAGTCCAACAGTTCTTTCTCTGAAGGTGGAGAGTATTTTTTTGGTCATAATGTCCTGGATCAATGTATTACTGAGAGTAACTAAGTCTTTCATAGTTTATCATCATATAATAGTGCTGTTACTGTGTGCATTGTTCTCCTGTTTCTGCCTATTTCACTCTACATCAGTTCATGTAGATCTTTCCAGCTATTTCTGAAACCATCCTTTTCATCATTCTTTATAGCACAATAGTAGTCCATCACCATCACATACCACAATTTGTACAACCATTCTCTAATTGATGGACATCCCCTTTTTTCCAATTCTTTGTCATCACCAAAAGAGCAGCATATATATATATATATATTTGCACAAATAGGTCCTTTTCTCTTTCTTTGATCTCTTTGAGATACAGACCCAGTAGTGGTATTACTGGGTCAAAGAGTATGCTCTTTGAAAAAAAAAAATTTATATTATATTAATACCAGCGTATTTCACAGTGACTGACCTGCCTCTCCCTCCAGTTTTATATCAATTCACATATAATTTAAAAGCTTATTCTTATGCATAATTCTATACTACCACTTAATTATGCCCACCATGTCCTTTGGGTGACCTGCAACTTTAATTATTCAGGAACAGTAGTATTACATGACTCACAGCAAACAAAACCAATAATTTGGGGAAATATTTTGTATTGAAGAGTTGATAAAAGTCTGGCATCTAAAAATCCATGGAAGATTGAGATGAATTTATAAAAGTGAGTATTATTTCAATAAATTTGTGAACTAAAAAAAGGGAAAATTTTTTTAAAGTATATTTAGAGTTATCTGAAAAACTATAGCCCTATGTAAAAGCTTGACCTTAACAAGCCTTTTATAATCTGTTTTCATTCTATTGCTTGCTCTCTATTGATTAGTTCCAATTTATCCTATATATAGATATATGTAGTTTGTATATTGTCTCCCTCATTAGACTAGGAACTTCCAGAAAGCAAGGATTATCTTTTGCCTTTCTCTGAATCTCTAGTACTTAAACACAGTGCCAGATCCTTAGTGGGTACTTATTAGGCATAATAATTCTTTGCTGGTGAAATTATGAATTGGTCCCACATTCTGAAAACAGTTTAGAATTATAGTAAAAATATTAAAATTTTCTTTTATTACAATAACTTGAAATTAAAGTCCATGTGCTTTATAATTTCTCTTGTAGTTTCTTGTACATGTTTTCTTGTAATTTCTCTTGTTACTAGTGTTTACAAAGAAACTTTAGTGCAAATAGTGAAAATTTGAATGTATCATAATAGTGATGGCAAACCTTTTAGAGATGATGAGCTGCGCCTTGTCCCCACTCCACTGCCCAGACTGAGTATTATGTCTTGCTCTCTCACTTCACCCCAGCAAAACTCTCCCTTACCCCACATGGTGGGGAGCAAGCACTCTCACTGGGATGTTGGGTAGCAGGGTGGGTGATGAGAGGTACATTTGAACAGGAGGAGAGTGGCTCAAGTGCTCTGCTCCCCTCTAGCTATGTGCCACACTGTGAGCTATGCTTCCCTCAAACCTAGCTCCTCTCCAACCCCATCATGGGAATCACCTTCACCAACAACTCAAAAGACTACCATCTGTACCACACCATCATGCACCATGTGAGCCCTTCTCCCCAGTGCCTTATCTCAGACAGGGGAAGGAGGAAGTACTCCCATTGGGCTGCTGGGCAGAGGGGTGGGTGAAATGAGGAATGTCCTCAGGCACATGGAGAAGAGGAGATGAAAACCTCCTCCCAAGTCCCTCTGGCTTTCTAGTAACAAACTCTGGTGGGTGACTGCAGGTGTGCCCACAGAGAGGGCTCTACATGCCCTTTTGGTCACACGTGCCATAGGTTCACCATCACTATATTATGATATCAGGTTTATGCCCTCAAAATGTTAATTCTAGCAAGAAAAATATCCACATATGGAAAGATATGTGTGTATACATATATACATATGTATTTATTACCTATATTCATCATATTACTGCTTATAATAGCGAAAAGATGAAAAAATCAGTACCTAATATTTGAGAAATGGTTGAACAAACTGTGAGAAGTGAATAGGAATAATGAATATGAACAATTCTGGACCTTGCAACACATTTCAAATTTGTCCTATCATCTTGAGTCTTTAACACTGATATTAGTGTACCTCTCTAGGGCAGGTTCTTATAACCTCACACCTAGATTACCCTGTTGGTAGATATGCCTGCCTCAAATCTCCCCACTTCAATTCAGCCTCCATTCCACTTTTAAAGTTATTTCCCTAAAGCTTGGGTCCTATCATGTCATTCTGCAATCAATAAACTCCAGTGTTTTTCTGTTGCCTCCAGGATCATATACAAAATGCTTTGTCTGACATTTGAAGCCCTTCATAACCTAACCGTCTCCTGCCTTTCCAGTCTTCTTACATCTTATTATCTGATCCAAATTGTTTAATCTCAGGATACTGGTCTCCTAACTATTCCATTAACAAGATATTCCATCTCTCATCTCCAGGCATTTTCTCTGGCTGTCCTCCATGCCTATAATGTTCTCTCTCCTTCATTTTGATGACTGCCTTCCCTGGCTTTCTTTAAGACCCAATTAAAATTTCTTACATTGCTGCTAGTACAGGAGTCCATTACATTCAATTTTACCACAGTGTATCAGTCTCTGTGTAGAATGTTCTCCTGGTTCTGCTTCTTTCACTCTGCATCAATTCCTGGGAGGACATTCCAATTCACATGGAATTCCTCCAGTTTATTATTCCTTTGAGCACAATAGTATTCCATCACCAGCATATACCACAATTTGTTCAGCCATTCCCCATTTGAAGGGCATACCTTCGAAGTTTTCTAGTTTTTTGCCACTACAAAGATTTCACCTTCTACAGGAAGCATTCTGCAACCCTTCATTCTAGTGCCCTCCCTCAGTTAATTACGTACTTTATGAAGCTTACTTTGTACACATTTGTTTGCATATTGTCTCATGCTGTCTCCTCCATTAGATTATAAACTCCTTATGGTCAGAGACTATCTTGGGTTTTTTATTTGTTTTTTTTTTTTTGTTTATTTGTTTGTTTTTAATCCTTACCTTCCATCTTAGAATCAATAGTATATACCATTTCCAAAGCAAAAGACTGGTAAGAGCTAGGCAATGGGGATTAAGTGACTTGCCCCAGTCACACAGCTAGGAAGTATCTGAGATCAGAATTGAACCCAGGACCTCCCATCTCTAGACATGGCTCTCAACCCACTGATCCATATACTTGCCCCTATCAGGATAATCTTTTGCCTCTATTTTGTATCCCCAGCACTTAGGACAACACTTAACACACAGTAGGTACTCAGTTGTTTGTTGATTGATTAATTGTTGACTGATTGATTGGATCTAATGAGAAAATATTTATGAAGTGTTAAAAAATGTAGAAAGCAGAACCTGCAGAATAATATGTCCAATGATAATAACATATAAGTAAAGATACTACTAAAAGATACTAAAACTAAGGTCAAAGACAGTGAACAATACACATTATTAAACTTAAGTAATATGTCCTTACTTTCTGTTAACTGGGAGCAGCTAGGTAGTACAGTGGAGAGAGCTCTAGGCCTGGAGTCAGGAGTCTATAGGTTCAAATCTGGCCTGTTTTAGAATTGATACTAAGACAGAAGGTAAGGGTTTAAAAAAATAGATGGTATCTACAAAAATCTGAGGTTGTAAACTAGGGGTCTTTCACAATGTTAGGTGATTTTACTTATGCATAACTCAAATAATATACTTTGTTTAGGAGAGGGGGCAGGATTGCCTTAGTGTTTGCTGGGGAGTATCTGCTATATCTAAGAAAATTAAAGTCAGCCACATTTCTATAGCTCCTTGAGCTTTATAAAACACTTTTTTCCACAACAAACCCATGAAGCAGATATTATGTGTGTGTGATTATTGCTGTTTTAAAGATGAGAAAACTGAGGCTCAGATAAATATGGTGACTTTCTTTGGGCCACATAGTTTGAATTCAGATCTCCTGGCTTTAGAATTAGCTGCTTTTATTCTCTAAGATATTACGATGTTTTCTTCTTCTATAAGCCCTTTGTAAATAACACACCATACCTATGATAGTAGTTAATATTATTTGATCAAATTAATAATGATGATTAAGTATAACTATCATAGAACAATAAATTATTTTGTTCAAGATAGCCTCCCTTTGGGGTACAATGGACAATAATGTGTACGTGGTGTTGATATACCAAAGACCATTATGGGAATGAGAACAAATACATGATATAAGTAAAATGGATTAATGTTCAGAGGTACTGCTACCTTAGAATTAGAGGGCAATGTTAGGAAGATCATGATGGTCTCAGAGATTCCTGGATTGCATGTAGTTTTCTGTATCTACCCTACAGCAGAACCAAATCTCTGTGGCTCCCATGGGTTTGGATATTCCCTCCCATGATCCTTCAGAATGTAGATTCCCTAAGAGAGATGCACCCCATCGATGGTTGGGTAGGCAAACAGGTGGAATGCTTAAAATTCTGATTTCTAATTTACTAATAAATAATTACAGCTATTAAAACAAAACCCTAAGTACTGTCAAATAATCTTGAGAATTCAGTTGAAACATTCTTGGCTGGGGGACACTATGTAAACAAGGTAATCAACGGATTGATTCTTGTCTCTTTGTTTTGGCTTCTTTGAGACCTCTCATAAGTTGCTATATGATCTCAGTTGTACCAGCAGCTTGTACTTTCACTGCTTATCCTTTTGGAAGCCATTCAGGAAAGTGCTCTAACGTGACCGGTAATAAAATCCCTGATACTCAGCTAAGGAAATCAGTTTGGAGACATGATCTTAGGCTATCACAAGGGAAACTCATTGCACTGCCTATGGCTTATTGATAACCCACAATTAGATAAAGAAACTTGTGTTGCTCACTCACCGGATCTCTTCAAACATGTCCCTTCTAATGAGGTCAACCTCCACATTACAATTACATGGGCAAGGGGAAAAATGGCACAACCCGAGGAGCATGTAGGTAGGTATCTTCATTGTGCTCATTAGCTGGCTGTTTAAGCTAGATCATGTAACAGCAAGTTCACCATGCTCAGGTGGTACAGTCTGTGCCCTCAGAGCTGGCAAACAGACTGATGGCTTTTGGCAAGATTCTGTATCTCTCATTGTGAAAGCTAATTTAGGCTACTATTCCGAGACCATTCTTTCTTAGGTAACATTCTATGGAGACCCAGGTTAGTTTTTTTTGGTGGTCTACCTTAGAGTTTGAATGCACTGAAGGGAAGATCCAGGATTATCACAGAGATCCTGAATTAAATCTAGTTTTTTAGATGGATCTTTGAGCAAACATCAAGTATTTGACAGGAACCATGCTAGACTCTGGAGACATAAATATAAAGAATAAAACAATCCCAATTCTCAAAGGGCTTACATGTTAAATGAGAGATATATGTGCATAAAAATGCAAAATAAATATTTGCAAATAGAAATACAAATCTATATCAAAATATAAAATGAATATATGCAAGAATAAAAAATATTTAAAATCGTGTGGGAGAGTACTAGCAGTTCAAGAGATCAAGAAAGACTTCATGTAGAAGATAATGCTTAAGCTGTATCTTAAAGGAAAAAGATTCTCTGAGGTAAAAGAAAGAAAGAAAGGAGTATATTGTAGAATCATGGGATATCTAATGCAGGAGCACAGAGAAAGGAGGTGGATTTTGAGTAAAGATCAGAAAAAAAGGTGGTTTGAAAGGATCACAGTTCAGGAGAGAAAGCAATGTCCAGTGAGGTTAAAAGATAGGTGGGGGTCAGGTTGTATGGGGATTTAAAAGCTAAACAGAGGAATTTATATTTTATCCTACAGGCAATAGAAAGCTATTGGAGTTGATTGAGTAGGGGAGTGAGATGATAGGATCTAAGCTGAAAGAAAATTACTTTGGCAGCAGTGTGGAGGACGAATTGGAGCAGTGAGAGATCTGACTCAAGGAAACCAATTAGGAGATTGTAAAAATCTATGTGAGAGAATGAGTGCCTGAACTAAAGAGGTGCTGTGTAAATAGAGAGGTGTTAGATTTGTGAGGTGTGGCAGTAGAAATCCCAAGCATTGGTAATGGATTGGATATATGGTATGAGAGATAGTAACGAGTCAAGGATGATACCAAAGGTTAAAAGCCCAGGAGACTAGAAAGATGGTGGCACCTTTGATAGAAATAGGGAAGTGCAGAAGAGGGGTGTATTTTGAGGAAAAATAATGGTTTCAGTTTTGTATAGATTGAGTTCAAGAACTCTGGAATATTGAGCTTGAAATGGCTAATGAGTAAATAGAGGATCAGTTCTGAATTCATACTCCAACCAAACTAGCTCTGGGAATGGATGACATGAAGGGAGATTCATTCAGCTACTCAGAAGAGTAGGGTAATGGATATTTTATTTCCTTGAATATTTTCCATTTTTAATTTCAATTTCAGCCTTGATTCTAATTAGAATAATTACCTTTCTATTTTTAAGTCCTAGGTATGTATAATATGGGCTATAATTTCTGTCCTGATTTTGAAAATGAGTTACTGTTTCCTTTCACACATTTTTTCCATGACTAAAATCAGAGGTTTGAATGGCTACTTAACATGGCACTACTGTGGTTCATAAAAGTATCAAAATGCACCAATCATCTGTAACTAATAAGCTGGGATCATCACATGACTATGTCATTTATGCCAATTGATGTTTTCACATCCACATGGGACTTCTAATTGGCATATTTTAGTCCAAGAGTGCCTCTGGGACTGACCCTAATCCTTAACTACAGGGTGAAGACCTGCTTTATTTCAAGCCAACTCCAGATTTCCCCAAGCATACAAGTCTAGATTCAAATTGCCCCACAAAATCCCTTCCAAAACCCTGCTAGTTGGAGCTATTGACTGGAAGGTGAGATACTGCTACATTTGGAGAAAAGATTCATTCAAAGAATGTAATCTATGGGTAACTAGACAAAATTAAGACCTCCTGGGCTATTGGGTTAACTTTACATAACATTCGCTTTTCTCAAGTTGTGCCTAGGATGTTATTCTCTTACCTCCACAATCATCTAATTTGAAAGCCACAAGAATTCACATCTCAACCTCATAGAAGTGACTCCTGTCAGTTCATATCAAAAATTTCTATCCAAATGTTCATGAACTCTACTGCGTTGATTCAGAGAGAAAACAAGAGAAAGAGGGTTTGGAACAAATGGTCATCATTATAAGGTATACATCAAACCTTGAAAGAAGGTACTCACTATGCTCTAAAAAACAATGACTATAGAGAAGTGTGGGAAGACAAACTGATGCAAGGTGAAATAACCTGAATCAGGAAAAAAACAAATAGACCCAAGGACTACAACAATGTATACAAAAAGAACAATAAAAAAGGATTGAAGTTGAATGTAGGCAAATTATAATGACCAAATTTCACACCAAAGAAAAGGAATAAAAAGACACCTTTGCCCAGGGAAATGCTTAGAAGTCTGAACAGCTCTAGTGAGAGCCAGTCGTTAAATTCTGTGAGCACTGACACCTTGGAAACAGACCAATAAGACAAATCAGGGTATGATTTATAGTTTTGTTGACTGCCTGTAAACTCAATGAGGGCAGAGATCATCTTTTGCCTCCTCTTGTATCCCCAGCCTTTAGCACAGGGACTGCTATACAGCAGAGTTAATAAATGTTTATTGATAGATTTAGAAAGGAAAAATTGTTAATGATACTTTCTTTAGTTGTTTTTCAGTCATGTGCATCTCTTCATGACCTATTTGGCATTTTCTTAGCAGATATTGGATTAATTTGCCATTTTCTTTTCCAGTTCATTTTATGGATAAGGAAATTGAGGCAGAGTTAAGAAACTGAGGCAGGATCACACAGCTGATATATGAAGCCACATTTAAACTCAGAGAGATGTGCCTTCCCAACTTCAGACCAGGCCCCAGCACTCTATCCACTGGCCCACCAACTGCCCACTTGCTAGCATATGTCTATTTTTTCCTTTTCTTTTCAGAGTTGGAGGACCATAGTTCTGAAACTTGCATACAACACCGGTTGATTCATGGTTAGTTTTACTATACTGTTTTGTTGTTCTCCTTTTTTTTCTATTTATAAGAGGAAAAGACTATATATTGGAAAATAGGGTTAATGTAAATTTCATACTTACATTTATATACCTATACATTATATATGTTTTTAAAATAGGAAAAAAAAAACATATGTTGTTTGTTCATTTTAGGGGTTATTGAAAGTGCTACACAATTTTCCAAATGTAATCCAGTCTGCTCTGTTCCTCCTCCCATTTCATTCTGTGCTTAGCTGATTGTTCATCTGCTGTGTCTGCCCAAGATATTTGTACTGATAGACTTGTTAGAACAAGATCAGAATCATTTTCATTTGAGGATAGTCTGGCTTGATGGAAATGGCCACTAGCTTTGTAACCAGTCATTTCCTGTCAAGAAATAGTCAATTTCATTTTATTGTGATTTTATTCAGTGATCATCAAGTCTAGGACCTTCTGACTCTGATATTAAAAAAAAAGAATTCTTGATATATGGTTAAAAGTCTTCTATGTAGCCTATGAGCCTTTAGCTTCTTTTTGTTTCTTATTCCTGATCCCTACTTCCTAATGAATATTTTGCCACCCTGCCCCCACGTACAGTATCATTTAAAAAAAATTCTTTTAAACATTGTCTATTACTTTTATCCCAAAATAGTTTCAGCTAATTTTAAATGTTTAATACTAAACAACAATGAAAATCAGCCTATATTCTTTGCAGTTAGAAATGATTTAATTTTAATTAGTAAAAATATCAAATCATTCCCTATTTCTCCAATTAGTTTTCTTTCCATTAATTTTCCTTCGTTTTTTCTTGTATTAGGTTAGATCGAGTAATGTCCTTCTAGTTCTACATTTTTTACCCTCTTTGTAATATTCATCAAGCTACATCTAGAATTCTTTGTATTATTCCTATTTATTGCTATTAAATTGTAGAACCGCATTGAATTTATAGTGTATAATATATTTTTCCTGTTTGAGGACATTTAGGCACTACAAAAAAATGCCATAATGTCAGTATGCCAATCTCTAAAAAAAACCCCTGCTTTTGTTTTTGT
The DNA here is from genome assembly GCF_016433145.1 of Gracilinanus agilis. Taxonomy (NCBI): domain Eukaryota; kingdom Metazoa; phylum Chordata; class Mammalia; order Didelphimorphia; family Didelphidae; genus Gracilinanus; species Gracilinanus agilis. The sequence continues at coordinate 428,682,579 of NC_058130.1, forward strand.
TTTCCACAACACTTTGCAAGTATCTTTCAACATCAGAATTACTGGGTTATGCTGTATTTTTATTTTTATTACTTTTACTTTGTACCCCAAGATTACTATTCAAAGAAGTTTTATAACCTTGCAAATCTATCAGCAATAGATATTTGCCTTTTTCTTTACACCCTAGGCAGGCATTTTTATTGTTTTTAAAGATTTTTCCCTTTTAAATGGATGTGAATTGGCACCTTAAAGTCATTTTAATTTATTTCTCTTTGAATTTTTAGGAGGTTTTAAATTATTTAAAATAATATGAAGTTTCCTTTTTCTTTGTCTACCTTTTCACTGAGAATTAAGATATCTATTTTATTTTGATTGTGAGATATTAATATTGACTTGTGATCTTGAGTTGGTCCCCCCCCCCCTTTGACCTCAAAGAAGAGTTGGATTTTAAAATTACAAAACAGTCTCTCCCCCAGGCTATGAAACTTGGTTAGGGCCTCCCTTCTTTTGTCTTTGTTAAGGATAACTGGGTAAAAGGCTTATCTCTGGACTGCCTTTTTTATAGGCAGGGTGGAGACCTGCTCCTTATTTATCTGTAAAGAAGAACTCTCTTAGGCAATAGTTAGTTCTAGATGCCTTGGTGGTCCAAAGGAATGGAAGGAGGAAAGGCATCTTCCTAGAACCCACCTCTTCCTTGGATGAACTAGTAAGGACAGAGGTGAGGTCTCTGAGGCCACTTCTTGGGTCCCTGTTTTCTAATCAGAGATGTCCAGGAGGGATTGAATGATGACATCAGAAGGGATATATATATATATATATATGTGTATATATATATATATATATATTAGCTTGACATAAGAAGTTGTGCTCTCTTTTCTCACCCAATTTAGTTACTTAGTTATTCTCTCTTTCTCTGCCCCCTCTCCCCACCTTCTGCCCTATTTCATTTCTGTGACATTTCTTCAGATTGTCAGGGAGTCCATTGCCTAATTAGAAATTTTGAGCAGTTAATTAATAAAACTTAAATTTAATATATACAGCCTCCAGATAATTTCATTGCTTACAAGATGAAGGATAATGAATTTTTTGCATAAATTCCTATATATTTATCAGTCAACAAATATTCATTAAACAACTCTTGTGTGCCATGAATACAAAAAAGGTGTAAGAAAGTTCCTGCACTTAAGTAGTTCACAAGTTAAATGGGGAGAGAACATGCAAATAGCTATACATAAACAAGATAAGTTGAAAATTCTCAAAAGAAGGAAGACATTAGAAATTAAGGGGGATGTAGAAAGTGTCATTTTAGCCAGAACTTGAAGAAAGACTGGGAAGTCAGGAGGTGGAAATGAGATGGAAGAACCTTCCAGGCATGGTAGAGAGCCAGTGAAAATAACAATATTTTAAGGCTATTTTAGAGAAAGGGATGATTCATAGAAATGACAATTCTTGCTTGGAATGGATGACATGATAATACAGGAAATAGAAAACAAAGGAAAGACTGAACTGTTCGACTCCTACTTTGTTTTTTGTTGGGTTTTTTTTCCCCCATTGGTATGACAAGAATAACCATTCAAGAACATTTTATACCCTCTCTACTGGAATTCTTTCCACCCCATTCCCAATTCTTTACCTTACCTTTTAGGGTGAGATCTATTAAGCATTCCAGTTGAACATATGGAATTTCCCCTTTACCCTGTTCTTTACTTCAGAGGCTATGTCTTCTTACTATATAGAATTCTGTTTTTTTAACTTCATTTTTCAAGGAGGAGCAATGACATCACTCCTAGACATCTTAACTTGCATATGAATTGAACTGGATTTAAGTGAGACAGATTTGCACAAAGTCATTAACCTAGCTTTCTCTTCCAGAGTCTTTGAAGTTCATTAGCAAAACAATGTCTAACCTAGCTCTAAGCAATCCACAGCACTTATTTTTTATTTTATTATTCAGGACCTCTAAAACAAATTGTTCTTATCTTCTTATTCTGCTCCAGTGAGGTCTTCACATACTTAAAGGGTAGACATCCATCCAAGTCACTGCAGAGTTTGAGGACTATTGTTTTCCCTGAACTTGGTTTAGCTGGTCTTTCAAGAAGATCTTTACCAGAACATGACTGCTTCTTGAAGTCAAAGGGGAGAGTTGGGTAAAAGGTAGACACCAAAGGTGAATGAGCACCCTGAAAAGGACTCAACAAGCCTCCACACAAGAGATGCTAGTATTCCTGAAACATCTCATACAAACCTATGTACAATTTACCACTGTGGTGAATTCCATAAAAATTGAGAAACTTTAAGGCAAGTGGATTTGATTACTGATCCACTTTTTTGGTTATCTTTGAAAGATAGAAAATTGGAGAAGTGCTTTAGGACCTAAGAAAGTCACATTTCCTAATATTCAGGGGAAAAAAGGGACAAGGGAGTTGGATCTGAAAATTATGGGCCATTGAATGAATATTGGTTGAATGCCTAACAAAATTCTATATGTTTCAAAAGAGGTTATTGAAAAGAAAGTAGAAATCACAAAGAGCCAGCCTGATTTCATCAATAATAGAATGTGCCAGATTGAATGAATGAATGAATAATAGATAAATAAAGGTATTTATTAAGCATTTGCTTTTTCTAGGCACTGTGTTAAATTTGGAGGATACAAAAACAAGCAAGCAAGGCTGTTTCTACCTCAGAGAGCTTATATTCCTACAGAAGACAATATATAGGGGGCAGCTGGGTAGCTCAGTGGATTGAGAGCCAGGCCTAGAGATGGGAGGTCCTAGGTTCAAGTCCAGCCTCAGACACTTCCCAGCTGTGTGACCCTGGGCAAGTCACTTGACCCCCATTGCCTACCCTTACCACTCTTCCACCTATAAGTCAATACACAGAAGTTAAGGGTTTAAAAAACAACAACAACAACAACAAAAAAAAAAAAAAACAGAAGACAATATATAAAAGGAAGTTGGCAAGGGGAAAGTTTTGGGAGTGGTAGAAGAAAACTCAGGTTAGAGAACTCAGAGTTCCAAAGGCAAGAGTTGGAGTGGTAGTGATAGAAGGAAGAAGAGGCAGCAAATTTCATTTCTTTCATTTATAAGATCACTAGACTTTTAAAATATGATAGTGTTATAGTTAGAGCTACCTAGATTTTATCAGAGCATTTAAAAATCTTTCATGTGTTCTTATGGAAAAGAGTGAAAGATGTAATAAACAGCATTATAAATATTTACTAAATTAATAATTATACCTAAAATATAATGATTATATGTTTGGATTAATAATGTATTCGTATAAATGATGATGTAATGTTTATACATAATGATAATGTACAATTATTCTTAAATTGATAATGCTTATTAGTCAATAATTATTTATTGTCTATTATGTACCAAGTATACTTAAAGAATTTCAAAACTATTTGTATGACTGAACTAAAAATGTTCTTGTTAATGTATTAATGTCAGTTCAGAAGAAGGTCACTGTGGAAGAATTTGTACTTGAGCTTTTGCTATTTTAATATTTTTGTCAGTGAACTGAATAAAAACAAATATGGCATACATATCAATTTTATAGATTATGCAAATATAAAAGAATAGTATAATATAATATAATGGATTAATGTACTAATATCCCTGAAAAGATCTCAATTGGTAAAGGATATGTGTACAAATCTTAAAAAGTCAAATTCAAGAAAGTTAAATAAAAAATATTTCATGTGGATTAAAAAATCAATTTCACTACAAAATGGGGAAGATGAGTAGGCATCCATTCATTAAAAAAAAATGGTTCAGGGGGCAGCTGGGTGGGTAGCTCAGTGGATTGAGAGTCAGGCCTAGGGACAGGAGGTCCTAGGTTCAAATCTGGCCTCAGCTACTTCCCAGCTGTGTTGACCCCCCATTGCCCACCCTTGCCACTCTTCCACCTAGGAGCCAATACACAGAAGTTAAGGGTTTTTTAAAAAATGGTTCAATTAAATAAAATTCAACTAGCATTCTTTGAGTTCCTAGACACTGAGGATGCTAAAACAGAAATAAAACATTTGCTCTCAAGGGACTTACAATCTACTTTGGGAAAATCATATTCATTTCTACAAAACATCGAATAAATTTAAGATAATTTCAATTAAGGAGAGTCGATTGAACACTAATAGCTAGTAGAATCGGAAAAAGTTTAATTTAGGACGTGGCACCTGAGATGGCTACTGCTTGGGCAAAGGTAAGGCAATGAAATCTCATGAAGGGAAAATAGTAAGGAGTACCAAACATTAGCATGATTAGAATAGTAATGTTCTATCTCTCCAAGGACATAATTTAGAGTTTTCAGTAGCAGCTAGAGGAGTTTATATTTTACCCTAGAGATAATGGTTTACTGAAGCTTTTTTTTAATCTCTCAAGGTTTTGGTGGACTAATCATTTGCTGAAAATAATTATTGACTGACTTTGAACTTATGGAGTTGATGCTGTAATGTGGCTGCAAAAAAAAAAAATGAATTAATCAACTAACATGAACCATATCATCTAGGAATAAGGATGTGAAACTCTGCCCTGGTCACATCATACCTAACAATTTTTGCTCAATGCAGGGCATTATTTTTTTTAACCCTTACCTTTCATCATAAATATTGGTTCTAAGGTAGAAGAGTGCTAAGGGCTAGGAAATGGAGGTTAAGTGACTTGCCCAGAATCACACAGCTAAGAATTATCTGAGGTTAGATTTGAACTCAGAACCTCCCATCTCTGGGCTTGGCTCTCAATTTAGTGAGCCACCCTGCTGCCTCCTGGGCATTATTTTTTTAAGGAAAATGTTAATTAGAAAGTGGACAGAGTAGGTTGTCCAGAATGGTAAAGTGTATTGAGATCCAGGGCAAGTGAATATTTAACCACTGGCTCTCTGAAAATGTCATATGCATGCTCAACATATTTTTAAGTTTAATATACATTATTAATATTTTTGTCATCATTTTCTTAAGTCAAGATAATCAACAAAAGAATAAATCAAGTCCTAATTTGTAGCATTTTTCTATATCTGAAGCATAAATACTGCTCAATCTGAAAATTTAACAATTGGTACTGAAAAGGCTATCACTGTTTTATCTAGCATACCCCCTGCTTGAGATACTACCATATGGAATCAGTTCAGTGAACTTGGGATATATGAACTGGAGAAGAGAATACTTAATAGTGAAAGTGGGATGAGGAAGGAAACATTAGAAGTGTTCTCTAATATTTGAAATGTCATTTAAAGGATTAGATTTGTTCTTTTATACCCTAGAAAGCAGAAGTAAAAGCAATGAGTAGGAAAAAAGACAGTTTAGCCTTCAGATAAAAACAAACCAAATTTCTAACTATTATTACCATCCATTAATGGAACAGGATGATTCAGGAAATAGTGGGCTCCCCATTCATGGAAATCGTCAGTGATAAGCTGAATGAATATTTGTTTAGCATAGTTTAGAAGGAGTTCTAGTCATATTATTGCCTGGAATGATCACTCTGAAGTTTTATCATTTCATTTCCTCCTTTTGATATCAGGAAGACAAACTGGTGATAGAATCTAAATGATATGCAAATGACAGGTAAGTGATATTTACTAAATATCATGCAAGTTTGACATAAGATTCGTAGGATACATCTGTGACTTCTATTTTTCTTGTTTCAATAATGCTGAAAACAATGATGACAAGATTGTTGAAGAGCTAGAGAAGAAGAGAAAAGGAAGAAGATATGTAATAAATCTAGGAGAAAAAAACTAAAGAAAAACTGATAGTATTTTAATTTAAAGCATAGGGTTATCATTTATGTTGTTGTTCGGTTATTTTAGTCATGTCTGACCCTTCATGAGCCCATTTGGAGTTTTCGTTACAAAGATAGTGAATTGGTTTACCATGTCCTTCTTCAACTTATTTTGCAGATGAGGAAATTAAGGGAAACAGAGTTAAGTAACTTGCCCAGGGACACCCACAGGTAGTACTTGTCTGAGACAGAATTTTAACTCAGGTCTTCCTTAGTTCATACCCCAACACTCCATCTAATATATCATCTAAGTGTCCTACAGTATATTTATATATCACAGAGAATGAGGAATCTCTGAATGAAGAATATTTAGAAGGAACATATGCTTGAGAAAAACATGGTTACTTAACCTATTCATAAACTATTATCTACCTAGTATATATCAAATTTTTATATCTGATTGATCCTTCCACAATTTTCATACATATAACTCCTTTAATATGCTGATTTTTCCATACTCAATTGTGGAAATATCTTATTAAATATTTATCTAATTTTCACTTAACATTGTTGTTTGTTTATGTTTTTGGTCTTCATGAAATAAAAATTCTAATTTAATTATTTTATAATTTGATGTATAATCATATTTAAGTATTTCTTGGACTTTTAGTTGAAGGGTCTTATTTTTCAACTATTGAAACTATTTATTAATGGGAATATATCAGTAAAGTATATGAGAATAGTCTTAAAATAATAAAAGTTTATTATTTAAAGGGAAATTTGGGTCTCAACGGAATCTTTATAATGAAAATATAATATGTATTCCATTGCCCTTCATTTTTTTCTATGAAATATATTAATTAAACTAAAATGTTTTTGAACAAAAGATATGTTTTTCACTTGTTTCCATGTCCCATTTGGTCCAACCATTAAGTAATAATGAGAACTGGACAAACCAGTTCAGATATTTTAAGAACTTGCCCAAATCTTCTCTAGAGCTAAAAAAAAAAAAAAAAGTTCACAGTTATAATTCTATTTGTTGTCCATGGGAACTGAGAACAGGACAAATGATATCATGAGAATATTTAACTAGAAAGAGAATTAGCTCATGGAGAATTAAACCATATAACTGATAGGGGAGAAAAAATACAAGCCTTGGGAACCATCTTTTGGAGGAATTAAAGCTATCACGAAAGCAAGTAGTTTTAATTTCTTCAACAGTGTATTTTGACATTCTCTCCACTCATCTTTCTAAGGCCAAAAATAAAATAAAAGTAGTCATTTTGTGAGGTTTTCATTTCAATATTTTAGGAGTTGATATCTTTCCGCAAGTTAACATCTTCCTAAAAGTTGCCACCTTGTGGTAGTAAAGAATCTAGCTCTATGGACTCAAGCAGAGCAAAATTTTGTTTTTAGAGATTTTTTTAAAACTCACAAATTCCAGTTCTATAGCATACAAAGAAAAGTATTTAAAATTGGACAAATGTAAATAGTTATTAAATTAACATCAAACTTTAAGTATGAAACTATATGTATGTAACAGGTTGCTAAAGCAATTTGCCTCCTGAGAAAGGCTGGGGAATTTGCTTTGCAAAAAGCATGATGACTTATAATACAAATGCCTTAGAAATTTTTGAAGCATATATAGACATTATTTAACTGATTCTGTTCTGCTAAGCACATGGTAAGGAGGAAAGTCTTTGATTAACTATAAAGCTTGGGCTCCTATATATTTAAAAAGACAGTCATTAACCAGAGGGTACTACTGTTGAGGGTTTGTTTGTTTGTTTGTTTGTTCTCCTGTGTAACCTGAGTCCCCAAACCCATTGTTATTGCATTCTCTTCTCTTGGGTGGAAATATGTGCCCTTAGCCTGCATGAAGGGCAACACTGAGCTGGCAAGAGTGGAAGAGATGTAAGTACCAGTCTCTTCAGATTTCCTACATCTCTTCAAGTCTCTATTATTTTTTGGCTATGCATCACATCAGTAGCCTCTGGCTTCCAGTTTTGAGAGGGATGATGAACAATGTCAACCCCACTTCTAGTTGCTGAAGGGAAAATAAAACTGGGAACAAGTCAACATGAGAGTAGTTGTCAGTCTCCATCATGACCCTGTTTCCAGTTTTCTACATTAGACTTCCCTTTCAGAGAAATCTGGAAGTCTCTCTTGACTGAATCAAGTTACCTTGCTCCCAAATTAAGACCTCCTTTACTCTGGAGTATCTGGTAAATCTTAGCCTGTATATATCTTTTCTGGTTTTTGTTTGGTTATTCTCTTGGGTTTCTTTGATACTTTCTTTGTGTTTTTATTGTAGAACTATTTTTTTCATGGGAAGGAGTCAAACTTGGATAAAAAGGAAATGTGTTTGTGTATGTGTGATTTGTAAATGGGTCCTCTTTCATCATTAATGAACAGTGATCAAAAATTTAACTTGAACATGAAAACCAAATCCTCTGGGATAATAATATTTAATGGAGTAAATAAATATAATTCTAGCATGGTACCTCATCTCTCTTCTTCCTCTACCAAAAGGAATTAGTTTCCCTTTGTAGAGGAGTGAACAGGAAAGAAGCTAAAAATGACTATTCTGTCTCATTTTGAGCTATCTAGTGATACCCCCATGCTACATGATACCCCCATGCTACCTTGACTCCACCTGGACTTAGTGACATTAGGTAAGAAAGAGAAGCTGCTGAGGGCCTCTGGTTGAAAGGGAACCCTAGTGGCCTCCTCACCTAGAACCAGTGTGAAACCAAAAATATATAACCTTACTATGGCTTCTGTTTCTGCTATGTCCATTCTTTCTTGCTTTCCTTTCAAGGAGAAGGAGATTGGAGATGCTTATTACCCATGAGGTTCAAAAACTCTTGAGAGTTTAAGCAACATTATCATGGCCAGATTTAGTGTCTTTTTTTTTTTAAACCCTTAACTTCTGTGTATTGGCTCCAAGGCAGAAGAGTGGTAAGGGCTAGGCAATGGGGGTCAAGTGACTTGCCCAGGGTTACACAGCTGGGAAGTGTCTGAGGCCTGATTTGAACCTAGGACCTCCCGTCTCTAGGCCTAGCTCTCAATCCACTGAGCTACCCAGGTGCCCTAGATTTAGTTTCTTAAAGAAGAGCTACCAAAAAAAAAATAATCCCAGTATCATAGGATCATACATTTATAACACGAAAGAATATTAAATGTTATCAAATTCAACCTCCTTATTTTTAAAGATTAGTAAACTGAGATTCAGAAGGTTTAAATGAATTGCTCAAGGTCAAACAATCTCTCAATATCTGAACTGGGATTTGAACCTGTTTTCCTGACTCTAAGTCTAGCTAGTACTCTATCCATTCCACTTCAGTGTGTCTCATAGTATATTAGAGCCCCAGTATACTATTATTTTAATGTATAAAGAGAATTTGATAGTTTTTACTTTGGTATTCTTTCTCCTCTTTCCCTTCCTCAAATGGAAAAGAAACAGAATTTACTAGAAACTTTCTAAATCAAGTCATATCCCAAGGATTCTATTTGGGGATGAGAGAAGACTCTCCCTAGCTCTTCTAGAAGAGTCCTAAGCATTTCTAAGGCCCACTTTTATGTTGAATTGAGTTGACTGGAGGATAACAAATTTCAAAAGATCCTCTCCTATTCCTTCATGACTCAGTTAAATTCAATTAAATTCAATAGGATTTTATTAAGTTCCTACTATATATTAAGTTCTATTTATTAAGTCCCAGCTATGTTTGGAACTATGGTCCAAGCAATCCACTAAGTTCCAAGGTTACAAAACTAAAATTAAGCAGTACCTGTCCTCAGGGAGCTTACATTCTATTGTGGATTTAAAAGAAATTTTGATGCATATAAATGTAAAAAATATATATACAATTTGAAATATATATGTGTGTATATATGATCTGGGAGGAAGGCACAGGTCTAATATGAATAGCTGTTTGTTAACATGAAACTGATGATATAATATTCTAGAAGGCTCAAAGGAAGTTAGGCAGTTTGGGAAAGGGTCAAGGGAGGGATAGAGACCAAAAGGATGATTATAAGGGATCAAAGAGAGGTGATTAAAGAAGGGAGCCTAAGCAAGGTATAACTCAGAAACAAAAAATTTTGAGTAGAGCCAGAAAGCAGTATACTGTCATACCTAGCACAGAAGCAAAGGCAGTGTTGATTGGATTATGGAGCTCTCAATAAGAGGTGAAAGTAGGAGATGCCTGAGAGAAAAGAAAACAGAACAGTTATCCAAATTCCAGTCCTGAATGTCAAAGCTGGAGTCCATGGAGAGCCTTTGTGCTGGGCTGATTATAGAATAATACAAATCACAATCTCCATCAGAACTCTTTAAGCTACAAGGAGTTAATTCCATGTTGCCATACTGTTAAAGAATGTTGTTGGTATAGTGAAATAGTGCCTTTCAGTTAACTTTCCATCTCTGAAGACTTTTAAAGAACAGGACCAAAAGCCATATTGGATAATTTGGCTAACTGTGTTACCTAGAGGCAGAGCAATGAATTAGATTATTCTTTCTTGAGATACTGTCCAGTTATCTAATCAGAACTGTGGGCCTGAACTAATGAAACTGGTTGGTTGGTCTATTCATAGGTGTGATATTAAGTATATCCAGAATGATTTGATGCATAGGCACACACAAGGGCCCATGTGCAGACACTGTATGACTTTTGGCTTTGATAACTACGTATTGTCTGTACATGCAGTTTTTGCTCCAGGCAGGCCTGGAACCTAGGATTGGGGAATATGTAGAATATTTATGTATAAAGATAGAACACACAGATAAACTGCAAATAGGGCATTAGACATCTTGTCTCGTTATTTCTTATAGTGTAGAAACTCCACTCATTCATTCATTCTTAGCCTTACAGGTGACTTCAGCATTAAGTAGCATGGATTGTTGCCCAGGGCCCTGCACCTGCAGAGGATTCATGCACAGGGTGTGGTAGGACCCCATAATCCTCTGCCTTTCATCTGTCAACAGTAACAGCGCTGTCACTGGTTCTGATCGCTGGCTGGCCATAGATTCCAGCTTCCTGTCCCAACTCCCAAGTTTCAGCCATAAAGGTCTGATGAGCTTGATTAGGCAAATTAATAGAGCCCCTTTGGGAAGCTCATGAGGTTAAACTGCTGTGGGGATTGGGGATTCATTCTCATTCTACATGGTTATCTCTAGTTTGTTTTAGAACGGGAAATACTTTAGACACTTTGAACTTATATTATCTAAGAAGTTCAAAGCATTTCACAAAAATGAACTAATCAAGGCTTTCTATTCTCCCTGAAGCAGAATTATGAATGATGACAACACTGTGCTAAACTATGACATTTTGCTGTAACATATTATAACTTGAGTGTATTAGTAGTAAAAAGCTATTCCGGGTCACTGTTCTCCAGACGTGGTAACTTCTTGATTTCATTTGTCTGTACCAGATAGTACAGAGGAAAATTGAAAGAGGAAAGAAGAGAAAGAGAGAGGGTGAAAGAAAGCAGAGACAGAGAGACAGAAACAGAATGACATTGACAAATAGGTTTGCAGTCAAATCACCTGATTCTTTAATCCTGGATCTGCTGTGTGACTTAGGAAAAGTATTTTTTTTTCTTTTTTTTCCTCCCAGGGTGCTATTTCTATGTAAAATTATCTTTTCAAATATAAGTGTATTACTTTATTTGGGGAACAGAGTACATATGTTAAAAATTAAAGGGATGCAAGTTACTATGGATGCTGTTGGGATTCATAGATAATAGGATGCTGCTGTCCCTTTAAGAACCTAATAAAGGAAAACTGATAGGCCAATAGAGAGAAACTCCTGCAAAATTCTTTCTTCATCTCCAATGCAATTCCCATTCATCTTGCTACTTGACTAGTCATCTGAGTTTACTAGCTGTGCCATATCCCTAACCACTGCTCTTTCTTTCTACCTTTCTTTGTTGACTCTACTCAACTGATCTACTCCATTCCCAGAGTGCTAGTTCTCATCCTATGTAGGGAACCCTTGGTGACTCATTGTTTCTATCCTTTTATTTCCCTCTAAAGTGCATAGGACAAAAATTGGGTGTGTGCACTGTGGGTTCTCCCACTCACACTAGTGTTCCTCAAATCACAGCTATAAGTGGTAGGTTCTCAGCAGCCTGGAGCCAGGCCAATGCCACCCTCTGCTGGAACTGGTGAAACCTGCAAACTTTTCCAAACCCTACAGTGGTCCAATTCACTGGCTCTCCCCAAATCACCATTGAATTGGGTCACCACAAGTATGACAAAAATTCTGGACAAAAGCTATAACCAGCTATTTTATTATAAGTATTTAGATGACACCATCTTACGTCTTTATCCTCCATATTACTTCACTGGAGAAAAGGGCGTTGTTAGGACTTTGAGCCATAACATTTATGATTTCTTTTAATTGCACAAACCATATAAACTTAATAAATGAATATGAATATTCCTTCAGGCACTTCTTCAGATTTTGCTGTAAAACTGCCTTTGACCCACTTCCAACCTATTCATCCATTTCTCCATAATGATGTCATTTCTAATTCACTTAACACCTTAATTAAAATCAAACAACCACCATTGCCAAAAGACCAATAACATGAGTATCTTGTAAGAGATTTCTAATGACAATGAAGTCTTGAAATGATTAATGTATGGACAGGTGTAAACATTTTGACTCAATCATTAACTTGCAATAGTTTTAATTTATAGGGATTGAGAAAGTGATATAGCCTGTAGATTACACCTATAATCATTCACAATCTACATGACTCAAAGTTATTATTTTTCTGTAAGAAAGTTCATTTGTACCAACTAGCAGTTTCTACTTGCCTCTAAATATTCCAAGTGGTGGTGTAGACACATTTATTAAGATATGTTAGTTACTAAACTCTTCTTATCAGGCAGAAGCATGAGAAAACATTAAGGAGTACTTTTCTTTCTGAGAATACTTCCTCTTTCCAACAGTAAACCTGAAACCTCACCTATCTGAAATTCTCCTATTTAGTAATCACTCCTTTACAGACAAGAGAGAGACAAGAACCAGAAAGAAGGGTGCATGCAGACCTCACACACACACACACACACACACACACACACACACGCACGCACACACAGCCCCTACACAGCCACAATAGTTGTCATAAAGATTATATATCTATAGTACAAACATTTAATTCTTGAGTGAGCTTCACAAGCCTTCACTTAGTAGCTAGTTACCCATATTTTGCCCATGATTCTAATAATCCTTGTTATCTAGTTTCTACACTCAAAGTTGATTACAGACAACAGGCACAACAATAGGAATAAGAAAGAGCAAATGAAATTAATAACAAGGGAGAAATAAAAGAAAAGCTACAAAAAAGAAACATAGAAAAGGGGGTAAATGCAGCAATCTGGAACAGCTTAAGGACAATCAGCCTGACTCATTCTGGTAGACCTATTGTTTCATTAAAGTACTATCATTGATATTCATAATGATGACCTTGAGTTATTATGAAAGCTTAATTATATTCAATATTCACTATTTACAAAGGCAAAAAAAGTCTAATGCAACTTAGACACATTTCTATCCAAAATGATTGGTACATATATGTGTATATACATATACATATGTGTGTTTGTACAAACTTGTGTAAACCTTTGACTGTGGGAAAAAAACAAGATTTATTAGGATAGCTCAAAGGTTCTAGATAATCAAAGTTGCTCATATATTTGCATCTAGAAATGTGAGCCTTGCCTCTGTTACTAAAGAGCTGAGCTTTTATACTAGAAGGCAAAATAGTCACAAACAAGTTTACAATGAAACTTAAACAGGATTATGCAAATCCAGGCAGTTGCATGGCTTATCATTTCACACCAATATCTACTCCATCTTTTTTTTTTTTTTTTTCTCAGTGAGACTACAAGAGCAACACCTTTCTTTGGAAGCCAAAGCATTTCTAAATTTCCACCTCCACAAAATCCTTATTGTTTTATAATTAAATCAAATGTAATGAGCCTTACAGCAACAGAGGAGGAAGAGGTGAATATAATATCTCCATTCATCACCATACACCCACATACTTAGATAACATGAATTCTTTAAAAAAAAAAAAAAGCTGTTCAGAAAGTGCATCCTTTTTTTGCCACCCTGTTAACCTGTTCACCATTTCCATATGAATGAGATGCCTATATTCACTAAATATTTTAATATGGGATGGCATTGTTCTGCACACAAGTGTTGTCACACTCAAAATCAGATTGTAAAATCTCAGTATCACTGTAACAGGATCAGTTGGCACTTAAGGAGACCCAATAGAAGGAAATAGAAGAACTCTTGATTTTTTTTTTTTTCCCTTTGAAAGGCTGGTACTATGGCTGATAAGGTGATAGAATCATCATATTATGAGAACTGGAAGTAACCTTAGAGATACACTGGTTTAACCAAACAAGGCATTCCACAAGGCAAATATCTAAATTAATTCAGATTATCTCCTTAAAGAAAATCAGTATTGTACACAAGAAAATATACATTTAAAAGAACCCTACACATTGTACACAGAGACTGATACACTGTGGTACAAATGAACATAACAGACTTGTCTACTAGCAGCAATGTAAGGATCCAGAGCAAGGCTGAGGGACTTATGAGAAAGAAAACTAGCCACATTCAGAGGAAGAACTGCGGGAGAAGAAACACAGAGGAAAAACAACTGCTTGAACACATGGGCTGATAGAGATATTATTGGAGATGTAGACACTAAACAATAACTCTAGTCCATCTATCAATAATATGGAATTAGGTTTTGATCAATAATACATGTAAAACCCAGTGGAATTGTGGGTCAGCTAAGGGGGGTTAGGGAGATTTGGGGGAGAGGGAAAGAACATGAAATAAGTAACTATGGGAAAATATTCAAAATAATAATTCAAAATAATAATAAAATAATAAAATAAAATAAATAAAAAATAAAATAAAAGAACCCTACATTTCTATTCTATTTGGGACTTCATAACTTTCTGCTCTCTGTGGAAATGAACATCCAGAATAAATAAGTCCCATCAAGAAGAAAACAATTGCTCCAAATTGATGCCTCTACTAAGTTAAGCCCTCCATCTGTCTAGAACCCCTGTTGTTCCCACTTAATATCCACTACTTGCCTCAAAAATAGGTCCTTGTCTAACCTCTTCACAAAATGGAGATTATTTTATTATTTACTATTCTTACAACTTTTAGAATGAAATCAGGGAAAGTGGGAAGTGACAGGAAGAAGCTGAGAGAAAGAATTCTAGAACTCTGGAGTCAGTGACTTTCTGAAGAAGTCAGTCCCTGGATCTACTCTCACTCTAGAGGTACTGGCTTTCTCTCTGCCTCTGCCAGTCACTTCCCACTTCCCCTGATTTTATTATAACATTTCTTATTCTTCCATTGAATATAAAGGGTTTTATTCTCTTACACAAATTTTAGAATTTTCTGGAAATTACAGTACTTCAAGATTTGCTATACATATTACATCGCCAGAATATTTATTTTTCTTACCAGAACTGTGCTTTCATTGTTATGTGGTACACCTAAATGCAGATGTGTGACTCTTTCAATTTCAAGTTTTCTAGAATTGACTGGGGCTCTGAGAGGATAGGGGCTTGGAATCCCACAACCATTTATGTGTTATAGTAGTGCTTGAATCTAAGTCATACTGACTATGAAATTAGCATGACATCATGCTAAAGATGGTTGGGTTTAGAAAAATCCTATGGTTTCCACAATTCTTACTCAATTTTCCAAATGTGATTCAGTCCCATCTCCTATTCATTTTTGGACACAGTTCATTGTTAATCCAGTGTCTCTAAAACATATCTGTACTGACAAGTTACTCTTATGGGTTGCACACTGGAATACATATCATAGTTTGAAGAATGGTTATTCTTCACCCACTTGGCTTTTTTTTTACACTAATAAAATGAATTCACATGATCAAAGTGTGATTTAAGAAGACATAAAATTATGTATTATACATAATCATATAGGTATTTGTATATATGCATATGTGTATGCATATATGTATATATGCATATATAACAAGAGCATCTGAAGAAATTATTCCTTTATTGAATATTCCTATTTCATTTGGATTCACCAAATCCACTGGACATCCTCTATGACAATGATCAGCTTCTATGGCAAGGAAAAGTCTGCCTATTTTACGTCTTTTTTGATATTTATAGTTAAAAAATTATTGCTATTGCTATTGCTATTTTTTAAAAAAAATTGTATAATTTAATATATGCATAGGAAATACCTCATTAGAGTACTTTTAAACTGTCTATTTGTGATAGAGAATAAAATAATTTGAATGATTTGGATCTATTTTATGTGTTTTATGTTTTATGAGTCATGCCAACATACGTATACAGTTAGCAAATAAGAGTCACTGTTGTCAAATATGTCCTCTTGAATTCCTTTGTAGATCTCTTCTTATTCAACTGGAAACTTCTTCAGATTAAACTTATATTGATTTGCAATAAGTAAATTCCTTTTAATTCCTGGCACTTAGAAGTTTCTTAATAAAAAGGACTTGATGCCAGGTCTTCTAACACTAAATGTAGAGACCTTTTTCCATTACCATACCTTTCTAATCATGTCCTATTTTATAGTGCAATTATGTAAGTATATGTGTTCTATCCAACCTGCTAGAATGTAACTCTACAGTTCTCTGATAGTATCTTACTCATCCTTATAAAGTCAGTCCCTAGAACAGGGCCTTAGACTTCAGATATCTGATAAATGTCTGTTCAGCTGAATTGAATTTATTATAAATCTTTACAGAGAGAGTCTTCAACTTTCATTTAGAATTTTTATGAGGTAATACTAGCTGGCTTTCCATACTTGACTCAACCAAGGGTCAAACCCTAAAATACACAATTTTAGGTCCTCTGATTTTGCCTTAATCTCAAAATTTGATCTAACCCATATGTGATTTGTTTAACTAAAAAACTTAGTTTTCTATATTATTGAACCTGTAAAATTTTATTTCCTTTTTCAATGCCTCTGGTCTCCAATGAACCATATTTCCTTAGGGAGCTTCTTCCTCTGAAATCATAGTTAAAATACTTTTTTTACTGTTCAGAATATATGTCTAATTTCACTCAGTATCCTCCTCACATAAACAACACTACTATGAACAACATTATAAATAACACAACTCTGACATAATTATCTTCTCCAATTGTTCCCTTTACTTGCACATTTATACTCTCTTTTAGTTATATATCAATAGTATGTTATATAAAACAATGAACTTGAAGTAAGAAATATCTGGTTTTGAATTCTGCCTCTAACCTTTACTAGCTATCTCAACTTAAGCAAGTGACTGCTCTGACCTTTAGTTTCATCATGTATAAAATGAAAATAATATTAATAACAGTAATAATGTCACTACCACCATGTCCCTAAAACTTTCTCACCCTGAAAGGTCCCTCTGCTCCTGGGGTCCCTTCCTCAGATTGTTTAGCTCCTAAATAACCTCTATTTTAAGGAAGTGCCCTGACCAGTCACTTTACTACCTCATTACCTTGAAGGCTCCTCATAGAACTATTAAGAATGTCAAATGAGAAAATTTATGTAAAACCGCTTTGAAAATATTAAAGAACTATACAAATGTGAACTATTATTAAAAAATGAATAGGTTTCAAAACTTTTAAATGGAAAAAATTTTATTACACATGGACTTTCATTGATCAGAAATTAGATTCTCTTCATGGCATTCCTGCTCTTGAGATTTTCCTAATAACCATGGTCCTGATATTGTTTTGGAATATTATTGGGAATAGAGAGCCTTTGTTATGATCTTCTTCCCTAGACTGCAAATTGTTTAAGAAATCCCCAGTCAAATTTTTTAACACTTCACCTGATACAATTATAGTCTTGCAATTATTATGAGAAACGTTCATAGAAAATTACAGCCAAAAATATTTTAGTTGTAGTTTAATCCAAATGACCTATTTTACAGATAGAAAAATTGTGGCCCAAAGAGGGTCAAGTCAATTTCCCATGTCTACATAACTGTTCAGTTTCAAAAACAAACTAAACTGTAGGTGTCATGATTCTCAGTCTAGTGATCTTTACAGTTTACCTTAAGTTCCAAAGCATAAAGGACTCATAAATAAAATAATATTTATTAAAAAGAAAAAATAATATTCCTTTATCCCCAAAACTACATTTCACAATTAGAATTACACCCAAAAGATAGTCAAATGTTTTTAAACATTAACTGGTTCAACCATTACTCATATGATAAATGAAATATGTAATTTTGCTGAATGTAAGAAGAATTTGAATGATACATTGTTAAATTTCATTTGGATTGGCAATAAAGATAATACTAAAAACATTTTTAAATACCTGATATCCTCTTGGATCTCAATTTCTCATTTTTAAAATGTCATGGTTGAACTGGATCATTTCTAAGATCTTTCATAACTCTAAATACAAGTGTCCCATTGTCCATCACATAGCATATAACAACTAGATTGATAGTTCCATCATTCATCCAAGCAGTCCACATTAGCAAAAAAGAATATCCATCTAAGAACCTGAAATGCCTCAGACTTCAATAGGTCTATGTTGCATGTAACTGTATCTATAAATCAATACATTCCTGAAACTAGTTATAATAATATCTAATAATACAACTAGCATTTATATAGCACTTTAAGATTTGCATGGACTTTACAAATACCATTTCATTTGATCTTCACAACAATTCTATGAGACAGATGCTATTATTAGCCTCATTCTCACAAATGAACAAACAGACAAAGGATAAAAGACTTATCTAGTACCTTACAGCTAGTAAGTATCTGAAGCTAGATATGAACTCAGGTACAAATCTTCTTGACTCCAAGTACTTTCAGTACTGTGCCACTTAAAGGCTTTATACATGGAATAATACTAATACCTCCCTGGATGGCAAACCCTTCAATTCATATGATCATACATATTTTGAGTTAAAAAAAAGAATTTAGGAATCATCCAGTCCGTCTCCCTTATAAGTTGTTGAAAGTCAGACAAATTCGAGATTTGCTAAGTTCTTACAGGTAGCAAGTGGAAGAATCAGGATTTGAACTTTAGTCCTATGATTCCCAATTATGCACAGGGAGCTCACTTCAATAAAAAACAAACAAACAAACAAAAAACATTTCTTAAGCACATACTATGTGCAGAGACCTGTCCTAGGCAGGTGGGAATGGTTATAGAAGATATCACAGTTCAGATAAGACATAGCCCCTGATCTTATGAATTTTACTATTATGTACTTGAAAGGAATAGAAGTTTTAGGGAGAATTGAGTCAGGATGAGACAAATAATAGAGAGAAACCAGAAAACTGAAAAAGGCTATGTTTATATGGCATGAGTTAGCACAATTTAGCAGAGGAGAAAAAGGGGGAGGGTTTGATTATATCTGTTGCACTAACTCAAATTTGGTTCAACTTCTACTTTGACTTCCCCGTGGAGACTTCTTATGGTAGACCCAGCCCAGGTTTTCAGAATAAACCTGGTTTCTTCAGCTATTCCTCATATGATATCACCATTCATGTCACTTTTTTTTTTCTGAGTACACACAAGTTTTTCAATATCCCTCTTCAAATGTAGATGAAGAATTGAACTTCTCCAGATGTGATCTGACTACAGCTGAGTAGAGTGGAATACTTGTTATTTGTTGTGGACATTCAACAGTCCAAAATTGCCTTAGAGATTAATGGCACTGCTTTCTCAGTATGGCTAATTTGATCTGAAATTTTGTGCTTCCTATTTCTTTGATTCAGGTGTATCATAATATAACTAGGGTTTTTAGCTAAGAAATATCATTTTTTTACTAATAAATGGGGAGAGAATGAGAAAGACCAGGAGAAAAATAGAAATAACAAAGAGGAGTTAACAGAGGAGGGCATATGAGAAAAAGGAATGAGGTGGAATTCACTAAACGGTTAGTAGTAAAAATTTTTAAAAGGGGAGTGGGAGGGTACTTGAATGTGTTCCATCCCACTGAGAGCAAAGAAATTTGGTGTTTAGGAAGGCAATTAGGATGTCTGAATTAGATACTAGGGGGGATACTTAGACATGAAATAATAATGTTAATCCAGGGCAATTTAGTCATTGATGAAGCATGATAGAGGAAAAAAGGCTGACTCAAACCTGAGTTTGAATACTAGCTCAGTAGTTATTACTACTTGTGGACTTTGGGCAAGCAAATTAATATAACTAGAATGAAGTTTATTTATAAAAGAATACTTAGATTAGGTGACCTCCAGAGTTCCTTCTAATTCTAAATTTATAGTCTTATAGCCAGTCAGAGGTATAGACTATCTTGAGAGGGAAAGATTTCATGTGTGGCTATTTGTATAGACAGGAGGTCCATAATTGAATATTTGTAAGTTAGAGAATACCTATACTGGATTCAAAACATAAAGGGAGGACGATGAATTTTTAATTTGCTTTCAAGGAAAAACTGAAAGAAACAATGGATCAAGTTTATTGAACCCCAAAAAGGCAATCTTGCAAAATTTAAAATAATTTAAAAATATATGAAAATAATCCACAAATAAATGTCATTGTGTTTTAATAATTGGATTAAAATTATATTGGTTTCCTACAATGTAAGATGCTATTGAAACCTTGTCTTTGGCTCTAATAACAATGAAATTCATATAGTGCTCAAATTGGCAGAGAATTATGACATTTAAAATTTTTACACCTAATTTTAACTGCTCTTCATATCTACTTTTATTCAACAGGATTGAATTTGATTATTGAATTATTCAATAGGATTTTATTCTCTTTAGAAATAGCTCAAAAATGAGAAATACAGAGAAGCCATTTTCCATGTCATTGAAGGTTGAAGAAAAAGAAAATCTAGTTAGTGCTGCCAACTTCAACAAAATTCCTATTCTAAAACCTCATCATAGTGGGTGGAGGTGTGCTCCAAGGCGATGTTAGCAGAATTCAACCATTGGCAGGTTCTAGCAAGCTAGAAAGGCTTCCAGTATAGTCAATAGACTGAGCAACAGCCTACTTTGTCTGTTGGCCAGGAACCAATCTAAGTATAGAGAGGCTCTTCACCAGAAAGCTGATCACCAGGTGTTGAATATGGCATATGACTGTGTGTCTGCACAGGTAATGGACAAAAGAATTAAAATTGGACCCCATTCCTGTGTGTTCCCTTCCTGCTTCTATAAAGAAGGTGATAAAAAATCAGGAAAAAGATCAGGGAAAGAGAGAATGAGAGGCAGAAAAGTGAAGTAATTAGAAAGGCATCTAAACATTGGGGAAAAGGTTGAAGAGAAAGAGATTCAAAGTACATGGCTATTTAATTCAGTTAGATAACTCCTTACCAGCTATGTTCAATGGGCGTTTGATAGGAAGCTCTTAACTGTAGTAGGTATTCTCTTGTTGTTGTCCAGTTCTGTTGTGTCCAGTTCTTCATGACCTCTTGGACCAGACTTTTCATGGGATTTTCTTGTCAAAGACACTGAAGTAGTTTGCCATTTCCTTGTCCAGTAGTCTTATGTTGGAAGCTAACTAATTTCCAAAAAACAATTTGTACAAAGTAGTTTCATCTTAGAAAAGTTGGGGACATTCTTACATGTAAATAAAGCTTTCTTTAAGAATCCTAAGGCCTCAAGACAATGAAGAAGTATGGCCAAAAGGCAGTATGCCATGGCCATTTCCTATGAAAACTGACCACAAGAGCTAATGACAAGAATAACAGAGGATTGATGATTTTCCTGCCAATTGCTATGGAGGAAAGAGGAAATTTTTTAGTGATCTGCATAGAGTATACAAGGGTAGGTAGCCTTCCTGCCATACCCAAGCAATTGATATATAATTGCGAATTGCATAATGGTCATCTTCTTAGAAGAAAAAATGAAAAAAATGAAAAATAAAACAATCCTAAGTGAAATATGGGAGAAAAAGAGAGAGGAGGAGGGAGGGAGATAGAAAGAGAAGGGAAACAGAGAGAGTTAGGAAGGGAGAAAGGGGAAAAAAGAGGAAGGGACATTTAAAAGAATTTGAGGAAAATTTGGATGAACTCCAATTTATAAAGAATATGTACAAAAGATTGCAAAAGAAGCATTTAGCAAAGGAAATGTGTAAAAGCAGTCAGATGTTTTTAAACTTTTAAAGATTTCAGGGAAAATTAAGTCTTTCTTTTAAAAAATGTAAGACAGGCCTCAAAGTTAAAAAAAAAAGTAGATGGAGAGGTAGAAAGGAATTATAGAATAAAAAGTAGAATAAAATAATCTGGAACTGGCTGAGGGTAGAGTTGGGGAGAAATTATTTCAAGAAAAACAGAATTCCTAGAGCTTATTTGAAAAAAAAAATAAAGCAAGAGATATGGACCTCAGTGGATTGGGATCTAGGCCTAGAGATAAAAGGTCCTGGATTCGTATCTGAACTCGGACATTTCCTAGTTCTGTGACCATGGGGAGGTCACTTAACCTTATTCTCTGGCACTTCTGTGTGGGATTCAATACACTGTATTGATTCTTAGATGAGAGATAATGGTTTAAAAAAAGGGGAAAAAAGTAAAGTAAGATTTTCATATGGGAGAGGGACAAAGTCTAAGATTGGAGGTACCTAGCATTGATTGTCATATGAAAACTGAAATAATTTAACATGATTTCATATAGGAAAAAATGAACAACAATTATAGCATTAAGAAATAATGAATTTATTTTGATCCACAAAATGGAAGGGAATTACCAAATGGATTCAGAAAAAATTCAACATACAAGAAAAATAACTAGTTGACTTTTACATAGCACTTAAAGACTTGTAAAATGCTTTTAAAAAACTTATCTCATTTTCTCCTCACCATACTGGGAGGGAAGTGCTATTTATCTCAATTTTTGCAAATGAGGAAACTGAGGCAAGCAGAGATGAAGTGAATTGCCTAAGATTATACAACTTGTAAATATCTGAGGCTAAGATTCTGACTCTAGTTCTAGTGATCTATGCATTGTACCACTTAGCACTCACTAGCAAAGAGAAGTAGAGATTCATATAAGGGTAAAATGAGGTGATAAGATGGAATGTATTATGCTTAAAATGAATCCAAAAAAGTAGAAGAGAGGCAACAATAAATATAGATATTGTCAAAATACATGAACCAGAAAGCTTCTTTGTACTTTAAAGAGCCATAGGTAATGAATCAATATGAATATTATAGCAAATATACATGTTCTGAATAACACAGTGTCTAAGTATTGAACTGAAAAACAAATTGATAAAAGAACTATAGGTAGTAAGAAAACAATTCTAGATTACCTCATTATTCCTCTTTCTGCCCCTGAAAAAAAATCTAATTGAAAGTGAACCAAAAAGAAATTATAGTTCTGAAAAGAATGTTGGGAAAATTAGATAATCGTGAAAAACATATTTTCATGTTGATTATGCCCCAAATTTTATTCTGTATTCTGCATTCTAAGTCTATCACTTGTTAGGTGATTGTCAAAAAAAAATAAAAGAGAGAGAGAAAAAGAAGAGGAGATAGAGAAGGGGAAGAGGAAGAGAAAGAGAAGAAGGAAAAAGAGAAGAAATAACAAGAACAAAAAGCTGGATGACAACCGATCCGAGGAATCTTGGACAGATGGGTAAATATTTTTCTTCAGTGATTTTTCAGTTGTGATCAACCCTTAATGACGCTATTTGGGGTTTTCTTGGCAAATATCCTAGAGTAGTTTGTCATTTCCTTCTCCAGCTTATTTTACAAATGAGGAAACTGAGGGCAACAAGATTAAATGACTTGCCCAGGATTATGTAAGTGTCTGAGCTCAGATTTGAACTCAGGAAGAGAAGTCTTCCTCACTCCAGGCACAGTGCTCTCTCCATTGAGCCACTCAGCTGGTTGGGTATAGATCAGGTTTTATGGCTTCTGTGCTCATTTCTTTTGCTAAGGTTTGGTATTAAATTTTCTCATTATAGAATATTTATGGGGGAGAAAGGAGCTAGGCTTAGAATCTATCATTTATAATATTATTTTTATGAGAAAATGTGTTGAAGTGCCAAATAACTGATCTATCTGCTGACCTATTAACTTGGGACATGTCATCCTAAAGTTGTAGTCTGTCCCTCAGAACTTGTCAACCACTACTTTTTGCTAATCATCTACAGTGTCTGCTGTGTTGCTTGAAAAAAAATTTATTCACAATTCAGGCTACAGCAAAATATGTACAATTTAGGTCCATGTGATAATTTTTCAGGGTATTGTAAGTAATTTGACAAGTAGAGAAGCACCATTATATAGTGCACAGATGGTAGCAGATCTTAGAGTCAGGACAATCTAGGGTCAGGCCCTTCCTTCGACACATACTTGCTGTGTGACATGATCAAGTCACTTAACCTTTAAGTGGCCCAGGAAACTTTCTAACAGTATAGTTGACAACGGAATCAGTAGATAGAATAGAATTTCTATGCTGGAAATTTTCCACACCAATGAAACAACAGATGATGATCAAAAATAAAAGAAAAAAAGAGGAAAAGAAAGGAGGAAGGAAGGAAAGACCCACTTAAAAAAATTGACACTTCTAGTTTTTCATCTTTCAGTAGGATTAATACTTAAGCTAAGGAGAAGTGAATAAATTCATCATAAGCAATATATTAATCATCTCATATATTAGGCACTGTTTTAGGTTCTGGGGATATCTAAAATACAAAAAGTTCCCACTTTCATTCCATTTTCCCACTTCTGATGTGAAGCAAACCTCTCTTGAACACTTTGGACTCTTTCTCCTTCCATTCCTGTCCTCCAACCCCCCTTTTCTACCTTTCCTATAATCTTTCTCTAGATACCCTTAGCAGCAAACAAATGATCAGTGGGGGAAGAGAGAACGTTTATTCCTCTTTTTATTTTATTTTTCTACCTCAAAACTTAAAAAACACCTAAATAAATACTCGATGTAATATAAATATCCAGTCATGATTGAAAAAGACAAATCTGACCATAACAACTTGATAATACAATTGTTCCTTCTCCTCTGCATTCTTGTCCTACCCCATTCCCTCAACCTCTTGCCCCCTACTTATTCATCGCAGTGAGCTGAAAGATTTATTCTTTGATAATGCATATTTGCAATCCTTCCAGATCAAAACCAAACTGTATTTCAACTTTACTTTTCCTGGAGCAAGATATGTCGAGGCAGATCGCCCAAAGCATATTAGAACTGCCCTGCAGTCAATGACACGAATGAAGTAAGTATACAATGTTAAAGTGCTTGGAAATAAGACAGCTAGAATGTAATTGGCTTGGATCTCAGGATTTATAGGGCAGAGACAACAGGACTCTTGGTAAATCATGTCCATTTTTCTTTTTTTTCCTATTCTAAAATGATCATTAAGCTGAAGATGAAAAATTTTCAGGAGAATCATATACATACATGCACATATATACATAAATATAGACACACATACGTATATGTATATATACAGATGGACATCTTAATGCAGAGTGATCCACCCATCTCTCCAATTAGCCTACTGGGTGCAGCTTGATATAAAGCTGAGACTGGAGCCCTGAGGACATAAAGCAAGAGAGGGAGAGCAACATAGCTCAGCATGTTTTCAGGAAATCCAATTATTTGTCTGAAGCTTTGAATTCAAAAGTGGATTCAAAAAGTCCTGAAGCAATTATGATTTGCACTGAAAGAGAGACTAAAGCCAGAAGCCAAGCATATTGTTTTGGGCTCTGACATTACATTAATATAGTAAAGACCCCTTAGCAGCATAACTTTAGCATTTAACTAAAATAAATTAAAATTTCCATGAGAATTTTTCAAGTTGAGTAAGTTGATAAAAAATAGACCTGTTCTTTTCTAATATTTTTCAGAAGAGATGATCCTTGACACAACTGAAATTGTACCTGGGAGTTATAGACTTTCTAAATTTACAAATGAAAATTCTGGACTCAAAAACATCGGAACCTGGACCCAATTCCTGTCACCTTGTACTGTGAAAGAAATTTCAAGATCAGCAACATTATCTCTTAGGACAGTTAGAGAAGAGCCCATATTGAAGATGATACTCCAGTACTTTTCTCAGCAAATAATCTTGTACAAACTTAATACTTGATGATAAATTAAAAAAAAATACTTGTCTGTGATTTAAAAAAAAAAAGCTTGAATATTTATTGATGATGATGATGGTAACTGGTGAGCTGGTACAATATAGTGATTAGAAGGCTGGCCTTGGGATCAAAACGATCTGAATTTGTCTCACTTCTGACCAATGTTGGCAATATAGCCCTGCGCAAGTCATTTAATCTTTTAGTGTCCTAAGCAGTTCTCCAATGCAGAGCGAGCAAGCAAGAGAGAGAGAGACAGAGACAGACAGACAGACAGACAGAGATACTACCTACATACCTATTATTCTCATGAAATTATTGAAACTACTTTTCCAAAATTTAAGATATGTCATATTATGCCTCAATTCTGTCTCCTCTGCTAGAAACTCTAAGAGGGAATGGTGACTTCTGCCTAGAGTTCTCCTCATTTACACTGTAATGCTGAGTTATTCCCTATTAATGAGAATGAGATCCAGAATAGTATTTCTTCCTGTTGGTTGGTTCCTCTACCTTTTGAAGGATGAAATAATCACTGAGGTAAATCAATATTGTAGCATTAGCTACTTTGTATGATACCGGCATTTGTCTGTATAATTGAAGTTTCCCATTACCACTATATCATACGTCTGTGCTAGCCTTGTGCTATTTCCTAAATTTCTCATCTATTTCCTCTTTCTGTCCAAATGATCCATAGTTTAGACAACAAATCACTTCTCTTCATTCTTCCACTAACCTTTACCCAACTATGTTTCAAAATGCTTCTGTTTAATGGCTCCTGGATTTTCTCACATGACTTTACTCTAAAATATGTTTCAATCCCATCTCCCACTTTATTTTTTTAATAGATGAGGAGACTGAGATGAGAGGTAAAGTGACTTATAAAAAAGTAGTTGGATTTGAACCCTGGTCTCCCCAACTGAAACAACAACACAATTTCCATTGTGTCATGTGATATAGTCTACCAATGTCTTGCTAATGTTTCTTCTTATTGTACTTTTTTTCACCTCAGTGGTACTTCTGGCTTCAAAAAAAAGGAACTCTTACTTATATCACAAAGTTTTACTTTAAGAGAAACTCCTACAGGGCTATTTTCTGATTGTATTTGGTTCAAATACTAACTCACTCTGTGACTTTGACTTCTCAAGGCCTCAGTTTCCTTTTCTATACATAGAGCTGTACCCTGAGTTTTCTGAGAAGTGTTCAGCTATCTATAATCTTAAAGATTGGGAAGGTGCTTTTGAATTTTGATTCAGGGAAGACTACTTAAAGTTCTCCAAAGAGACTAACACTCAGACTTCCCCACATATGTTTATTTAGTACTATTTAAACTTGTTAAGGCTTTTGAACTTTAATAGCATGGACAAGATTAGTCTGAGAAATGAATGAGTTGCTATTCATTAAGATGAATATTTTCATTTCACAGAAAGCGAGCACCTGAGGCAAACATTTTGAATAGCACACCACTTATTATTCATAATGAAATGTTTATTACATGATAAATAATGATGCATTGAGTGTTATATTCATACTCAGTGTTGAAAATAACAACATAAGGATACTGAAACATTTAAAGTTAGCTTGATCGTTCTGTTACTTTGTACTAATGAAAAGGAGAGTTAAACAGAACTGGAGTTAATGAGAACTAGGTCAGATGATCTAGGTCAGGGAGACTCGTCTTCATAAATTCAAATCTGGCCTGAGACACTTACTGGTTGTGTGACTCAGGCCAAGCTACTTAATACTGTTTGCTTCCACTGTAAAATAAGCTGGAGAAGGAAGTGACAAACTACTCCAGTATCTTTGCCAAGAAAACCCCAAATGAGAACACAAAGTGTCAGAGAGGACTGAAATGACTGAACAACTACAAAATTAACCATAAGCAAATCACTTATTTGGGCCTCAACTTCATTGACTAATGAAACTAGAGCTAGAAGACAGAGATCTCAGAAGCCATCTAATACAATCTCATCATTATACAGATAAGAAAACTGAGGGCAAAGAAACTAATGGCTTGAACACAGGGCATGTAATTATATAAAGCCAGTTACTTCTTCCTCTATACAATTGGAATACATAATCTCTGTATATTATTTCAATTCTAAAATCCCATGATCCTAATTAAAGAATTAGGAGTGCCCCATCTACCTCTCCTCTGATACTCAATTCTGACTACACTTTTCTTTCATTTTGATTGTGAGAAATTTGGAAAGGAAAGCAATTGAGAGTCAGAGGTAAAGGGAAGAAGTCAATAGTTAGGGTAAAAGGGAAGAACCAACATCTTTTTCTACATATACCATGATAAAAATAGAAGGAAGTCAGTAGGTTGAATAATTAAATGTTTTTGGAAAGAAGATCAAATATTTCTCACAAGAGATAAGAAGAATAATTCTTAATCAAACAATAAATAAAGTAGTCATAAAAGATAAAATAGAAAAAATGTCCAACATTTAATTAAAAAAAACTTTTTCTCAAATAAAGGTAGAAGAAAAAGAGAATAAACATCATAATAAATATTCCTGGTAAAAGTTGTATACACAAAATATACATGAAATTGACACAAATTTATAGAATTGAGTCATTCACAGGATCAAAGATTTAGAAGTAGAAGAGATCCTGAAAGTTATTGATTCCAAATTATTTATTTATCATTGAAGGAACTAAGACCTTGAATGGTGAAATGATTTTTTCACAGAGTAGGCAGGAGATCCAAAATTTAAACATAGTTCTCTTGACTCCAAATTAAATGCCTTTTACACTATACACCATTGAAATGATAGTGAACCTTTTAAAGATAGAGTGCCAGGCCCCATTTCCCCCTCAGAACTAGTACCATGCCCTGCCCTCCCATGGAGTGCTGAAAACACCCCGCCCCACATTCCCCTACACAAGGGAGGAAGAAAGTGCTCCCTTTGGACTGCTGGATGGAGGGGCGGGTGAAGCGAGGAATGTTCTCAGAGAGTGTAGAGAGGAAGAGAAGGGTGGCACAAGCTCTTTACTCCCCTCCAGCTCTTCCACCTATGAGCCATCCACTTTGCCCATTCTGCACTCTCATTGGACTATTAGGCAGAGAGGGGAGTGATATGAAAAAATTTTGTGAGGTGCAGTGGAGAGGGGAATGGGAGCCACCTTGCCCAAGTCCCTCTGCCTTTTTAGAAAGGAACTCTGGAGGAGTGGGGAGAGTGGCCATGTGCCCACAGAGATGCTCTGCATGCCATATTTGGCACCTATTCCATAGGTTTGCCATCAATGCTCTATTGCCTTTTTGATAGATTTGTCATTGAAAGATATGAACAATTTTTTAAAGGAGGAATAGATGACTAAATGAATATGAGTGCCAAGTTACCATTAAGAAAAATTAAAATTAAAATAATTCTGATGTGTCCACTCATAATGTGCAAATTGACAAAGATGAGATAAGAAGGAAACAGTAAATTTTGAGAAACTAGGGACAAATAGTTATAACGATATACTATTAGTTGAGCTGTGAGCTTGTTTGACTTCTGGATTTCAATTAGGAATTATACAAGTAAAGTGATTATACTTGCACTACCCTTTGAAACAATAAGACTCAAAGGCTCAATGTATTTCAAATTTTAAAGGAATGCTCTTTTTGATAAAAAAAAAAAAAGACCTGGAAACAATGTAGATGCCTATAAATTAAGGATGAACAAATGATGGATAGGAGGAATTCAGAAAAACTTGAAAAATGCCTAAAAATCAGACCAAGAACAAAGTAATCAGAATAAAAAACCAATATACACAATGATAACAATGCAAATCAGAGGTTCTCAACCAGGGATGCATTAAAATATTTTTAAACTCATTTCAAAATATAGATATGACATTGTAAAAACTTTTATTTAATATTTTATTTATATTAATTATATTTTAATTGATTTTTTCCAAATAGTATGTTATTTTGTTTTCTTAATTTAAAACCATTCTGAGATGGGATCCATAGGCTTACAAAAAGGTTAGCAAGTCTAGTTTTAAAGGAACAGATCATTAAAAGTGAATTTAAACAGTGAGTCAAAGCAAGTCAAAAATCCTTCACTAAGTCTATTATAAGCCAGGCACTGTATTAAGTGCTGGGGACTGTGAAAATTTAACACTAGTCTATCAAGACAACTTTGGATTTCAAACCAGAGGATCTTACTTCTGAACCTCTGATCTGTATCTCTTTAAGACTCTTAGATAAAGTCTCCCTACAATGCTGGAAGATGCCATACCTGTGCTATGTGGCTGTTCTAAGGACTTACATAGTGACTCCTGGCATTCAGAAGACCTGCTTCTGATCTGGATTAAGGTCATAGTCTGCTAAATTAGAGGGGCTCAAAAAGGGCTGTCATGAGGAGTATATATTGGATTAGGGAAAGGAAGGTCTCTTGCCATGGAACAGGGGAGAGAGGTGGTTCTTTGAGCCTATTTCCTTATTTGAAAATGGAAATACAGGGGGTAGCTAGGTGGGTCAGTGGATTGAGAGCCAAACCCAGAGATAGGAGGTCCTGGGTTCAAATATAAGCTCAAATACTTCCTAGTATTTTGACATTGGGTAAGTCACTGAAACTCTATTGCCTAGCCCTTACCAGAATTCTGCCTTGGAACCAATATTCAGTATTGATTCTAAGATGGAAGATAGGGGTTTTAAAAAAAAAAATTGAAAACTGAAGTACTACACCAAGCACCTACCTCATAGAGCCATTGTAAAGGTAGGTGCTTGATGTGTGTATGTGTGTGTGTGTTTGGCTACATACACAAAATGTATAGAATTTTAGTTCTTAAAGAAACCTTTAGTGAAGAGATAGCATGGAACTGCCCAAATATGATTGACTTGGGGTTGGACAACCTGGCCTTTAATCCCATGTCTGCCACATGCTCTATCTTTTTGGACAAGTCAGTTTGCTTTTCTCATCTTCAGTTTCCTTAACTAAAATGAAAGAGTTGGGACAAATGACCTCTCTGGTTTATTCCAGTTCTAATTTATGATTCTATGATCTAGACCCAGTGAGGTAAAGTGCTCCAAAGGATAGAAGGAACTATACTAAAAATCTGAGTTTCTTGTCTCTCACTCTAATGATATATTGCACTTTTTGAACTTGATTTATAATCAGTTCATTGCTGAAAGAACCTGGCATAGAATAGTCTCGTCAAACCCCACATCTAACTCATTTGAGACTTGTCGAAGTGATAGTTGTGGCTATATGATCTAAGACATTATGATCAGCTTTGTCAGGTTTGATTTTAAAGGAAATAGGAATAGGGAATATTCAGGGAGTGGCTCTACTGGCAGAACTGGCTTTCTCTCCTATTCCACCCAACTCCTATTTATCATCCTTCTGGTCATGGCATAAAGCACATATCTTCATCATTAGTATTTATGAATAGTAACAATAACAATATCTGAATGCTATATGCTAGAGTTGTAGCATACCACTGGCTTGTAACCAGTTCATTAATCTTCAGACTTAACTCTAGCAAATTAGTTAGTCCTGGAAGTTAAAAATAGATCTAATGGGATTTGGAGTTTCATTGAGTCATATTGAGAAGTGACAGCTTGGTTCTGGAGTTCTGGTACTCCTGGGAAACTTCAACAAAAGGATACCTGTGAAGGAAAGTTGCTGAAATTAGATGCAGAATTTTAACTTCATCAGAACTTTGGCCTGAAATCTCAACAAGTATTATGGTGGGATTGGCAGTAGACTACTATTTTCGTGATAGCCAGGGAGTACCCAGTCTGGCCCAGAAGCAAGTTCTACATAGCTAAGCCAAAATGTGACTACTAAATCCCTAGGTTCAGATACTGGCAAAAGAGCATAATAGGGGGCAGCTGGGTAGCTCAGTGGATTGAGAGCCAGGCCTAGAGATGGGAGGTCTTAGGTTCAAATCTGACCTCAGACACTTCCTAGCTGTGTGACCCTGGGCAAGTCACTTGACCCCCATTGCCTAGCCCTTACCACTCTTCTGCCTTAGAACCAATACTTGGTTCTAAGATGGAAGATAAGGATTAAAAAACATTTTTTTTAAAGAGCATAATCTCTTGAACAGAGAAAGCAAAAAGGGAGATAAAATAGCCTCATTTCATAGGAACTATTTTACCAGAGCTAGAATTATAAGGGAGGTGATTATAACAATAGTAAATGCACTGATAACATTTCTTTCTCATTATAGTATATAGTATCTTTCTGTCTTCTGATCCCCCCCACACACTGGGTATTAATACAATGTAAAATTTTCCAGAGTAATTATCAATATGCACCTCAATAGTGCTATTGTCCATGCACAGGTAAGAGACAGAAACAAAAATAGTAAACAGAAGTATTTGTTATATTATGTACAAGATTCCTCAATTCAATGAAATATGCCAACTTCTTTAAAAATGTATAAATTTTAAGTTTGTTTTTTTTTTTTTTGCAGTGAATAGAATGCTCTGGCAATGTCACTGATTTTCTTCATTTACTAAGATATAAGCTAAAAGAACCCAGCTGACATCAAATTGGGTATTCCCATCCACCTGTAAATAGCTAAATGAATTGTGATACTACATAATATAATGAATAGAATATTGCTGTGCTATAAGAAATGGAAAAAAATGAAAAATTCAGGGAAGCATGAAAAGTCATATAAGAATTGATGCTGAGTGGAAAGAATAGAATCTGGAACACAATATGCACAAAGATTATAAAACTGTAAACAGAAAGAATAAAAAGAACGTCAGTGGTATGTGGATTAATTAAAAGTCCTAAGCTTGTCCTTAGGTCAGCTTAGGTGGCTCTAAAGTGCTAGGCCTGGAATCAGGAAGATTCATCTTCCTGAGATCAATCAAAGCTGGCCTCAGACATTTACCAGCTGTGTGACCTTGTGAAAATCATTTAACTCTGTTGGCCTCAGTTTCCTTCTCTATAGGATAAAATAGAGAAGGAAACGGCAAACCACTCCAGTATTTTGCCAAGAAAACCCCAAAGGAAGTAACAAAGAGTTGAACATGACACAACTGAACAGCAACAAAAATTGTCTCTGAAGAAGGAATTAGAAAAATGTATCTTCCTCCCTGCTTTGAAGAATTAAGGGGATTATGGCTATGGAACATTGCCTAGACTCTGCAATTCAGTTGATTTCTTGGTTAATTTTGCTGAAATGCTTTTTTTCCCTCATTCCTTCTTGTTCTTTCTTTTAATGAATCAGAAAGAGAAAAGAGATATATGAAAATGAAATGTAGTGATAGGCAAAGGGACTGGAGTGTGAGTCCACTAGTAGCTGGAACATAAGACATTGGAATCTCCTCTGTCAATGCTTGTCGGAAACTTTTTTTATAATAGAGAATTGTCTCAAGTGATGAGAGGTTAAGTGGCTTACCCACGATTATGTAGTGTGTCTGAGGTAGAACCTGAGTTCAGGTATTCTTAGCTCAGAAACCAGCTCTGTTCATTCTATCATACTGTCTGAGCAAAAAGAAAGGTGATATAAAACAAAACACACAACTAATTTAAATAAATAAATGGATGAATTTATAGGTGATGGGTAAGTAGAGAGAGAGAGGGAAGAAGAGAGAGAGAGAGAGAGAGAGAGAGAGAGAGAGAGAGAGAGAGAGAGAGAGAGAGAGAGAAAGCTATAAAAACAAATAGATTAGACAGATAGAGAGACAGACAGAAAGATAGAGAGTTAGGACTTCCAAGACCCACATATATCTCTGAAAGGTGTATTGCCTGTTAGTCATTTTGAAATTTGGCAAATCTAGAAAATGCTTTTTCAGGTTCTTGTCTATGGAGAACATGTATATTGCAATCACCAGCTCTGTAACCTGATGTTTGAATTCATCTGTTCCTTCATCACATTCTTGTTTCACATAAAAAAGTCTTTGTGCATTTAGAATTGCTCTAAAACCAAAATACCATATATTTCACAATGAGGCAATTACATGGTCCTGTCTCCCCTGATGTAATTGAGAATATTTGGAAAGCTTTCTGTCCTGGAAGAGGGCCTTCACTTTGAATCTCACGTTCTACCTCAGTGAAGGTAAGACCACCCACTCCCTGAGCTTGCAGATGTGTGCTCCTTTGTTTGGTTTTTTAAATGGCTTCAAGGGCCAACCTGAGATGAAGCACACATTCCATTTAGAAATAAAATATGGAGCCTAGCCAGGATTTTCTCTTCTTTCTATAGCACTATACTTGAAGCACCAGTTTTAGGAACTGACCCTGTTTAATTTGGGGGTTATACAGACAAAAATATCGAAGTGAGGGTGTTTTATTTTGTTTTGTTTTTGAGAACTGAATTTCTCCAAACCACAAACATTGATCTTAATTGTTCTGGGAAGTGATGAGGTGTTCACTCTTGTAGAAGTAATTCATTTTGCTCTATACTCCTAAAAGATGGGATGTAAAATTTTTCTCACTGACTTTAATTTTAAATACCTTTTTTTCTGTATCTTAACACTGGAAAGTATTGACTATCTTCAGTTGTTTATTGTTACAATGATTCTGGTATAATTCATACCTGTGGATTTTTGTTTCTCTTTCTCTTCCAATGCAAAAAAGTCTGAGAGCTTCAGTTACTTTTCCATAGTCAAACCAGCAATAAATGGTAAAGTCAAAACTTCACTCTAGCTTTTCTTGACTCTGAGATAAGCTCTCTATTTCACTATGCCAAGCTGCCTTTCACTGAGATCCCCCTGGGATGTAGCAAGACCAGAGGTGGGAATCAATGGTCTAGGACTAGGTGAATCAATTTAGATATGTAATCACTCAGTTGTTAGTACAGCATAAATCCAACTAATTCAAAGAAACTATATACATTTTAGTTCTATATTTTGAGGATAGAAGTGATCCCAATTCAGAAAACCTTGTTCTTTTCAGCTCAGTATATATATACATACATATATATGGAAAATAAGTATATATATAAGGAATATATATATATATACATATATATGGAAATATATATACATATATATGGAAAATAAGTATATATATAAGGAATATATATATATGGAAAATAAAATGCTATGATGTTGAGAACCATATATGGTTCTCAACAATAGATATAATAGCATTTTATTTTCCTAGTTATCAAACAATCTTGTACATTTTTATGAAAATGACATGAAAAATACTTTTATATGGAAATATTGACTATCACTAGTACTGCCAGTAGAGCTGCCAGGATCTCCTAGAACTGAAGCTACTCCCAGGAGGAAACTGATTTCCTTAAGAAGCAACTTTGGAATCTGATGAGTAGTAAGAGCACTGAAGCAGGTAATTAGCCAGTCATAACCCCAATTCCACAGAGTTGATGAAGCCTCTCAGGGAACATGCTCCCTTAGAGTAGCTTCCACAGGGGGAGAATGTGGATCAATTCATTGATCTGAACTAATTATAAGAGCAAGGCTAGATCAGTGATTTTCAACCTGGTACCTACTCTATGATCAAAGTTTTGATTATAGGGTTCTCCTCTCCCCTACCAAAAAAGAAAAATGTTGTGTGGAAGTATATTGACTTACAAATTAAATTGAAGTTTGTTTTGAAAAAATCTGAAGAATTCCACAGTACCTTTAGAAATGCCCTAGTTGGGAATTGTGGCCTACATAACTCTACTTAAATGCTAACTTGTGAAAAATCAGAATTTCAAGGTCAAAAGGCTAATATTTGGCATTTCTGAGAAGCAGGAAGATTCACAAAATGATGATGATTAAAATTAGAATGAGGTTTCACAGAATTATTAGGAATCTTGGAAGGTTCTAGTACAATTCCTTCATTTTAAGGATGAACAAACTGAGATCCAGAGAACCCATGTGATATCCTTTGAAGACATGTCAGGTATCATTATGATGATTTTGAATATGGAGCTATTAGGAAAAAAAAATTAGTCCTGTTTAGAGAATAGGGAAAGGATGTTACCAAAATTTCATCACAAAACATATGAAATATGCATTTCAGTGTTTCATGATAGAAAAGTAAAACAAATAGAAAAGCTAAAAATTCATTTCAGCATAGAATCAAACCCCAATATTTCCAGAGTCTAATTAGTCAAAACAAATGCATCTTCTCCAAGTACACCTGTCCTGTAAGATTCCTGTCCCTGGCCTCTCATGATTCCAAAACAGTCTCTTTTTTTTCTTGATGTTGCTAAAACATTTGTCTGTGGCTTAGAGGAGATCCAGTATTGGATACAAATCAAGAAAGGATTCTCTCTAGATGATGAGGTCATTTCAATTGTGAAACTAATTTCATGTAGTTCACAAACATTATAGAACATCCTAGTTGAGATACATATTCACTCAGAAGAGTCTGGCCTATCAATACAAGAAAAAAAATAAATTTAGATTGCCTATTATTAGAGACAATTGATATAGTTGAATCAAGGGAGGGAATAAACATTTATTAAATACCTACTAAATACTGTGCTAAGTGCTTTCAAGCATTAGCTCACTTTATCTTCATAACGACTTGGTTTACAGTTGATATAACTGAGGTAGACATAGGTAAAGTGACTTGCCCAGGGTTGTACAACTAGTAAGAGACTAAGGCTGGATTCTAACTTGGGTCTTCCTTATTCTAGGTCCAAAGTTTATCCACTGTACCACATAACTACCATAGAATCATAGACTACAGAACTGGAAGTTATTATTATCAATGTGTAGTTGGTTAATGATAGGTATTTTGGCACATAGCCAAAATTATGATTATTGCTTTATCAACATTAGAGTCCTGCTGTTTTTTCTTAATACAAATTTTACTCATTATGATCTGGAGCTTTACTTCAGCAGAAGAATTTTCTGAAGGTCAACCTTTTGTACAAATAAATCAAAAGGAAATGAAGATGGTCTAAAATGTTTGTATAGTTCGGATTATGAAAGTAAAGAACAAGAATNCACATAAAAAAGTCTTTGTGCATTTAGAATTGCTCTAAAACCAAAATACCATATATTTCGCAATGAGGCAATTACATGGTCCTGTCTCCCCTGATGTAATTGAGAATATTTGGAAAGCTTTCTGTCCTGGAAGAGGGCCTTCACTTTGAATCTCACGTTCTACCTCAGTGAAGGTAAGACCACCCACTCCCTGAGCTTGCAGATGTGTGCTCCTTTGTTTGGTTTTTTAAATGGCTTCAAGGGCCAACCTGAGATGAAGCACACATTCCATTTAGAAATAAAATATGGAGCCTAGCCAGGATTTTCTCTTCTTTCTATAGCACTATACTTGAAGCACCAGTTTTAGGAACTGACCCTGTTTAATTTGGGGGTTATACAGACAAAAATATCGAAGTGAGGGTGTTTTATTTTGTTTTGTTTTTGAGAACTGAATTTCTCCAAACCACAAACATTGATCTTAATTGTTCTGGGAAGTGATGAGGTGTTCACTCTTGTAGAAGTAATTCATTTTGCTCTATACTCCTAAAAGATGGGATGTAAAATTTTTCTCACTGACTTTAATTTTAAATACCTTTTTTTCTGTATCTTAACACTGGAAAGTATTGACTATCTTCAGTTGTTTATTGTTACAATGATTCTGGTATAATTCATACCTGTGGATTTTTGTTTCTCTTTCTCTTCCAATGCAAAAAAGTCTGAGAGCTTCAGTTACTTTTCCATAGTCAAACCAGCAATAAATGGTAAAGTCAAAACTTCACTCTAGCTTTTCTTGACTCTGAGATAAGCTCTCTATTTCACTATGCCAAGCTGCCTTTCACTGAGATCCCCCTGGGATGTAGCAAGACCAGAGGTGGGAATCAATGGTCTAGGACTAGGTGAATCAATTTAGATATGTAATCACTCAGTTGTTAGTACAGCATAAATCCAACTAATTCAAAGAAACTATATACATTTTAGTTCTATATTTTGAGGATAGAAGTGATCCCAATTCAGAAAACCTTGTTCTTTTCAGCTCAGTATATATATACATACATATATATGGAAAATAAGTATATATATAAGGAATATATATATATACATATATATGGAAATATATATACATATATATGGAAAATAAGTATATATATAAGGAATATATATATATGGAAAATAAAATGCTATGATGTTGAGAACCATATATGGTTCTCAACAATAGATATAATAGCATTTTATTTTCCTAGTTATCAAACAATCTTGTACATTTTTATGAAAATGACATGAAAAATACTTTTATATGGAAATATTGACTATCACTAGTACTGCCAGTAGAGCTGCCAGGATCTCCTAGAACTGAAGCTACTCCCAGGAGGAAACTGATTTCCTTAAGAAGCAACTTTGGAATCTGATGAGTAGTAAGAGCACTGAAGCAGGTAATTAGCCAGTCATAACCCCAATTCCACAGAGTTGATGAAGCCTCTCAGGGAACATGCTCCCTTAGAGTAGCTTCCACAGGGGGAGAATGTGGATCAATTCATTGATCTGAACTAATTATAAGAGCAAGGCTAGATCAGTGATTTTCAACCTGGTACCTACTCTATGATCAAAGTTTTGATTATAGGGTTCTCCTCTCCCCTACCAAAAAAGAAAAATGTTGTGTGGAAGTATATTGACTTACAAATTAAATTGAAGTTTGTTTTGAAAAAATCTGAAGAATTCCACAGTACCTTTAGAAATGCCCTAGTTGGGAATTGTGGCCTACATAACTCTACTTAAATGCTAACTTGTGAAAAATCAGAATTTCAAGGTCAAAAGGCTAATATTTGGCATTTCTGAGAAGCAGGAAGATTCACAAAATGATGATGATTAAAATTAGAATGAGGTTTCACAGAATTATTAGGAATCTTGGAAGGTTCTAGTACAATTCCTTCATTTTAAGGATGAACAAACTGAGATCCAGAGAACCCATGTGATATCCTTTGAAGACATGTCAGGTATCATTATGATGATTTTGAATATGGAGCTATTAGGAAAAAAAAATTAGTCCTGTTTAGAGAATAGGGAAAGGATGTTACCAAAATTTCATCACAAAACATATGAAATATGCATTTCAGTGTTTCATGATAGAAAAGTAAAACAAATAGAAAAGCTAAAAATTCATTTCAGCATAGAATCAAACCCCAATATTTCCAGAGTCTAATTAGTCAAAACAAATGCATCTTCTCCAAGTACACCTGTCCTGTAAGATTCCTGTCCCTGGCCTCTCATGATTCCAAAACAGTCTCTTTTTTTTCTTGATGTTGCTAAAACATTTGTCTGTGGCTTAGAGGAGATCCAGTATTGGATACAAATCAAGAAAGGATTCTCTCTAGATGATGAGGTCATTTCAATTGTGAAACTAATTTCATGTAGTTCACAAACATTATAGAACATCCTAGTTGAGATACATATTCACTCAGAAGAGTCTGGCCTATCAATACAAGAAAAAAAATAAATTTAGATTGCCTATTATTAGAGACAATTGATATAGTTGAATCAAGGGAGGGAATAAACATTTATTAAATACCTACTAAATACTGTGCTAAGTGCTTTCAAGCATTAGCTCACTTTATCTTCATAACGACTTGGTTTACAGTTGATATAACTGAGGTAGACATAGGTAAAGTGACTTGCCCAGGGTTGTACAACTAGTAAGAGACTAAGGCTGGATTCTAACTTGGGTCTTCCTTATTCTAGGTCCAAAGTTTATCCACTGTACCACATAACTACCATAGAATCATAGACTACAGAACTGGAAGTTATTATTATCAATGTGTAGTTGGTTAATGATAGGTATTTTGGCACATAGCCAAAATTATGATTATTGCTTTATCAACATTAGAGTCCTGCTGTTTTTTCTTAATACAAATTTTACTCATTATGATCTGGAGCTTTACTTCAGCAGAAGAATTTTCTGAAGGTCAACCTTTTGTACAAATAAATCAAAAGGAAATGAAGATGGTCTAAAATGTTTGTATAGTTCGGATTATGAAAGTAAAGAACAAGAATGTAACTACCAGACATTGATAAATATGTCATTTATAATGTTCTCCCAGAATCCTGTTAGGAGGCCACTTATATGACAGTAATAATCATTGTAGTGAATATGAGTATAAGTAATTTATATTTATAAAACATTTGACCTTATTATACTTAATAGTTTAGAATTTATGAATGTTTTATTTCTTACCAAATCCAATTAGTTGTTATACAAAAATACTGTAGATAACATCAACTTTGTTGCAAAATGAGAAGCATTACTTGGTTAACAAAATCCTATTTGAGAGATGTACTGACCATAATTGAGTATAAGGAGACCTCTCCATTTTTCATAATATTCAATAATATTTCCCAAGTATTTCCAAATCTCCAGAAATTAAAAAAAAACACCAGAGTATGCAAGTTCTTTAGGACCATGTCTAATATGCCAAGATATGTTGTAAGATCTGTGACTCTTACCCAATATTATGGTAGTACCTACATCATTTGTTAAGCAAGATAACCTGATTTGTCACATTTTGGCTACTACCACTGTTTTTAAAGTAATGCAGGAAATTAAAACATCAATTAGGAATATTTATTATGCTATTCTAGTGACACGTCAAACATAGGCATGTCTAAAATGTATTTGAAAATATTTCTACAATATACTAGAAATGGTGAAATTCATAAGGACTCACTGCAAACAAATAATTATTTTAGATTATTTTAGTATTAATTATTGTGGTATGTTGAATCCAGCTGGCATGAAAGTCAAGAAGACCTGGCTTCAAATTTCTCCTCTAATACATATTGACTGTGTGACCCTGGACAAGTTTCCTAACCTCTCACTCTCAAGGCAATACTCTAAAATTTGTAGTTGTAGAGCAGGTGCTTATCTGTATTTTTAGGTGTTCCTTGCTGGGAACTCCTACTACTGATGAAATTGGTCTGGTTAAAAAAATTATCAGTTGGACATTTGATTTTATTAAAATTTGATTTGTTAAATTCATAGAATCACATTAACTAGATTTGCAAGGAACCTTTGAGATTACCATTCCTCCTACCTGATGCAGCAATCCCTTCTACAAAATATTGCAAAAGGAGTCATCTAGTCTCTACTTGAACATTTTCAGTGCCAAAGGTCTCATTACCTCTGGAAGAAACCCATCCCATTTCTGGATGATTCAAATTAAGAAACAGCTCTTTAGATTGGCCTGAAATCAGTTTTCCCCTAACTTCTAACCCTTATACCTAGTTCTATCCTCTATAGCTATAGAGAATAAGGCAAGTAGCTTTTTCATGTAGCAATCCTTTGAATATTTAAAAAGCATGATAAGGTCCCACATCTTCAACTACATTCTTCCAAATTAAACCACCCCAGGTTCCTTCAG
Source organism: Gracilinanus agilis (assembly GCF_016433145.1). NCBI lineage: Eukaryota > Metazoa > Chordata > Mammalia > Didelphimorphia > Didelphidae > Gracilinanus > Gracilinanus agilis. The sequence goes on from NC_058130.1 coordinate 428,723,627, forward strand.
TAAAATATAATATCTCAAGATTTATAGCCCCCTCAACTTCCCAGTCATCTTCCTCTGAATGCATTCTACCTCCTGAATGGTCAATTTGAAATATTCTGGTCAGAACTGACCATATCATTTCGGCTATATTTAGTGGTCAGCTTGGAGTCAGGAAAACTTATCTTCAGATCCTGACTTACACACACACAGACACACACACACACACACACACACACACACACACACACACTCTGACTACATATATATGACCATAAGCAATACATCTTTTGAGCCTTGCTTTCTTCAGTTTTAAAATGGGAATAAAGATGTCTGTATTATCTACATCTTAGGATTGATGAGAGGCTCAGATGAGATAATTTATCTAACGCACTTTGTAATCTAATGTTCAATAAAAGTGCCAGGTATCACCATAATCACCATCAGCAACAACAGCAGCATTATCATTATCATCATTCTAATCATATTAATTTCTGTTATGAATAATCAATTAGAAGAACATCAGAATTGTGCTCTATCCCTTTGTGGATAGTAAGAATATATCCAGGATACTGACCTGGTAAACTCAACTTTTAAAAGATATCCATAAATTAAAAAATTCTTGGTGATCAGCATTCATAATGAGGACAGGAACTGAGGGATTGACATGTGAGGGGAACTAAAGGAGTCCTATTTCTAATCACGTATTTATAAGATATCTTTTCTCTCACTATCATTTCTTTGGTTATATAGGAAAAGATTTGTATGTAATATTAGATAAAATCCTAGGAAAAACTGCCAAGCAGAACGTTTGTTTTCTCCTTCTCTTTGCCCATTCAAAATTCTCTCTATCCCCTTCCTGACTCTTACTCTTAGAGGCATCCAAACTTTTATGCTGTTCTCTGCCTGACCAAGGGTCTACTCTATAGAATTCATACAAAGATAAATATATTATACACACACACAATACAAAATGCACACACATTTATCAGACTATTCTTCCTGAGAAGTGACCCAGAATTCTATCCATTCTCTTATGGAGATTGTGGTTCTTTGGAAAGAATCTGAAACTAATTAATGCAAGGGAAATAATGATTGATTTATTTCCAGAGACCCGTGCATTTGAGTATAGGAAAAATCCCATAACTGAGAGGAATGAAATCTTGATGGTAGAATTTCAATTAAGGTTTGAAGAACTGTGAAGGAAATATTTGGTGCAGGGTGCCTTACTGGTACCCTTCAAACCATATGGCATACATTGTCACCTAATCTGTTAATAAGGCCCACCCCAGACAGATTGAAGACTGCTCATTGAAGTAAAAGTAAATGAGAAAGGATTATTAACTAAGCATAAATTAATAATGGACAACATTTACATTAAACTTTTCCATTTATGAAGCATCTTTTCTGAATTATGTTCACTAATTTCATTTATAAAGAAATGTTGAAGAATGGAAGAGACTTTAGAAATTGCATGAGAACCCCATTATCTTAGAGAGAAGAAGTCAGATGTGCCTAGGATGAGTATTTACTCAACTTTATATAGTTCCTTAGGGGCAAAGTTGAAAATGAAATCTAACTATTAATGGTATGTTTCATTTTCATTTCATTGCCATGCTTTCCCTAGGTAATTTAAGTTTATATTCCTTTGTGTATTTAGTAATTTCATACTTAGTAGACTGATATTGTAAACATTTTCTTTTTATGTCTGATATCATAACTAGATCAAAATTTCCTTAAGGGTAGGGACCATATACAGGAGATTCAATAAATGTTTTTTTAACTCTCCTACAACAAAGCAAAATGAGAAGAAGCAAAATCATAGATGACATAAAAACTTCAGAGAGGAAACACATTGGCCAAGATAAGGTAGTAGAATAGAGTGCTATTGATCTAGTATGATATGAAGTGAAATTTACTTGTGCAAAATCCAATGTGAATTGGGCACAATTTCAGATACATATGCCAGAGACAAATATCAGATAAATCTACGTATTTTTCTTTTGTCTTAATTTTGTGAATGTTCTTAGGACAAGTTGTTCTGAATTTGACCTAAATCATCCTTATACTTCATATGTATTTCAAATTTAAATTAGATTATCAGTTATATTTATTTAATTTTTTAATGATGATGCCTCTACAATTACCTCAATTATTTTTTATCTAGTTAGACCACTGGATTCAGGCTTCTTTTTCAAGGAAATCACAAAGTTTTTGAATTGGAAATGAACTTAGAAATCCTTTAGTAAAACCTCTATTTTTAATTATATTTTTCTATTAGCAAGTGTTTTTTTCTCATCACATTTGTCATCAAGGGAGGAACCCTTATAGCAAATATGCATAATTATGAGCATAATCAAGAAAAAAATTCTATATTTTTGTTTGTTTCTGTTTGTTCAAATCTATTAACTATTAACTATCATTGAGGCACCAAAATAAGTTAGCAGATAGAGTGCTATTCCTGAAATCAAGACCTGTGTTCAAATATATAGACAAGTCACTGAAGCTCTTTCAGCTTCAATTTCCTCATCTATATAATGGATATTATAATAGCACCTATTCCATATGGTTGTTATTAATAAACAATGTTGTTAAAATAGTTGTTCCAGTTCATTTTACTTGAATTTTAGTTTTCTTTATGTACATGTCATTATTTTCAAATAAGTGAGAGTTCTGTATCTTCTTCAACTACTATTATTTAAAATAAGTTTTCTTGCTCTTTTACTATAGCTACTATACCTAGCAATAAGTCAAATAATAATGGGAAAAATGGACAGTCCTCCTTTACTTTTCAACTCACTGATTAGGAAGTTATTTATCCCTATTACATAGAATACTAACTCTTGGTTTTAGATACATATTATTTTTATTAAGGACAGATCTAGTTATCGTATCTTCTAGTTTTTATCTACAGAAATGGATGTTACATTTTGTTGGCTTTTTCTGAAGCTTTGAAAAAATAATGTGAATTTTCTTTTTATGAGTATGATCAATTATAATTATAATTTATAGACTATTTGACCAAATGTATATTCTTTCTATAAATTAAACTTAGCCATAGCATAAAACTTTTGTGATATGTTGTTTCAGCCACTTTGCTAACATTAACTCTAAGTTCTAAAGCTCATTAAAGATACTAGTCTGTAATTTTTATAGTTTTCATTATCTGTCTTAACTCTCCCTTCTTTAGGTATCAAAACCAGACTGGCATCGTGAAAGAAATTGTTGGGATCTTTTATTTTCCCACTTTTTGCATCTAATACATGTAATATGAAAATTAATTATTCTTTGAATATTGATAGAATTTACATGTTAATCCCTGGTCTTCCCCTCTCTCACTTTTGAGTATACATTTATGGCTTGTTTAATTTCTGGTTCTGAGATTATGTTAAAAATTCTGTTTCTTGCTCTGTTAATCTGAGTATTTTATATCAAAGTAAGAGTCAACAAGTATTTAATAAGTATTTTCCATATGCAAACCACTAAGCTAAATGTATTTATATTTTTGTAATTATTTGTCTATTCAATTTAAATTGGTTATATTGATTCGTAGCTTGGTAAAATTGTTTCTAAAAGTATCTTCCATTTTATCATCTTTTTTTTGTGAATTTCATTTCCTTTTGTGCTAATTTTTTTCCCTTTTTTTGCCCATCAAATTGGGAAATTATTTATTTTATTGCTTAAAAACAGTTGATTAAGCAAATGTTTTTTCTTTCAATTTTGTTAATGTCTTCTTTGATATTAAGTGTTTTAATTTTGTTGTCTTTCTGTATTTTAAAAGTTGCATGTCAAATTAATCAGTTCTTTTTTCTCTCTTGTTGATTAGAGTTTAAAGATAGACATTTTCTTTGAAACATTGCTTTGGCTGTCTCCAAAAAATGTTAGTATGTTGTCTCATTGTCATCATCAGAATTAATGAAATTACCCATCACTTCTATGATATCTTTTCCAAATCCCAAATATTCCAAGACTAAGTGTCCAATTTATTTTAATCCTTTCTTCAAAGGCTTTTGAAAATATAATTTTTGCTGCAGAGTTCATAAAAGATTTTTTAATATTTCTAATACTCTGCATTTGTTTTTGTAAGTATTCTGTACAGCTGGATTATATGTACATTCTATTTATTCCTTTGCATCATATCAAACTTTAAAAATTATATTTCAGTCTTTATATGCTTTGTTTTTTTCCATTAGATTTTTCAAGCTCTAAAATGAGTACATTGAAGTCCCTTAATATCACAGTTTTATTATCATTTATATGTATATATAGTTGCATTTTTGGAATTCATATTTGATACTCCTGTTTTTTCTGAGTACAACTAAAGCATAATAGATTTTGCTTCAATGGCTTGTTTCAACTCTTTATAGGTTTTGTCGGTAATATATAGAAATGTTAATTATTTGTGTAGATTTGCTTTATATTCTGAAACTTTGCTAAAGTGATTGTTTCAACTACTTAATTAGTTGATTCTCAAGGGTTCTCTAGGTATACCATCATATCATCTATGAAAAGTGATCATTTTGTTTCCTCATTGTCTGTTTTTATTCCTTCAATTTCTTTGTCTTATTGATATAGCTAATATTTCTAGTATGTTTATATGATACTGAATAATAATGATGAGAGTTGACACACTTGTTTCACTCCAATCTAATTGGAATGGTTTTTTAGTTTATCACCATTATAAATAATGCTTATTCTTGGCTTTAGACAAATTAGACTTATCATTTTAAGAAAAGCATCATTTATTCCTGTGCTTTCTGTGAATTGGAATGGATGTTGTATTTTGCAAAAACTTTTTCCTTCATCTTTTGTTACAATCATATGAGTTTTTAAATCATTGTTATGGTCAATTATGGTAATAGTATTCTTAATATTAAAAAAGTTCTGCATTCTTGGTATTCATTAAATGATATTTGTATTATACTGCTATAATCTTGCTCATATTTCACTTAAATTTTTCTATCAATAGTAATGGTGGTAATTGTGCTACAATTTTGGTTTTTTTTCCCTCTTTTCCTTTCATTTCCTTGATTTAGGAATCAAAATGATATCTGTGTTTTGATTTTTATATTTGGTATTCTGTCACTACTTTTTGCATGATATTGTGTGCTGTATTCTTCAAGGATCAAAGTAGCAACTCAAGCCAGGAAACTTTTAATGGGTCCTATTCAATCTAATTGTTGCCCTCATGGGCTTTCAAGATTCTAGACCAGGGGTCAGCAACATATGGCTCTTGAACCATATCCTGCTCTTTTGAGGGCCAGATATGGCTCTTTCTGCAAGAGCCATAAAGTCAATTTTTTTTTTCAGGCACTGTTACAGGATCGTGCACTGTGGGCACTATATGGCTCTCACAAAATTACATTTTAAAAAATGTGGTGTTTATGGCTCTCACAGCCAAAAAGGATGCCAACCCCTGTTCTAGACCGTAGTTTAGCTCTAGGTAAAATAATTGCAAATTTATCCTTTAGTGGTACTCCAGAAGACACTTTAAGGACTCAGCCCTTGTTAGGTAGCTGGAAAACTCTGTAGGAATGGATCAGTTGAACTGACAACTTATGCCTATTCTGACCCTAGGGGCCAAGTCTACAATACTGCTCTAGTCAGAGAAAAATCACAGCTATTTTAGCCTATTCCTATTCTAAGCTAAGTGATTGAGTAAAATATCCCACTCTGAGGTTGGAGCAACAGACCTGCTTGGACAGAATCTCCATATCAGAGAAATAGCTCTATATCCTATTCAATTCCCAGGGCTAAGTCCAGCATCCATATCCACCCCTATTCCATAGTTCCAATCCTACTGAGGTGCCTATGGATTAAGTTTATGATCTTAGGCTAGAAGGATGACCCACTGTGCTCCTTAGATTCCCCTGTTACTATTCAGTATTGTTCCCTTCTCAATCTTTTGTTAGTGGTAGTTGGTGGTGTAGTGAGAAAATTAGGCTATTGATTAAGATATTTAATAAAATAAGATATTTGATAAACAGATCTCTGAGGGTACAAGCAAGGTAGAGAACAGTCCATGTGACCAGAATTTGGAAGGAAGAACACAGGAAGAGATTCTGGGCAGTTGGTGAGGTCCTCTCACTAGGTCACTCACTCGCTGGGTGAGCGTGCTCTCTCTGGCTGCTGCTGGAGACAGACATCAGAGACTTTACTCTTGGCTGGTGGAAGGGAAGAGAGACCTCTGAATTCCCTCTGAAGAGGGTTTCTACTTTCATGATCAAGAGAAGTCATCTTTAAAAAGAAGGTGATAGATCTGCTTTGCTGGATAAACAGTTTTGGAGAAGGAGAAAGATTGAAGCTTTTTGTCTGGTCTCTGGGTGATACCAGGATTACCAGATTGTCAGTTAGCAGCTGCCATATTGGATGACTGAATTTATATGTGCTTGGAGAATCTTTTTATCAAATTAAGTTACTTAAATAAGGAGTAGATTTATAGTCAGATAGAGTTTGGTGTTTATTTTTAGTAAGCACTAGGCAGTTTTAGTGTAGCTGGAAGAAATGAAGGCTCTGTCATGAGATGGATGTAGAAGGTGGGTGAAAAGTTGGTTCCCTGTTAATTTAAGGCTTTCCTTGTTATTAATCCTTATTTTCATATTATCAAACATGAATAAGTAGCTATATATATATATATATATATATATATATATATATATATATATATATATAGTGTGTGTGTGTCTCTAAGAACCTTCCATATTGACCTAAGGAAGGGTAGCTATCCCTGGCTTTCCTTCAGAGAGAAGAGTTAAAAGATACTTTGTAGTCAAAACAAAGTATCTTATCACATCCTCCTCCTCACAACTCTGATTTATCAACATTATTTCTTCAGTAGAAGCTAGACTGCATTGCATGCTCCTGCTACTTTGCCTCCTTTGGTCTTCCAACTATTTCATTTCATAAATGAAACTCGAGTCCTAGAAGTATAATTAGCTTTTTAAAAATAACATGGAGAATTACAAAACCAGGATTAGAACTCAAGCCTTCTAATTCCTAAACCAGTGCTCCAAATGCTATATAGTGCTACTTCAGAACAAATTACTATTTTTCCTTTAAGAAAGAAAAATTTGCTTTAAAGAGTATTGTTTTTGCTAATGCTATTCCAGTCTTTCATATTAGTCATCAACAAATATTTATTCAGTACCTACTATGTGGCAGGTACTCAGGTAAGTACTTGGGATGTAAAGAAAGGGAAAAAAAATAGTCCCTATTCTCCAGTAGCTTACAGTCTATTGTAAAAAACAATACAGAAATAAGATACAGGATGAATTGGAGATGATCAAAAACTAAAAGGCACTAATATTGAAGGGAGTGGTATTTAACTGGTACCTGAAGAAACCAAAGAAGTCAGGAAGAGAACATGAGGAAGGAGGAAAATGCAGGCATAGGAGATAACCAGTGAAAATGCATTGTTAAGAGATGAATTATCCTCTGAAAGGAATAGAAAGGAGATTAGTGAAGCAGGGTCTCAAACTGTGTGTGTGGGGTGGTAGGTGTAACATCAGGGGTGGTGAAATAAAGTGTTGAGAAGT
>NC_058130.1:428733181-428856602 GCF_016433145.1 Gracilinanus agilis
TATATATATATATATATATATATATATATATATATATATATATATATATAGTGTGTGTGTGTCTCTAAGAACCTTCCATATTGACCTAAGGAAGGGTAGCTATCCCTGGCTTTCCTTCAGAGAGAAGAGTTAAAAGATACTTTGTAGTCAAAACAAAGTATCTTATCACATCCTCCTCCTCACAACTCTGATTTATCAACATTATTTCTTCAGTAGAAGCTAGACTGCATTGCATGCTCCTGCTACTTTGCCTCCTTTGGTCTTCCAACTATTTCATTTCATAAATGAAACTCGAGTCCTAGAAGTATAATTAGCTTTTTAAAAATAACATGGAGAATTACAAAACCAGGATTAGAACTCAAGCCTTCTAATTCCTAAACCAGTGCTCCAAATGCTATATAGTGCTACTTCAGAACAAATTACTATTTTTCCTTTAAGAAAGAAAAATTTGCTTTAAAGAGTATTGTTTTTGCTAATGCTATTCCAGTCTTTCATATTAGTCATCAACAAATATTTATTCAGTACCTACTATGTGGCAGGTACTCAGGTAAGTACTTGGGATGTAAAGAAAGGGAAAAAAAATAGTCCCTATTCTCCAGTAGCTTACAGTCTATTGTAAAAAACAATACAGAAATAAGATACAGGATGAATTGGAGATGATCAAAAACTAAAAGGCACTAATATTGAAGGGAGTGGTATTTAACTGGTACCTGAAGAAACCAAAGAAGTCAGGAAGAGAACATGAGGAAGGAGGAAAATGCAGGCATAGGAGATAACCAGTGAAAATGCATTGTTAAGAGATGAATTATCCTCTGAAAGGAATAGAAAGGAGATTAGTGAAGCAGGGTCTCAAACTGTGTGTGTGGGGTGGTAGGTGTAACATCAGGGGTGGTGAAATAAAGTGTTGAGAAGTCTAGAAAGGTCAAAGGGGAATAGCTGATGAATGGCTTTAAGCAACAAAGGATTTTATATTTTCTCCTGGAGGTGATAGAGTACCATTGCAGTTTATTGAATGAGGAATAGTGGTGATGACATGTTCAGTCCTATAATTTAATAAAATTATTTTGAAGATCAAATAGAAGGAACAGTTTTTCCCCCCATAGGTGCTATTCTATATTCAATTTAAGTATACAAGAAAGGAGTATTATATGGAGGAAAGCACTGGACTGGAAAATATAGAGACCTGAGTTTGCAAATTGGATCTGTTGCTTACTCACGGACACGTGATTTTACTTCTCTGGGTTCCATTCAACTTGTCTAGAAAATGAGGTAGTTGGACTAGATAATTTTTAAGGCCCCTCTAGTACTAACATGCTATAATGCTGTGATATTTTAAAATAATTGTGAGAAAAAGCATCCTTCCTTTAATGAAATTATGTAAATTTGATTTAGGCCATGGGCATTGTCAATTAATCATGTAATCAATTAATTAAATAGACAATTACCAAATTAATGGATGTGCCTGTATTAGGTTCAATTTCACTGTTCGTTTACTAACTTTAAAGCCTCCAAGATTATTGGGAGCTAGTGACATCCAAAACTCTGTTGAAGTTTGTCAAAGTTGTATGTATTTTTATGAAGTGGTATGTATTTCTCTATATATTTATGTGCGTATATATATGCACACATTGATATATAATATAACCTTATATTATATAAATCATTACTTATATTTATTATATGTAAACATGTAATTATAATACTTATATATATTTACATATTTGGGTATATGTGAACATATATGCAAAAGATAAAAATTATATGTGTATGTATATTCATATAGATGAATATGACAAATATGTATCACTATGTTCCAAAGGTTACAGTTAGGATTTTGTATTGTTTAGTTGTAATGAAAAGAAGGCAATAGTTTTGAATAAGAATGTTGATCTTACCAAAAGCTTAGACTGATAATCCTACTCTAATATGTCCGTATGACAAAGACTTACCCCACAGTTTGGAAGACTCCACCAATAGAGAAAGATTCTGGTAAGTGCCCTCAAGTTGATATGAATGATATGAATGATATGAATCGAATACTAGGCCTAGCAGTGGCTGGGTGGTATGTTTTTCATCTCAAAACTAGCCTAAGTGAAATGAGCTTCATCACTCATGTTGACTACTAGATAATAACTCATGAAGACTATGTCTTATAGTGGGCTATAATTTTTTTATCAGTAGAAAGAATCTTGATACCAGTGAAATCATGGATCCTAGAATTGTTGGATGAGATTGAAAATATCAGGATAAGCAACATAGGCAGAACTTGACAACTCTAATAAGAATTTCTCATTGTAAGTTAACATAGAAGTAGAACTATAGAATTTAGGAAAGGGCGGAGATTTCAAATACAATGCATTCAAAATTTTACATTTTAAATATGAGGAAAATAAAACAAAAAAGGAAGTTACTAGCCTCCCATCAATATAATTAGCAACAGACATGAATCTTAAAGTCAATCTTTTGACTCAATTTCATATTCTCTTCCTTACATGCTATCTATATTACTTACAATGAAATTGATGACATTATCTACACAATTGGTTGTAAAGCTTTATCATAAAAACACTAATTTCTTATTCTTGTTGATTATGGTGACAACTATATGCCAGTACATTAAGGATGTATGATTCCATCTATTTGAGAACTCTCAACTTACACAGTTTGCAACTTCTCTTCAATGTATAGACTTAAAGAATTGCCTAAGATTCAGAGAGACTATGATTTTCCTATGACTATTTTGCTAGTAGGAAGCTGAGGTGAGATTTGAATTCTGCCTGATATTTCTTACTCTATTCAGTATGCTATCCTGACTCTCAAAAAAAGAGGGATGGATGGATGGATGGATAGATAGATAGATAGATAGATAGGTAGATAGATAGATAGATAGAATTTCAAACATTTCATACTTAGGGAATAATTTTATTTCATATCATTAATGACTTGATAATATAAACAGCAATTATGAGAAATTTTTTAAGAAGGAATTGTTCAAAATATATCCTTTAATGTTCACAAGGAAAATAAAGTTTAATCTGTTATTAAAGGAACACATAAAAGCAAACTGAAATGTGGAAAAACTGAACCTTCCTAAATATTTGAAATCATTAATTCTAAGGCCTCTGTGAGTTGTGTACTTGGAGTAGGTTAGCCTTAGCTGCCAAAAGCTCTTAGTTTGAAAGAGGGACTGTCTGATTTGTTAGAGAAGGATTTAAGTATCAGCCTATCTTAAATCAGTTCATCTTAAATATGTCATCTGCTTTAAGTGAATGGGCAAATCTCAAAATCCAACTCCCATAAAAATTGAGACCTCATGAAAAAAATAGACTTCTGTCAAGAGTAAAATAAATACATATGGTGGTTGGTTTTCAGTTCTTCACAGGGAACATAAAGAAGAGAGGTCAATTTTTCCTTTTATTCTTCAATGGATAATAAAGTGATTGCTGTCAACATCTGGGAGGGAGGCACATACTCTCTCTTCCCAACAGGTTGAGTGATTTAAACATCATACTTCATTTCTGAGACAAATATGGACCAGTATGGAGTAACAGTATATATCTTTTATTATTTTTTGAGAATAAATATGAGAATTTTCCTTCCTGAATCTTTCTATGTCCTTACAAAAATGTAGACTTTTACCTAGCCAGTAGAGGTGGTTGTGGTACTATGCAGTTTCACGCAGAGAGCTCATAAAAGTATCTATTTTATTATATTTCCTCCAGGCAGAATAATTATGATTTCCTGAAAACTCCATTGTAAATAACTAACCAAGATTTTCTTATCAGATGTTTTTATATTACCTAATCCTTATCCTCACTTGACTCTTAGTCAGTGTTCCTCGCCCCGCCCCCCCCTTTTTTTAGTATTAACAAATGGAAATACTTTTATAAAGAAAGTTCTGTAGTCAAAGGGACTCAGGCCAAATATAACCTGACCACCTAAGTTCATAGAATAAACAAGACAATGGACTAACTCTTTTGCTTTGGTCTTCTGGAAGGCAAGATGGTGACTTAGAAACAAAAGTCAAGTCCTCTTTGAAAACCCTTCCACACCAATCAAAAAAAGCATTTTAAGGTGGGCACAAAAAAAATTCAACAATGGGGCAGAGCTGGGGGACTCTCCTCTATTCAACTTAAGAGGTACTTGGAGAAGGTTGAAACCTCAGGTTTAAGGAAAAGAAAGAAGGAAGGTCCCTGAACCCTCCCCACCCCCTTACTTACTGTGTTGGGACTCAGGCAGTAGCTGGTGGTTGCTGGGGTCTCAAGGTGAAAGCTCCAGCTGGGAGGGAATGCCTTGCTGCTGCTGCAAGGGGCACTCTAGCCATGGCTGGCAGGGAAGAATCTGGAGAAGAGGGGAAGAGAGGAGACCAGCTTGGTCCCATGGTCTTCAGCTACCACACCTCCATTTGGGGCTTCTTCTTCTGGGAGCTTTGGCCTCAGGGCACATCCAGCTCCAGGGTACCAGGCCTAACACAATCTAGCAATATAGCAGATAAGAAGCCTTCAGAGGACAAGGAAAACCAATCTCCAACACCCCACCCCCATCCACTGCCCTCAGACCCACAATAAGAATCCCTCTGACTGGGATCCCAGGGCGAAGCCTTGTAATTGCAATAAAGGACCTTAGTTCCAGGGCTGAAGACTCAGGCTCTGGCCCCAACATCCTGCACCAAGGCAGCTGGCAAGGGGGAGAGGAGGATACATTTAACTGGCCTTCAGCTTCCATACCTTCACCTTCACTTTCACCTTGGGATTCTGCTAACAGCTGAGGAACATCTGGCCTCAGGGCTCATCAGTACAACAGGCCAGCTGCATTGGCCTAATCCAGTTAGTCAGAAGATCAGAGAAGAAGCCCCTTCAGGACAGAATAGCCCAAACCCATAGATCAGCAAATAAATAGAGGAGCAATAATACAGACAATTAATGGGGGGGAAAGAAGGAAAAATGTGAGTAAACAACAGAAAAAGAAAAAAGAAATTACAATGGAGGGCTTCTATCCAGGTAATGAACAAAGAACAAATGGAACAGAGGAGGACCAACTAACACCAAGCAAAAACTCAGGAATTCCAATGAATTAGACACAGGCTTTGGAAGAACTCAAAACACAATTCAAAAAACAATTAAGAAAAGATGAAGAAAATTGAGAAAAGAACTTAAAAAGCAAAATAGGTCATCTGGAAACAGAGATATATGAACTAAAACAAGAAAATAGTGTCTTGAAAGCCAGAATTGACCAGTTTGAAAATAAGGCAAAGAAAGTTAAAGATGATCTCTACAAAGAAAAAAAAAACAATTTAACAAAAGGATGATAAAAAAGTCAGGGATGAAATTCAGTCTAAAAATTAGAATTGAAGAACTAGAAGCAAATGACTTCACAAGGCAGCAGGAGTTTATAAAACAAAATCAAAAGAATGGACAAGTTAAGGAAAATATGAAATACCTCATTGATAAAACAACAGACCAAAAATAGATCCAGAAGTCAATTTAAGAATTATTGGTCTACTGGAAAATCATGACAAAAGCAAAAGCTTGGATATCATTCTACAGGAAATCATCCAAGGAAACTATCCTGATATTCTTGAACAAGAGGGTAAAGTAGAGATTGAAAGAATCCACAGATCATCTCCTGTATTAAATCCCCAATTGACAATGTCCAGGAACGTTATAACCAAGTTCAAAAACTTCCAGAACAAGAAAAGATATTACAAGCTGCTAAAAAGAAACCATTCAGATATTATGAAGCCACAGTAAGAATAACACAGGATCTGATTGTATCTATACTGAAGTACTGGAAGTCATGGAACATGATATTCCTGAAAGCAAGGGAACTGAGTCTACAACCAAGAATCAACTATCCAGCAAAATTGATTATATTCTTGCAAAGGAAAGTATTATCATTTAATAAAATAGAAGACTTCTAAGCATTCCTAAAGAAAAGATCTGACTTTAAACAGAAAATTTGATGCCCAAACACAGGACTCAAGAGAATCACCAAAAGGTAATTAAGAAAGGGTCAGGGGGGCTAATGGACCCAATAAGTTAAAATGATTTGCATTCTTATAAGAAAAAATGATATTGGTAACTCTTAAAAATTGTTATCATCAGGATAATGTAAGATTTAAATCAATATCCAACAACTCCAAGTATTATATTTTATATAGTTTATTAATAATCACTTGAAGTAGAAAGAAAATAAACTAAAAGTAATAGAAATCAAACCTAATTATCTAACAAAAAGTAAACCCATGTGTGTAAATTCTCCTGACTGGCATAAAGCCTGCTTTCCTAGTCATGATCAAGGGAAAAGAGTGAGAGGGGGTGGAGCTACACAAAACTTTTATCTTCCCTACATTAGCCTAAAATATGAGAAGGAACATGGGAAGCTGGGATTTAGAATCCTGGAGAGAAAAATCTAATTAGACAGTAGTTAGAAGAAGTATACTTAGAGGAAACAGTGACAAACTGTATAGGATGAAATGCCAAAAAAATATATAAATATATATTAAAAACTAGGGGTAAAAAAGAGGATAATACTAAGAGAAATGAGAAAAGAGATAAAATGAGGTAAATTTATATTTCATGAAGAAGCAAATAGGAGTTTTGGGGGAGAAGACCAATACAATGGAAGGGTAAAAGAAGTTGGAGACAGGTAATACTTAAATTTTACATACATTGAAATTGACCCAGAGAGGGAAGAACAATCAGATCCATTGGGGCAGAGAATTATATCATGCTCTATAGAGAAGTAGAAGGGTAATAAATGGACTGGTGGGGAGGGGAGCAATACAAGGGAGGGAGAAGGTGGGTTGGGTCATTAAAAGGCACTATAGTAAGTGGGAAATCAATGAGAGGTGCTTGGAAGGGAAGCAACATTAGGCAAGGGAAAGGGGGGAAACTGACTAAAAGCAAAAAGTTGGAGGGGAGGGCAAGAGGGATAAGGGAAAAGGCAGAATCTAAGGAGAAAGTCAAAATGGAGGGAAATACACAGACAATTGTCATAACTTTGAATGTGAATGGGATGAACTCACCAATAAAAAGGAGGCAAATAGAAGAATGAGTTAAAAAACAGAATCCTACAATATATTGTCTACAAGAAACACAGTTGAGGCAGGTAGATATACACAGGGTAAAGATAAGAGAATAGAGTAGAATTCAACTGAGAAAAAGAAGGCAGGAGTAGCAATCATGATGTCAGAAAAAGCTAAATCAAAAATAGATCTCATTAAAAGAGATAAGGAAGATAATTACATTTTGATGAAAGGTAGTATAAATAATGAAGGAATATCAATATTCAACATATATGCACCAAATGGTACAGCATCCGTATTTCTAAAAAATAAACTAAAGGAGTTTAAGGAGGAAATAGATAGTAAAACCATAATAGTGGGGGGCCTGAATCTTTCTCTATCAGAGACTAGATATAAGAACCAGATAAATTGAACAAAAAATAAATAAGAAAGAAGTAAAGGAAGTGAATGAAATGTTAGAAAAATAAGAGAGAATAGATATCTGGAGAAAAATAAATAGGAATAAAAAGGAATATATCTTCTTTTCAGTAGCACATGGCGCATATACAAAGATTGACCATGTACTCAGTCATAAAAATATTGCAAGGAAATGTAGGAAAGCAGAAATAATAAACATAATTTTTTCAGACTATAATACAATAAAAATCTTAATCAATAAGGGCATGTGGAAGGCAGATTTAAAACTAATTAGAAATTAATAATCTAATTCTTCAAAACTGGTTGGTCAAAGAACAAATTAAAGAAAAAATTACTACTTTCATTGAAGAAAATAATAATGAGGAAACAACTTATCAAAATATATGGGATGCAGCCAAAGCAGTATTCAAAGAAAATTTATATCCCTGAGTGCATATATCAACAAATTAGAGAGGGAAGAGGTCAATGAATTGGACATGAAATTTAAAAAACTGGGAGGAGAACAAATTAAAAATCCCCAAATTAACACTAAAATTGGAATAAAAATCAAAGGAGAAATTAATAAAATTGAAAGCAAAAGAACTACTGAACTAATAAATAAGATTAGGAGCTGGTGATTTGAAAAAAAGCAAATAAAATAGGTAAAGTACTGGTTAATCTAATAAAAAAATTAGGAAGAAAACCAAATTAACAGTATCAAAATTGAAAAGGGAGACCTCACCTCTAATGAAGAGGAAATTAAGGTAATTATTAAAAACTATTTTGCCCCATTTATATGGCAATAAATATGACAATCTAGGTGAAATGCATGAATATTTACAAAAATATAAATTGCCTAGATAAACAGAAGAGGAAATAGAATATTTAAACAATCCTGTCTCAGAAAAAGAAATTGAACAAGCCATCAAAGAACTCCGTAAGAAAAAATTACCAGGGCTTGATGGATTCACAAGTAAATTCTATCAAACACTGAAACAACAACTAATCCAAATATTATACAATTATTTGACAAAATAAGTAAAGAAGAAGTTTTACCAAATTCCTTTTATGGCACAAATATGGTACTGATTACAAAGCAAAGTAGATTAAAAACAGAGAAAGAAAACTATAGAGCAATCTCCTTAATGAACATAGATGCAAAAATCTTAAATAGAATACTAGCAAAAAGACTCCAGCAAATTATCACAAGGGTTATTCATTTTAATCAGGTGGGATTTATACCAGGAATTTAAGTATGGTTTAATATTAGGAAAACCATCCACATAATTAACCATATAAACAACCAAACCAACAGAAATCACATGACTATCTCAATAGATGCAGAAAAAAGCCTTTGACAAAATACAATAGTCATTCCTATTGAAAACACTAAAAAGCATAGGAATAGATGGGCCTTTCCTAAAAACAATAAACAGTATATATTTAAAACCATTAGCATGCATCATCTGCAATGGGGATAAATTAGATGCCTTCCCAATAAGATCAGGAGTGAAGCAAGTATACCCACTATCACCTCTATCATTTCACATTGTACTAGAAACACTAGCAGTAGCAATTAAAGAAGAAAAAGAAATTGAAGGTATTAAAATAGGCAGTGAGTTGACTAAACTATCACTCTCCGTAGATGACATGATGGTCTACTTAAAGAATCCTAGAGAATCAACTAAAAAGCTAGTGTAAATAATCATCAACTTTAGGAAAGTTTCAGGATACAAAATAAACCCACATAAATCATAAACATCTCTATATATTTCCAACACAACTCAGCAGCAAGAGTTAGAAAGAGAAATTCCATTTAAAATCACCCTAGGGGGACAGCTGGGTAGCTCAGTGGATTGAGAGTCAGGCCTAGAGATGGGAGATCCTAGGTTCAAATCCGGCTTCAGACACTTCCCAGCTATGTGACCCTGGGCAAGTCACTTGACTCCCATTGCCCACCCTTACCACTCTTCCACCAAGGAGCCAGTACACAGAAGTTAAGGGTTTAAAATAAAATAAAATAAAATCACCCTAGACAATATAAAATATTTAGGAATCTATTTGCCAAGACAAACACAGGAACTATATGAACACAACTACAAAACACTTTCCACACAATTAAAACTAGATCTAAATAATTGGAAAAACATTAATTTCTCATGGGAGGATGAGCTGATACAATAAAAATGGCAATCCTACCCAAATTAATTCATTTATTTAGTGCTATATCTATCAAGCTACCAAGTATCATTTTATTCAATTAGAAAAAAATTACAAAAAAGTTCATTTGGAAGAACAAAAGATCAAGAATATCATGGGAACCAATGCAAAAAAAAGTGAAGAAGAGGGACCTAGCAGTATTGGATCTTAAACTACACTATAAAACAGTAATCATCAATACAATATAGTACTGGCTAAGAGACAGACGGGTGGATCAATGGAATAGACTGGGGTAAATGACTTCAGCAAGATAATGTATGATAAACCCAAAGATGTTAACTTTTGGGATAAAAACCCACTATTTGACAAAAACTTCTGGGAACATTGGAAAACAGTATGGGAGAGATTATCTTTAGATTAACATCTCATAGCCTACACCACGATAAATTCAGAATGGGTGAATGACTTGAATATAAAGAAGGAAACTATAAGCAAATTGGGGGAACATAGAATAGTATTCCTCTCAAATCTATGGGAAAGGAAAGATGTAAAAACCAAGCAAGAGATAGAGAATAGTACAAAATGTAAAATGAATAATCTTGATTACATTAAATTAAAAAGTTTTGTACAAACAAAACCAATGCAATCAATATTAGAAGGGAAGCAACAAATTGGGAAAACTATTTATAACAAAAACCTCTGATAAAGATCTAATTACTCAGATTTAAAAGGAGCTAAATCACTTGTACAAAAAATCAAGCTATCCCCCAATTGATAAATGTGCAAGGGACATGAATAGTCAGTTTTCAGATAAAGAAATCAAAACTATCAATAAGCACATGAAAAAGTGTTCTAAATCTCTAATAATTAGAGAAATGTAAATCAAAACAACTCTGAGGTACCACCTCACACCTAGCAGATTGGACAATATGACAGCAAAGGAAAGTAATAAATATTGGAGGGGATGTGGCAAAATTGGGACACTAATGCATTGCTGGTGTAGTTGTGAATTGATCCAACCATTCAGGAAGGCAATTTTGAACTATGCACAAAGAGCGTTAAAAGACTGTC
The DNA here is from genome assembly GCF_016433145.1 of Gracilinanus agilis. NCBI lineage: Eukaryota > Metazoa > Chordata > Mammalia > Didelphimorphia > Didelphidae > Gracilinanus > Gracilinanus agilis. The sequence goes on from NC_058130.1 coordinate 428,743,836, forward strand.
TTCCCTTTGATCCAGCCATATCACTGCTGGGTTTGTACCCTAACAAGATAATAGGAAAAAAGACTTGTACAAAAATGGAGAGTTATTTTAGGAAAAGAGATTTACTACCTCCTGGAATCCAAATGGAGATGCCCGTGGAGACCACATTGAGAACGCATGCTGATCCAGGAGCCTAAAAGAGCAACCAGATGTGCAAAAATTTTGAACTTTGGGGGGTTTTAAAATTCATTTGTCTGGTTTAAAATTCATTTGTTTGTTAAATTCATCTTTTTTATTTAAATGTATGTGTGTGTGTGTTTTGTTGTGAAAAAAGGGGACTGCCCCCTGATTTTTCTGCAAAAAAGAGCCAATTATTGGATTTCTTTATATTGTAAAAAATTGTTAACATTCTCCCCTTGTATTGATGTATATACCCTTTATTTTATTGTAATTGTAAATTTTTTTATGTTTCTTATGATCTATTGGGGAGACTGGTCTCCCAAAGGATCACAGGGGTGAATGTGTCATTTGGAATTGTTGTAAGCCCTGGAAGACCACAACTCCCAGGGCTCCCTGCTATAACTTCCCCTGACAACTCCTACTTCCTTATTGGGAGGTGTCAGAGAAAGCATAAAGGAGAAAGTTTGGTGCCTTTTTGGGAGATCTTGCAAGCTCCAGAGCCAATAGGCTCTCAAATCCTGAGCTCTTTCTTGGAGCCTTTTCCCCATTCTATCTACCTCGTAGTTTTCCCTAGACCTTCCCTTTCCTAATCTACATAAAACCTAGCTATTCTAAACCTAAATTTGCTCTCAGATCTTTTATTTGAACCCCAAAGGGTTCTGGTCAATTTCCCCCTGAGACAGGGTCAGTGCCACGTGTATGTGCAGAGCAGTGAACAACAGCTATGGTTTGGGGAGCTGGAGGCCAGAAAGAAGTTCCGTAATAAGGTTTCCATTAGCAATATATTTTCCAGCTGATGTCAGGAATCCCCTTTGAAGCCATAGCATGCCGACAGCATGACATATGCAGAATGCATAACAGGAGTCAATGTAAATTGTGGCCCTCTTATCTTTCACTATAATACAGGCATATTTTAAAGCTGTGAGTTCTGCTCCTTGTGTGGTTGCATTTGTAAGGAAGCTGACCACAGAGTGGCAAATTCAATAACTGCTGCAGCTCCTGTATAGTGCATGCCATCCCTCATAAAAGATGAACCTTCTGTAAATAATATTAATTTGGGTTGTCCAAAGGGGTGTCCAGTAAATCACTGCGAGGTTTATCAGCAATGGATACTAAAGAGGTACAATCATGTAAAGGTTCTCCAGAAGTTGGCAAATCAGGGAGCAAGGTTGCAGGATTAAGAACTCCACACCTCTTTATATTTTCATTGTTCAAGAGGGTTATTTCATATTTTGTAATTCTTTGATCTGTAAATGCCTGTGACCTATGTCTCAATAACAATGCCTCAACCTCATGTGGGCACATTATGGTCAGAGGGCATCCTAATACTAGGTTGGCAGATTTAGTTACTAATAGAGCCATTGCAGCTACTCCTCTAAGACATGATGATGCTCCTGAAGCTACTGGGTCCAGCTGGGCGGAATAATAGCCTACTGGGCATTGAGCAGGTCCCAAAAGTTGAGTCAGAACACCTGAAGAAACCCCTCTCTGTTCATGGACATATAAAGTAAATGGTTTATCATAATTTGGGATGCCTAGATCAGGGGCAGACAGGATAGCTTATCTTAAATTAGAAAGAGCTGTCAGGTGTTCTGTTCCCAATATAAGTGGTTCAGAGACCAAACATTTTGTAAGTGCTACAAAGGGTTTAGTGATTTCCCCATAGCAAGGGATCCACTACTGACAGAATCCCATTGCTCCAATCTCCTTAATTGCTTTTTTGTGGTAGGACCGCTTAATTTTTGGATATTTTCAATAAATTTTGGAGAAATAAGATGGGACCCAGCAGTTAAAATTAAACCTAAATATTGGACCTTAGGGATACTCCACTGAACTTTGTCTTTAGAGACCTTATGGTCTCTTTTATATAGTTCCAAAAGGAGGTGCTTGCTATCCTCCTGACGTGCTTCAGCACTTGGGGAAGCCAAGAGCAAATCATCCCTATATCAGATTAAACTGCTGTGTTTGAATTTAATGGCATTTGTATCCGCATTTAAGAATTGCGTAAATAATGTAGGGCTGTCCACGAACCCTTGAGGCAAACGAGTCCAGGTTCGTGGGAACCTTTCCAGGTGAAAGCAAAGCTATACCTGGAATCCTCATGTACAGTTATAGACAAGATAGTAGAGCACAAGTCTACAAAAGTAAAGTGTGTAGCTGTGCTGGGAATAGAAGAAGTTATTGTGTTCAGGTTTGAAACCACAGGATGTCTTTTTTTAACATGATTATTTACAGCTCTTAGGTCTTTGACAAATCAGTTTTGGGCTTTTCCATCTAGGCATATTTTTGGCTTTTTAACAGGTAAAATAGGTGTATTATATTCTGATTTACATAGAATTATTTTCCCTTGTTCAATTAACAAATTTATCACTGGGGTTTAGTAGGGAAAGGGACCCCTGCTGGGCTGGGTTTTGGTCAGGAAAATTTTTTTGCTTACCCTCAGGCAATAAGGCAGGTAGGTTCATGTGCATCTGGGTCGCCAGAAAATGTGAGGGGGTGAAAGGATGAAGGTAGGAAGGTAGGATTGGAGGAATGGGAGAAAGGAGAGAGGAAGGTAGAGGAAGGGAAAAGAAGGTAGCGGTCCCCAGTCCCAGCAAGGGGAGATTGACCAGAGCCCTTCGGGCTCAAATAAAAGATCTGAGAGCAACTTTAGATTTAGAATCATTAGCTTTTATTTAGATTATGAAAGGGAAGGTCTAAGGAAAAACTAGGAGGTAGATAGAAGGGGGAAAAGGCGCCAAGAGAGAGCTCAGGATCTGAGATCCTCTGGGCTCGGGAGATAATGAGACCTCCCAAAAAGGCACCAAACGTTCTCCTTTATTCTTTCTCCAACACTTCCCACAAAGGAAATGGGATGTGTCAGGGGAAGTACCAGGGAGCCCTGGGAGTTGTAATCTTCCAGGGCTTACAACAATTCCAAATGACACAACCTCACACCTAGCAGATTGGCCAATATGACAGCAAAGGAAAGTAATAAATAATGGAGGGGATGTGGCAAAACTGGGACACTAATGCATTGCTTGTATAATTGTGAATTGATCCAACCATTCAGGAAGGCAATTTTGAACTATGCACAAAGAGCTTTAAAAGACTGCCTTCCCTTTGATCCAGCCATACCACTGCTGGGTTTGTAGCCCAACAAGATAATAGGAAAAAAACTTGTACAAAAATATAACAGTGCTCTTTGTGGTAGCAAAAAATAGGAAAATGAGGGAATGCCCTTCGTTTGGGGAATGGCATAAAAAATTGTGTTATCTGTTGGTGATGGAATACTATTGTGCTGAAAGGAATAATAAAGTGGAGGAATTCCATGTGAACTGGATCGACCTCCAGGAATTGATGCAGAGTGAAAGGAGCAGAACCAGGAGAACATTGTACACAGAGACTGATACACTGTGGTACAATGGAATGTAATGGACTTCTCTGTCAGCAGCAATGAAATGATCCAAGACAATTCTGAAGGACTTACAAGAAAGAATACAATCCATATCCAGAGAAAGAACTGTGGGAGTAGAAATACAAAAGAAAAATAACTTCTTGATCACATGGTTTGATGGGGATATGGCTGGTGATGTAGACTCTAAATGATCACTCTATAGCAAATATTAATTATATGGAAATAGGTCTTGATCAATGATACATGTAAAACTCAGTAGAATTGCTTATTGGCTATGGGAGGGGGAAGAGAGGAGGTGGGGGAAAGAATATGAATCATTTAACCATGGAAAAATATTCTAAATTAATTAATTAGCAATTAATTTAATAAAGAAAAAACTTTAAGGTTTACAAAACAATTTATAAAATTATTTATTCTCAAAACAAATATATATATACCTTATGGATGTACATTATATTAACTAGGCAAAGTTTTGTTAAAAAAAAAAAGCAAAAATGAAAAACATTATCTTATAGCTGCCCAATATGACCTATTGTTCAATAGCTATATAAAAACAGACACAAATTGGTGCATTGCTTCTCAGCTTTAGTAGAGACTGCATTACCAGCCATTCAGCACAACAAAGCAAGCTTTCCAAATGGCCCCTATATGATAAATTATCTACATTTATATGGTCTTTATCTGGTGTTTGTAATGTTAGAGCACTGAACTCTACTATACCTGAGACTAGGAACAAAACACAGTTGTCTATATTTTAAATAGTCAATGTGCTCAGTTTATGGTTAGGAGACAAGTCAGCTATTAATAAGTCATTTGGTTCAATTACTGTTTGACCTGTGACATGATTTGACACATAGTGCTGAATTCTCAGTCTTGAATGCTCTAATGAATAATCCCTTCCCTGTCTGCATATACATATGTCCTTTTTTGAAAAAATCCTTACCTTCTGTCTTAGAATCAATGCTGTGTATTGGTTCCAAGGCAGAAGAGGGGTAAGGGCTAGGCAATGGCAGTTAAGTGACTTGTGTAGGGTCACCCAGCTAGGAAGTGTCTGAGGCCAGATTTAAACCCAGGACCTCCAGTTTCTTGGCCTGGCTCTCAATCCACTGTGCCACCCAGCTTCCTCCTTCCTATTTTTTTTAAGACAAAAACTAAACCAAGAAGTTGTATGAGTGAAAATGGGTACTCCCCAAAGGTAATTTGTTGTGAGTTTTATTTATTTTTTATTTTTTTAAACCCTTAACTTCTGTGTATTGGCTCCTTGGTGGAAGAGTGGTAAGAATGGGTAATGGGGGTCAAGTGACTTGCCCAGGGTCACACAGCTGGGAAGTGTCTAAGGCTGGATTTGAAATTAGGACCTTCTGTCTCTAGGCCTGACTCTCAATCCACTGAGCTACCCAGCTGCCCCCTGTTGTGAGTTTTAAACAGACTCATAGGAATCAGTATGTTTGGGGGATAAACAAAAAGGGGATTGAAAATCTGAGAATCAGGCATATTTGAAACAAAGTAAATGACTGCTAGTGAATCAGAGCTGAAACAACACAAAACAAAAAACAAGGATGGAATTAATCTGGTTTGTGTGGGTCAGCTGGTCAGTCTTGCCAACTATGGATCATAGAGTTTCAAGACCACAAATCTAATACGTAAAGGATGAGGAACTAAGGAAAAAGTAAGAGCCTAATCAGGCAGGGTGGGTATATTAGGGAAAAAGGTTAATAAGTGCTCTTAGTCCTAGGGTCCAGGTAAGCCTATAAGGATCTAAGTTAAAAAAGAATTTGTGTTAGCTATCTATAGAGCTAGAGTCTCAGACAGTTCCTGGCACTCTAGTGGCCTATTAGTCCATACTTCTTGATTGATTGATTGGTCAATGTCAATAGCAAGAGCATTTGTTTGGGAATTTCTGTTTCTCTTTTTCAAGCTAGAGTAGGTAGCTCAAGCAAACCTGCTCAGCACCATCTTAACCTATTTCCTTTCTACTTAAAGGACCTTTGAGGTTTGTGACCAAGTTTTAGCACCATAAGAACACTTCTTCCAATAGGCAAATTAGTTCATTAGGTACGTTTTAGTTATTCTGTCCATTGTCATTTTCATCTTCTCTTCTACCACTCTCTGAAGTTTAGATAAAATTTCCAGTGACTGGGACTATAATAAAATCAAAATAGTGCATAACCTTTGACCTGGTACTAGTAATAGAATTTGAAGAGTTTCAAAGACAGAAGGAAAAGTCTAATGTACAAAAATATTGATAACTGGACTTTCTATGGTAGTAAAGAAAAATAGTGGGTACCATCAACTGAGGAATAGCAGAATTAATTATTGTACATGGATATAATGGAATTTCAATAACTTTAGAAATGATAAAAAGGACCCAGAAGAAACTTTCCAATATTTGTATGAAGAGATATATAGTAAGAAATGTATAAAATGACAACATGAATGCAAAAAAAATAATTATGAAAGACTTAAGACCTCAAATAAAGATATAACCTATCATAGATTCTGAAGACTCATGATGACTTAGGCTTCCCACCCTTTGACAAAAAAGGCAACAGACTAGAGATGGAAAATTAAATATACATTTTTAAGTAGTACAAAGATGTAGAACTGTTCTGGTTGACTGAACATATTTGTTACAAAGCAGATATTCTATTTTTAGGGTATAGAAAGAGTTATGGGAGAAGAGTTGGTAGATAGTGATAATGATGCAAATAAAAAAGAAAGAACATCAATTAAACATTGAAGTATATACAGTGGAAAAGAAATTTTAGAATGGGCTACAAATGAGCAGAATGCTTTCACTATTATTGTGTTAAATTTAACTTTTGCTTTTTATTTTCTAATATTTTTTATTTACATGAAAAAACAATTTTAACATTTAAAAAATTTTTGAGTTCCAAATTTTCCCCTTCTTTCTCTTCCCTCCCCCTTATTGAAAAGGCAAGTAATTTGAAATAGTTTGTACATGCACAGTCATGTGAAACATATTTCTATATTAACCATGTTGTAAAAGAAAGCATAGCCCCCAAAATGGGGGGAAAATAGTCTATTTCAATCTGCATTCAGACTTCATCAGTTCAGATAGCATTTTTCATCATAAAAACCTCATATTTGTCTTGGATAATTGTATTGATGAGAATAGCTAAGTCATTCATAGTTGACCATCATACAATATTGCTGTTACTGTGTACACTGTTCTCCTGGTTCTACTCACTTCACTTTGCAACAGTTCATGTAAGTCTCTCCAGGTTTTTCTTAATTCATCCTTCTCATCATTTCTTATACCATCATAGTATTCCTTCAAAATCATACAAATTGGCATTTCCAAATTAATGGGCATCCCCTCTATTTTCAATTCTTCACTACCATAAAAAAGTGTGATAAGTATTTTTATATGTATAGGTTTATCTTTCCTTTAAAAAAATCTTTTTTGTAGTACAGATCCAATAATGGTACTGCTGGGTCAAAGAATATGCATAGTTTTATAACCTTTTTGGAATATTTCTGAATTATTCTCTAAAACTATTGGACAAATTCACAACTCCACCAACATTGCATTAGGGCCTATTATAAAACTGTAAGGTTGTACCTCAGAGTTCTTTTAATTTGAATTTCTTTAACTATAGTGATTTAGAGCATTTCTTCATATGACTATAGATAGCTTTGATTTCTTCATCTAAAAATTTCCTGTTCATATCCTTTGACCATTTATCAACTGAGGAATGACTTGAATTCCTTTGAAGTTGACTCATATATATGAAAAATGAAGTTTTTAATAGAGATTTGTTGCAAATCCCCCCGCACCCTTACACACACAATTTTATGCTTTTCTTCTAATTTTGGCTAATTTTAATTTTTTTTTATTTTAATGTAATAAAACCATATCCATTTTATATTCTGTAATTATCTCTGTCTCTCATTTGATGATAAATGTTTCCCTCATCTATAAAGCTGACAGGTAAACTATCTCATGCTCCCCTAATTTGCTTATCATATCACCCTTTAAATTTCAAACAGGTACCCATTTTGACCTTATACTGGTATATGGTGTTTATTAGGTTGATATTGGGAATGGGATATGATAGTTAACATTCGGCCAGTATCAGGATGTTAACTGTGGTTTGGGAAGGCCAAAGGAACCCAGTCCATGCTGAGTCTAGTCTGAGATTAACACACAGACCACTTAGTAACAGGGAAGTTGTGTTTATTCTAAGAGTAAAGGACATATGGGAATTCAAATGACTCTGATACTGTCAACTAACTAAAATCCCCAAATCTAATTGTCCCTTTCAAAGGGAGTCTTCAGAGAATTTGATCTACACTATCCCTCACCTCTCTGACCTAAAGAAAACCCAGTCCCTCATCTACCTAAATCTGCACTAAACCCTGCCCCCCCTTAGGTGGCATTAGAAGTAGTGGTCTATAGCAGTTTGGCAGGGCTCAAGGAAAGGTCCTAGATCCAAAAGGAACCCAGACTTGGTCTTACAGTCAGATAGCCAGATGTTCAGGATCACAAGGAAACATAGCAGACAACAAACAGAAAGGAAGCAGTAGGATGGGGAATCAGGGTAGATCAGCAACCACAGGACAGGCAGCCAGTCTCCCCAGGTAAATACAGAGAGAGACAGCCAAAACCCTCAATTAATCTCACCCCTACTTCCACATTCTAGAATGTTTATCCTCCTGCATCTTTTCCCCTGCAAACTAGCCAATCTCTCTTTCTAAAATCCTTTCTTCCTTGTAACAGCTGTGAGACATTGGTCTATGCCTAATTCATACCAAACTACTTTTCAGTTTTTCCAGCTATTTTTGTCAGATGATTAGGTCTTGTCCCACAAGCATCTTTGCATCTTTGGGTTTATAAAAAATTGGACTACTATAGACATTTATTACCATGAATAACATACCAACTGATTGCACTGATTCACCACTCTTTTTCTTAGCCAGTTCTACTTATGAAGATGGCTGAAATGAATATTGTGGAGTTCTTAGAACAGTGATGGTGAACCTATGGCACGCATGCCAAAGATGGCACACAGAGAACTCTTTGTGGGCCCATGTGCTGTTCCTGACATAGTTATTTACTAGAAAGGCAGAGGGATTCTGGTGGAGCTGCTCCCTTTCCCATCTCCACCATGCCTCTCTGCTCCTCTGTGCTTACTCCCTCCCCTGCCACTCATCTCCCTTTATCCTTCCCTTGTCTGGGGTAAGGCAGTGGGGGTGGGCATTTGTTCTCTGTGGGAGGGTTAGATAAAGTTGGTTAGATATTGAGGATACCAAGGTCATTCACTACACCCACCACATATAAGGCCATTGCCAATCATCATGACTTTTCTCTTGCCATTGGACTTGGATGACTCTGGAATAGAGAGTAAGGCTGATACTTTGTGTAACTCTGCTTCAATTAAATCACATTATGATGTAATTAGTCCTCTTCAAAAATGAAGAATAAACAACAATGAACTTGGGCAAGTCATTTATATACTCTGGATCATAATTCCATCATCTATATCAGTGATTCCCAAAGTGGGTGCCTCTGCCCCCTGGTGGGTGCTGCAGTGATCCAAGGGGGTGGTGATGGCCACAGGTGTATTTGAGGGCAGTGAAAAACTGTAAGGGGGCAGTGATAGTATGTGACAGTGGGCACTAATTAATATTATTTCTGGAAAGCGAGAGGTAGGCCAAAAAAGTTTGGGAACCACTAATCTATATTATGAGGGTAATTAAATTAGATCATTTTTCATCTCTAAGGTCTCCTCCAAATATATATTGGCATCAAATGCAATAATGTAGGTAAATTGTTTTGTAAATGTTAAAATAATATATAAATCCTAGCTATTATTATGTTGATATGACAACGATGATCCTATGAGTTAGTGCTTTATGAATAATGAATTTGTTGAAGACCTACTTTATACCTAACTTGTACTGAAAGGAAAAAGGTCAATATGATACTGGAGAATTAAGGATGCATGGGAAGAAATATAATTTTTCCATTGTAAAAGTTGTGTTATCCTACATATACAATGATAATAGCATTGAACCACCAAAAGAAGGACATTGCCTTTTTAAATTTTTCCCTAATAATTGCAGTGAATTTCTACTCCCAAGAATCTCATTTCCCAGAACCTAATCTATTCCACTTCAATTATAAGCAATAATAATCCTAAACTTGCCATCATTCACAAATGTTTTACTTCCATGTTCATGAGTTATAAAGTCTTTTATCTTATCATATTATATAATTCCAACTTTTCTTCTACCTTATGAATCCTAAATCTATTCTTCATCCTTATGGTGACCACCAAGTCCTCCATCCCTCAATTCCTTCTCCGATAAACCTTCCGACACTGTATAAACTCCCTTTTATTCTTTCCTTTATACTTCAGTCCATTTCCCCCCTCTCTATTGCTGATAACATTGCCAAGATCAAACCTTAGATGTTTTCCATCATCTTCTGCTTTCACTTCTATTCATCTGTTGCTTTTGAAACTAAAATGAAATCATACTGATGGGGTTCACTAGAAATTTATGTAACATAATTACAAATGGACCCTCACAGCACCAAGGGAATCTTTTTATAGTTCCCTAATTGATTTGTTTTAATTTCAAAGTGACTTCTCCAAACCTTTTCATGACTCCTCAAACCTTTCATGGCACCCCCTCTACCCACTTTCTCATCTGGAGATCTTGCTTTATATTTCACACAGAGACATAAAACTGAAATTGAAGCCATTCATTTAGAGCTCAATCTACTTACTTCTTATTACCTACTCTTCTACTCCAGCTATTAACATCAAGATTGTCTCCCATCCATAAAAATCTGAAAGAGAAGTGGTCCCTCAAGAGCTAATTCATATCCCATAGCCCAGACAGAGAGAAAAAGAGAGAGACAGAGACAGAAACAGAAAGAAAAAAAGAGAGACAGAGAGACGGAGAGCAACAGAGACAGAGAGACATAAAGTGAAACTTAAAGGAAAAGAGATTTCTGAGTGATGGTGTTGGACGTGTCAGCATTGGAGAGAAAGGAAAAATCCTCCTCCCACTCCATTTTTTTTTTCAGGAAAAACCTCTACCATATTTCTTTTCACCCTCAACTCTCAAATCCTCCTCCTTTTGAAAGCTGCCTTCCTCTCCTGAAAAATCTCCAGCACTGGGACCCTGGTCTCTTCTTCAGGGACTTTCTCATCCACACTACTATTTCAGGAAAAGTGCTAGACATGTTTCACCTTACTCCAAACTCCACAGCTTTTTCCCTTTCAGTTGCTCTTTTGTTCTTCTTTCTTCTCAACTATACCCAGTTCTTGAAGTACAATCAGATTTATATCAGTTCTGCTATTAATTATGCATGGAATAATTCAATTTACCTCTCCATTTCTTAGTCATATCTCTCTGTCTTTCAAACTAAAATCAATCTTCCTAGACACCATTTTCCTCTGTGTGTTGAATTTCCTCACTAAAATGTAAATTCCTTGAGATCAGGGTTTATCTTTGGGTGATGTGTGTGTGTGTGTGTGTGTGTGTGTGTGTGTGTGTGTGTTTGTGTGTGTGTGTGTGTGTGTGTGTGTGTGTGTGTGATTAACATTTAGCAAAGCACTTGACTTAATATTGTTTTCATTCATTGATTCATCTTCCTCCTCCTAGGCTGGTGTTAGCTAATCTATGGCATGCATGCCAGACAGGGCTGCTCCCTTTCCCCTCTCCACGCCATCTGACTACATTTCTCACCTGATACACCTCTCTACCCAGCAGCCCAATGGGGGTGCTTCCTCCTTCAGCTGTCTGTGGTAAGGCAAGGAGCTCACATGTGGCATGAGAGTTATAATTTGGGCACTTCATCTCTAAAATGTTCACCATCACTGTCCTAGGCCAATGGGTTAAGAACCAATAGAGAAAGTACACAGTCAGATTTTTGGAAGAGTTCTAAGACAAAGGGAAGTGGATGGAATTAGCGATAAGTAGATGGCATGACAGATAGCATGTTAAAGTTATAATCAGAAAACCTTACTTTGAATTCTTCTTGCTTGCTATGTGACCTTGGGTAAATCACTTAACCTCTCTCAACCTCAATTTCCTCATCTGCAAAGTGGAGATGATCAAGAAGACAAGCATTCATTAAAAGCCTATTATATGATAGGGAAAGAACTAGGTTGCTGGAATACAAAAAAAGGCAACAACAGTCCTTTCTCTTAAGGAACTTACAGTCTATGAATTGAAAACTATGTACAAACAAGAATGTTCTATATTAATAGCATCTATTTGTTAGTAGAATGGAGGTTCCAAAGGGCTCAATATGAGAGGAAGGGAGCAGAACTCAATAGAGGAAAGGATGAAAACTTAGCTATTACTAAGGGAATAAGTTTTGATGTAGGTAGACATCAGTGCTGAATCAGACCACAAAGCATTTAACACTGAATCACAGGAACTGGAGACAAAAGGATTTACATAGGATGGGAAATTTTCTCTCCCTTCTGCCCTTCCCAAGTGTCAGAGGTCCAAAGTGTAAATATGAAACAGACACAATTTAAAACTTAAGATAAATTTTCCAGCCCTAGAAAAGGAATTTGGGAACTGAATCTTTAAAAAAAAGGAAAAGGAAACATTTCTAATACAACCTTTTTTGTGATTAATTCTAATGGAAACTAGGATATTTTAAAATAAAATCTGACCAACTATTGGGTCTTTCCTCAGAGAATTCAAATGAACAAATAATGTGTTCAAGTTAACTTTGGACTTTTCAACTTCAATCTTTCCATTGTAATTTTTACATTATTTAAAATATTTTTTTAAATAAAAGCTATACAAATGTGAATGATCTAAGTTACTTTTTCTTTGATTAAAAAAACTTATAGTTTTAAAACTGGCTCAATTTATGTGTTCACTTATCTTTTTTTTTATTTTCACAGTTATATATAAGCAGCTTTACCTTTAATTAGATAGGCACTTTTTAAACATTATATTTTAGAAATGTTACCTTTTTGCTTTCTTCTTCATATCTGTCACATTTATGTTATTTCAGAACCCAATAATTTGTCTGTTCTGTATATTCAAGGATTTTTCTACAAATCCCTGTCAGTTACACTGTCATACAATGCTTAGTTATCTTATCTTTTTTTTATTGCTAAGAACTATACATTTAATTACCATAATAAAGATTATGATGTCATAGATCAAGACTTATATACAAAGGCAGTTTAAGCAGAGTAAGAGTATGGTTTTCCCTGATTCTCCTTCCATGGAAGTGTATCTAGGTCCTCTAATCCTTTGTGGTATTATCATATTCGTGCACTGTATTCTGTTTGGCATTGAAATATTTTTCTTTTATGTCTTATCTTCTCTAATAGGATGTAAGCCCCTTAACATGAGATACTTCCATTTTTTAATTTGTATCAAAAATTCAACACACACTTATTAAGTACCTACTATATGCAAGTCCTCTGCTGGATACTGGGAATACAGAGAAGAAAAACAACATGGTCCCTTTCCCACAGGGGATTGCAATCTCCTGGGAAGTGTAGACATATAATCAAATGCACAACAGAAGTTAAAATGTGATGAGTGGATATGAAAAGATCCCATGGAAATAGACAAGGGGTTGGAAAGGGTCAGAATAACCTACATTGAATCTTTCAATGTAACAAACTACACAGAAAGAACATTCAATCAAGACAACTGTATGCAAAAAGAAGTCCTTTTTGGATTAATTGAGGAACATAGTCACACCCCCTCCCCACCTCATGGACCTTTATAAAACAGGAAGTCAATTTGGAATCTAGATTTAATAGTCAAACAGCTTTCTAGTGGAAGCCTCTTCCAGGCAAGCCTCCTAGAAGGAAACATCTGGATAAAAGGAGATCACCATATCCAGTGTCTCCCTCTACCACCACTACTACCATTTTAGTCAGAAAAGACCTTGTTGACTTTATGAGACAGTAATATTTTGACTTTTTCCTTGGTCTTCTGGCACTTTCACTAAGACAGTAGTGTTAGGTGGCACTGTCTTCTTAAGGAGACAAGGATAGACTGGATGTGATTGAAATGAAGATTCAGGGCTCTACAATGAAACTAGTAAAAAAGATATACCATACCTAAGGAAAACATCTTCAGGAGTCTGGAAAAAGAACTCCCGGGGGTTGTGAGTTTTCCTTTGGCCCTTTTTCTCTCTCTCTCTCTCCATTTGAGCCATTTTTGTCCTGGGTTCAGTATGTAATGGGAAGAATATCTCAAAGACTTTTAGGAGAGCCATTTTGCATCAATTATACTCCAGAGTAAAATACTCTTACTAAGAGCTAATTAAGCTAATTGATAGCAACTGACTATTTTGGAGGGAAACACTCTTGTAAGGATTTCTAAGCTATCAGCAAAATTAATACCAATCTCTAGGGGCTACCCTAAGAGAAATATAGTAGCTGAGCTCTGGGGACTAGAACTTTTATTTAAGTAAGGATTAGAAGAGTAGCTCTAGAGCACATGCTGGCTATACATTGTTCCTTTAGAATTAGATGTTCACCAGTTTGCCGCTGGTAGTACCTGGGTTATTATCTTCATTTTAAATATAAAGACAATGAGAATCAAAGAAGTCAAGTGATTTTACCAAGATCACACAGCTAGAATTTGGAAGAACTTGGAATCACCTTCTGACATTCCAATTCTAAATCCAGAGCTCTTTCCATCTAAATATCACAAAATTCTAAGACAGGAAGACCTTTAAACCTTCCTGGAGCAATAAATACAGACCACAGAAAAATATATCTGTAAGCTGCTGATTGTATTTTTGGGGGTAAAATGAGAAGCTAAGATGGGAAGTTTCAGATACTAGAGAGAAAGGGGATAGAAATATCTGGCTAGTATGGACAGAATCACTTTGCATATTTAAGAGAAAAAGAGATGGAAGATTACCTCGGTATTTGAGATGTATGTCAGATACCTTTGGTGAAACAAAATAATATAGATTCTTCAAGGCAGTTCTAATATTTATTAGAAAAATAGGAAGTATGAGGGGGAAATCTTGCCTTCTAACCTACCATGTTCCAAATCTCTGAGAATAATTTGTGAGCAAATCCCCAGGCACTAAGGGAGAATTTAGCCTTAAATCTATTGTGCAAAGAAATCTGAACTTTACTTAGGAAAAACCAGGCTATTAGACTACAAATAAGCAATAATCTTTCTGAGCCTCAGTTTCCTCATCTGTAAAATAGGGATGAGATTAAAACTTATTTCATACCATTTATATATGACTTTGATGAGATAATATTATGTAAAGTGTAAAACATATTATTTTTTCTCAATTTCAAGTGCTATGATTGATGAGAATTTGAAGAGAAATGAATATTTAAAAAAGGATTTTTAAATACTGTATTATAAAATCACTTTGGCAGTGTGCATTCAAAGCTGGAATTCCATTTCTTCAAGTTTTAGAATTTGTGAGGGGGCAGCTAAGAGGTGCAGTAGACAGAGTGCCAGGTCCAGAGTCAGGAAGATTCATCTTTCTGAGTTCAAATCTGGTCTCAGATCCTTACTAGCTGTTTGACCCTGGCCAAGTCACTTAACTCTGGTTGCCTCAGTTCCTCATCTGTAAAGTGAGCTGGAGAAGGAAATGGCAAATCACTCTAGCTCCCTATTCCAAGAAAACCCCAAATGGGGTCATGAAGTATTGGACATGACTGAAAAACAACAGGGTTTGTGAGGTTGGGAGTTTCCACACTGGAGCCAAGAGGACAAGCACAAGCTTCAGTTATAATCACAAACACATTGCAACCAGGACATTTATGGGCTTGTTTAACAAGAATGAAAATCTTTTGGAAACTTAAACTTGACATAAGGTTTAGAAAGTTAGCAAACTCCCTGTTCCTCCTGCAGTGCCAGTATCTGCTCAAAGCAGAGGACTGCCAGCAAGTAAGAACTGCATCTTTAAAATGTTTCAATGTATTTTAAAGCAATACATAGCTCCCAATGGCTTTACTAAGCTACAGAAGGGTAGTAGGGAGGGGGTCCTTCTGACACCTGCTTCATGGAGTCTCATGGAAAACCTTGTGAAAACCTGAGACCTGTGGTGTCCAGTGACTCATTTGAGTTACATTTGCTCAATCACTGCCACTTCTTGCTGAGCCTTTTTCCTCCATCAGTTCCACAAAATTCACCTTGAACATGGATTTTAGTGTAGTTTATTTATCATAGCAGAGACATCTGCTATTCAATAATCTTCTTCTGCAGTTCCTCCTTGCCTATGTTATCAGGACAGGGAAGCTGTTAACCCTGAGGAAAGAACCACAGGCTCATTCTCCAAAGATAATGCTACTTACATATATGACAGCACCATAACCAGGGTTGAGTAAGGGGGGGGGTGCTTTGCCCCCAAACATCAAAATTGATGTATGTGTGTGCGCAATAGTACTTTCAGTCCTTTAGTAGCATAAAAACAAATTAACTTAGCACATGATCATCAAGAATAATTAGCTAGGTTAGAAAGCTGGTAGATGGAAGCTTCCTCCCTTCAGGCAGCTGCTGCCCTAGGGGAGTTCCATCCTGACCTGGCCCTATTCTGTTTTACCTATTCCACCCTTATATTCACCTCATTCCAGACAACTTCCAAATTATCCCCAAATTCTCCAGCACCAACAATCTCTGTCATTTACAGTACAAAAACTACACAAAAGAGCAAAGTTTTCAGACTTAGTCGTAGTCTCTATTTTTGTTTTTGATTTGTTTCTTTTTAGTAAAAAAGAAAAGAAAAGAAATACAGAACATTTGGGCCACTTAGAAAAGATCTATTTAATTGAAATAATTTTAAAAGGATTTTTTTCCTTAGCAGTCATAACCACCAGAGCATATTTAAATGGGGAGATACAGGTGTCCAGAAAAAAAGTTTAGACTCCAGTAAACTTCTCTTTCAACTGATCATTTCCCAAGATCTGTTTTATTTTTAGTTGCTAAATGTTTTTGACCTTTTCCTTTCTTTGGTCCAATTTTCCTCTTTACTCCTCATTTATTGACCTGTCTCTGCAGGGGTGTTACTTTTGCCTCCCAA
Organism: Gracilinanus agilis; assembly: GCF_016433145.1. Classification (NCBI taxonomy): domain Eukaryota; kingdom Metazoa; phylum Chordata; class Mammalia; order Didelphimorphia; family Didelphidae; genus Gracilinanus; species Gracilinanus agilis. Next base: position 428,760,416 of record NC_058130.1, read on the forward strand.
CAGCCTGGAAAGAGAAATGAAATCCAGAAGCACAGGTGGACCAGTTACCTATTTTGCCCCTTTGGAGAAGTGTCCTGCAATGACCTTGCTTCTGCTGAAGCTTCTCATCTCCTGGGCTCCCCAGCTGTGAAGCTAAGCACCTTGCAGGGACCATGGGAGCACAGATCCAGTGATGCCACCAAACATTTGACTTTCAGTACAACCTTGACTGTGACAAGCTATGTTTCAAGAAGAAATGAGCCGTTCCCCTACTGGTAATAATTGCTTTGTGCTAACAGTGGGATTGGCAAAGCTGCAGTAGTCGGAAATGTGACTGCCTAGTAACAAAAATGGCAGAGGGAAATTGCCAGGTTGCTCCATACTGTGGGTACATTCATTTTTTCCCACAATAGCTCCAAAGAAGCTGTTAGAATGTGAGTCATATCACTTCATAGAAGAGGTTGTTAATAAACAGGGAGTAAAATAATTAGTACAAAGGTATTATGCTTGCTTTATATTTCTCTATAACAAAAGACGTCCATCCATTCAAATTATTCCTTTTATTAGAAACATTGTTCCTTATTTTATAAAAGTTAAATAATAATGAATATTTTCTAGGTTTATCTGTAGTCCTCATTTCTCTAATCCCAGAGACAAAAATACAAGTATGAAGTTAGTTCATCTCTGACCAAAGGTGATGACTCCTAAAAAAAAAATGGGTGTGCTTGTGCCATTTATTCTAGAAAAAATTTGGCTAGGATTTGAGTCGCATTATAAAAAGGAATTCCCGAATGTAGGGAATCATAGGTCCATTTTATTTTAAGATTAAGATTTTATATCCATCAAGTCACATATTGATAAAACAGAACTTTAAATAAAAGACATCAAGAAAGCTTTAAGTCTAGAAAAACATACCCCATTTAAAATCTCTATGTTCAATTCAAAAGGAAAAATAATACATGTTCTATGTAGTTTGGGTATGGTTTGGTTACTGCAAAGTTCTAAGCCTAAGAATTTCCTCCAAATATCTCCATAGAACATGCTTTACTCTGAAAACATTTTCTTCTGTAACTCTTCTACTTTACAAATCACAGGATGAAATTTGAGCATACCTAAAATAGAAAGGGGCAAAGCTTTATCCTCAAGGTATGCTGGGAAAGGGGACCCAGCTCTGCATTGCTAATACCTTATGCCAGCCTGCAGAACTAATAACTGCCTGCTGAAATATCTTCCTAGAACAATTTCCTCTGATGGGTTACTAGAGCTCAGATGATTTTTTTTTTCCAACAGAAACTCATTTCTGACCAGGATTGTACCATTCCTGCAGACAGGGCACTTATATGTTTGTTGTCAATTAACATGATCGATTTGGAATCAGAAGACCTTAGTTTGAATCCTGGCCCTCTCATTTACTGCCTGTGTGACTTTGGCAACTCATTTAGCTTTTCTGGGCTTCACTTTCCCCATCTGTAAAATGAGGAGGTTGGACTAGCTGACCCTGGAGATGTCTCCCTGTGATCCTTTGAATAACCCAACTCATCATCCATTCATTTATTCAGGTTTATCCATCTATCTATCTATCTATCTATCTATCTATCTATCTATCTATCTATCTATCTATCTATCTATCTAGCAAGTCCACATCTTCTCTGTAACATGAACTAATAGTAAATGAAACTCTGTTTGTCAGATTGGAGTTTAAAAATACTCCCCGCCACTGACTATAGGTTTTTAATTACCACACAGGGATGTAGGGCATGAACTAATTTTTCCATCAAATGTTTTTTAATGAATGGAATGTTGCCTCACATAATAAATAACAGCTCGATCACATGAGAAGAGCCATCTAAAAACATCCTTTATTGAGGTAATTCCAGCTCCCATTAAACAGAAAAGATTGCTTTCCCACCCACCTCAAATTTAAATTGACTGTTTTGTTTAGCACTAAATAAAATGCAGCTTTGTTAACTATCACTTCTTACTCTTGTTAGGGAAGCTTCAACTGATGGCTTTTTAGAGCTATGAATAGACAAAGTAAAAATCCATAGTTACATTAGTTGCAGGTTACTGGTCAATAAGTGTTCATTAAAGAGTGCGTTTATTCTATTCAGCCTACAGTGTCATTTGTTTTCTATTTTTTATTGGCTTTGATCATACAATAAGGTTTTTTTTCCAGAGCAGTAAATCTGCATCAGTCTGAGTAAATCTCCACTCTGCACAAGGTATTGCATCTTTATTAGTGTTAGAAGACAGTATTGAATATGAACTCTCCTTCCCCTCCCTTCTCTCCATCTTCCTGTTGCAGGGGATGTCTTAATAACAGCAGAGGTCTCCATTACAGCTCAATGGAGGATTCTTTCCAGGCCATAAAAAAGGATAAGTTAACTTGTCATGCTTTTAGAATTCAAATCCTCAGTTCTTATTTTGTTTTCTGTCCTAAAATGTATGCTCACTGAATTATACTGCAGTCATTAAAATAGTCCCTGCTTTATAATGTCTGATACTTTTTCTTGATTCCTGAAAATCAAATATCCTACATTAGCATTATCAAACAACCCTCCACTTTAAATGTGTTTCTCCTTCTGAGAACCATTTCTTCCAGTAGGCAATACCATTTGCCCAGTTTTATTTCCTAGGTTCAAATCCTAGATGTTATATCTTAATGTTTCCTCTCCATTGTCTGATATATCTTATCCATTACTTCCATTTCTATAATAATTCTTCAATCTATTCCTTTATTTTTCATTCATAATATCATAGGATTTAGAACTGAAGATATCTTAAATATTGTCTATTCTAATCTCCATTTTGTAGATGTAGAGATTGAGCCCAAGCGAGAATAAGTGATTTTCTTAAGGTCAAATAGCTTATAGTTGTCTGAGTCAGGTTTGAAAGCAGGTGTTCCTGACTCTAAGTCTTTGGCGCTTTCTTTCTTTTCTAAATTCTTACTTTCCATCTTAAAATCAGTACTGTGTTTTGATTTCAAGAGAGCAGAGTGTTAAGGGTAGGCAATGGAGGTTAAAAGACTTGCTCAGGGTCACACAGCTAGGGAGTGTCTGAGGCCAGGTTTGAACCCAGGACATCCCATCTCTGGGTGTGGCTCTCTATCCACTGAACCTAGCTGTTACTGTCTTTGCCTATTTCAACTATACTACAATACCTTTCAATCACCATCTCCCCAAAAGACAACCTTTCAACAGAATTTTACTATCGTCTCTCCAAGTTATTCTCTAAAACAATGTTTAGATGGTTAATCAGTAAAAACTGATCTGGTTAGGACATTTCTCAAGTGAACAATCTCCAGTAGTTACCTGTTTTGTATCCAATAAAATGAAATTCTTTTGATGAGCAGTTAGGGCTTTTGATGACCTTATACTTAGCTACATTTCTAAACATTATTATTTTTCTTCTCAGCTAAAAGAGTTAGACTTCAGAAGAAAAGAGAATGTTTAGAATAACTAATTGTGAAGAGAGAGATAGAGAATCAATTAGGAAGGATTAAAAGGATTGCTTTACTAGAACAGGGGTCCAGCTGAGATTAGATAACATAAATTTTAAGTGGACCTATCAAGGCAGCACCACTTAAGAGCTTTGCATCTAGCTCAGTTCAACAGTATATGAGTAGGTACAAAGAAGTAGGTGATAGAAATAATTCAGAATTGAAATTTGGTAATGAATTAGCAACTATAGTACAAAAGACCAAGGGATTCAAGAATAGAGGAGAGGTTAGAGTTGAAATAGTTTAAGGTACTAAGAGATAGAAAAGAGAAGAATACAGCCTGGCCAGAGTGATGGCTTGGCAAAATGCTGATGGGTTAGTAAGCTATAGATCAAGATGATGATAAAGAACAACTTTAAGAGTGTAATGCTGCACTAAAAAGATCACTTTACATGGAACTTTCTCTTTACTGGTAAACTTTGATTAATCCCTAGCTTCTGCCTTTGGTAAGGGTGGGCAAATTTGGTGAGAGCTAGAGAAAAAAGAAGTTCTCTTCATTCTTGGCTGTCTTCTGGCTTCTACCTTGGGATATTCCAACCTTTCTTCAGTTATCAAAGGGAGACAAAGACTCTGGGAAGAAACCAACATAGAGAGTAAATGACCTTCTCTAGTATTTTCTTGCTTGCTACAGTAGAGACTTCAAAATTTGCCTTTGGATAAGATTTGAGACTCTCTTGGTTGAGCTGAGTTATCTCACTCCCAAAAGGAGAACTCATTCAGTCTGTCTTCTCTGGTGTATGAAGTGTTACGGGTGTACTAGAACTTCTGGTGTGAGAGTTTACAAAGCCCTTTTCAGGACTGTTCATCTTTGGTATCTGCCTTTCACCCAACTCTCACCTGTAATGCCAAGAAGTTGGAACATGGACAGTGGCCACATCCCAGTAAAATCCTCTCACTATATTGGTTTAACCCAATTGAGGGAAACCAACAGGCCTCAAACCCATCAGTGATTTAGGAGGATTTCTACTCCAACCATGTGAACACTTCTCCTGGCTGATTGAGTAGATCAGTGGTTCCCAAACTTTTTTGGCCTACCACCCCCTTTCCAGAAAAAATATTACTTAGCCCCCTGGAAATTAATTTTTTTTTAATTTTAATAGCAATTAATAGGAAAGATAAATGCACCTGTGGCCACCACCGCTTCCCTGAATCGCTGCAGCGCCCACTAGGGGGTGGTAGCGCCCACTTTGGGAATCACTGGAGTAGAGGAAAACAATTCATTCTGATGACCATAAAGACTGGTAAAGCAGATACTGTGGAGCTCTGAAAGCTTCATCAGAAATCAAAGGCACTGAAGTCATCTGCTGCCTCTGGAACCATTAACAATCATCCTGATTTTTTTTTTAAAGCATATTTTCCTTCTTAGAATCAACACTGTGTTTTGGTTTTAAGGCAGAAAAGCAGTAAGGGCTAGACAATTTGGGGTTAAGTGACTTGCTCAGAGTGACACAGCTAGGAAGTGTTTGAGTACAGATATAAACCCAGAACCTCCCATCTCTAGGCCTGGCTCTCAGTCCAGAAAAACACCTAGCTGCCCCAAGTCATCCTGATTTTTGTCTTGGTCCTAGATATTGATGATTCTGGAAGAGAAAGTGAGACTTTGTATATCTCAGCCTCATTTAAATCTAAATCGCAATCAGATTAAGACATCATCTTGTGATGTCATTGGCCCTCTTTGAAATGAAATGAAATGAAGGATGAACAATAATTGTCTGGCATATATTCTCATATGTATTCTTCCTCTGATTCTTCTTTTGCAAATATAAATATAAATATAAATATATACATATATATGAGCTTGAACAAGACAGAATGGAACTAGCTTACTCTTACTAGTTTTAAAAATTCAGACTTTTCTGGACTATTCAGACTATATAGTCAAGCAAAGGAAGAACCTTTGTGAAAGGAAATTAAAAGGGCTTCCACATTAGGAAATCAATCCCTATCTAGATAAATCCCTTTGGGGTACCTCAATGTTGAGCAATCTGGATATGCTCCAAAGTCTACTTTCTAGTGCTTCTGGATGGTGAAGATCAGGGATTTCTAATAACAAGGAAATAAGGAATTGAATGAGTGAGTCCCCTACTCACTCTCTGTTACCTATACTCTGTTACCTCTGAGAAATGAGCTTCAGGATGTTTGTTTCTTTTTTGGTGCCATCTGTCCTGTGTGAGCCCCAATGTATCAGGTGTTTGAGCCAGGATGTTTGAGCCAGGATGACAGGCAACTATCCCAGCAAAGAAGTACTAAGGAGTCAGGAGGTGGATTTGGGGCTTGGACCTGGGATGGTGCTTTATAGGAAATGACTTGAGTTTTGAACGTCACCTCCTTCTCTAGAGAACAAAATGGTCCAAGGGAAAGGAGGATGGTATATAGAATTGTGCCTTCCATAGATTGGGGGAATATTTGTGGTTTGTAATTATATCTTTTGAAGTAAATATTTCTTTATAAAAGTGAATCTTACTATCTGTGGCTAAATACAACCAGAGGGAACACCATCAGTGAAGGCTAGAGCTATGGGCAGAGAGCCTTTGGATCCCAAATCCCCTTGAGAGTATCCAAGAACCACCCCCAACAAAGAGAAATATAAAATGCAACTTACCTGGTCTCCAGGCAATGGGGGCAGAGGGAGGTAGCATTTCATCAATCTAAAGGAGGACTTGCTAATCATAGAATCTAGGGGACCAGCAGTACCAGAATTTAAACTATACTACAAAGCAGTTATCATCAAGACTGGTAAAAAACAAAAACATGTAGGTTCATCCATAGAAAAGATTAGGCATATTACACGTAGGAACAAATGAACTCTGGGCAGCTAGGAATGACAGGTCTAAATCCAGGAGGACCTGGGTTCAAATCTGACCTCAGGTACTTTGTAACTGAGTGACTCTGGGCAAGTTACCTAATTCTAATTGCCCAGCCAGCCCTTACTGTCATCTATCTTGGAACCTTTGTTTGTATTGATTTCGAGACAGAAGGTAAAAGTTTTATGAAGAAAAGAAACAAAACAAATGAATTTAATAGATAGTGTTTAATAAACCTAAACATTCTAGATACCAGAGCAGAGGACTCACTATTCAACAAAAACTAGGGAAGACTAGGTTTACACTAAAATCTTATACCATATGCAAAGATAAATCCTAAATGGATACATAACTGTGGCATAAGGTCATGAGAAATTGGAGGATCAAGGAAAGAAAAATTTATCACAAATACAAATAAAGGAAGAGTTCATAATCAAATAAAATATAGTGAAGATTGGAGAAGATAAAAGAGACAGTTTTGATATTATAAAATTGAAAAAAATTGCATAAATAACATTAATACAGTTAAAATTAGAAAGTAAATGGTTAACTAGAAAAACTTTATGTCATGTGTCTCTGATAAAAGTCTGATATCAAAGATATATAAGGAACTAATTCAAATATATGAGAACAAGACCATTCACCAATAGATAAATGATCAAAGGATGCAAACAGGCAGTTCTCAAAGGAAGTATCAACAGATATGAGAAAAATGCTCTAAATCACTAATAGCTAGAAAAATGCAAACTAAAATAACTGAGGTTTTGCTACACATTCATCAGATTGGCAAAAATGGCAAAAAGAAAAGGAAAAAGAAAAGGAAAAGAAAAAGAAAATGATAGCAATTGATTGTAGGAAAATCTGGAAACATGAATTAATGCAGCCATTCTGAAAAGCAATATAGAAGTATAACTCAAAAATCATTAAATTGTGCGCACTTTTTTGACCGATCAGTACCACTACTACATGAACAAAGCAGAACAGGTTTTAAAATGTTAAATTTGTTGTATATTTGAAGGGGAAAAAAGTTGCATGTGATACATATTGGCAATAACACATAATCATTTTCTTGTCTTTGCATATGGAAATGTTCATCTTAATTGATCTTACAAAATTCAAATTTTACAAAAAAAAACAGAGCACGGGTTAGAGAGGACACAAAGGGAGTGAAGATCAGAGGATAACGCTGGGTAGAGAAAGGGCAAAGTTAGAGAAAAATAAAAATATGGAGAGATAGAGCAAGGAAAAGAAAAGTTTTCTCCTTAGGCACCTGGTAGTTCTGAATCACAAGTACTGCACTAGAGGAACTGGAAGATCTTTAGGGTAAGGACAAATACCAAGTAAAAAGATTAGAGGCAAAGTTGATCAGATTAGAACAACAGTGTGAAGATTTTTCTGTGGAAGCTCTCTCCCAGTTAGAGGTCCCTTAGAATGAATGATGTTGAAATCAGGAGATGGAGAATCGAATTGCACTACTATCTTTAGGTGGAAGGAAAGTAGTTGGTCTTTTAAAGGCCAAGACCTAATTGCATAAAATAGGTGAATAATGAGGTGTTGAGCTAACTATAAAAATGAAACCATTTTGGTAATCCCTTTATGAGGTGTGAACAGAGAAGTTTGAATCATATAGAAAGTGGGGATTACCATAGGATGTACCATGACTGGTCAATGTTTCATAAAGTGGGAAGCATAGGTTAGCTAGAGAAAACTTTTTCTTATTTGATAAAAACCACTAGGAAACTAGAAAGCAGTCTGGCAAAAATTAAACAGACCAATACCTTGCAGCATATCCCACATTATATTTTAAATGAATACAGGACCTTAATACTAAAGACCATTAAAAAATTATAAGAGAAAAAGATTATATACTCTCATATCTATGAGGAGATGTATTCTTATCTAAATAAGTAGAGACAATTAATAAGATAAAATATAACATTGATTACATGAAACTGAAAAACTTCTACATACACAGTTTACTTTAAATAAGAAAGGAAGGTTTCAAATATAAACCTTTGTATCAAATTTCTTTGATAATGTTTTGGTATACACGATATATAAACTTATTTGGGGTTTGCTTATTTGTTGGTTTTCTGTTTTTCAAGTGTATAATCATTTTATTAACCCTTTCTTCTTTTTTTTATTCTAGACTCTCATTTTCTCATTCATGACCCCTTTTGTTCCTTGTTTCTATCTTTTCTCAAAAAAAAAAAAAGCTTAAGTTAAAACTGTTAGTGGATAAGAAGTAGAAAAGCAAATCATTAGAATAGAACATAGAACAAATAGTAATAAAAGATTATAGTAACCTGTTTGAAAAAAGTAAAGATCCAAGTTTTGGGGATAAGAATTCACTATTTGGTTTAAAAAATGGGAAAACTGAAAAACAGCCTGTTAGAATCTAAATATTGCCAATATCTTACACCATTTTTCTAAGATAAGATAAAATAGTACACATGAACTATTCATAAATGGAGTTATCATAAGCAAATTAGAAAAAGGAACCTTTTACCTGTCAGATTTAGGAATAGGAAAATCATTTATAAATACAAAAGAGTTAGAAAGCACTATGAAATTTAAAATGGATAATTTTAAACACATTAATTTAAAATGTTTTTATACAAATAAAACTAATGTAGTCAAGATTAGTAAGAAAGCAGAAAATAGGCGTGAGGTGTCATAGACAGTTTCTTGGAGAGAGGTTTTATATCAAAACATAAAAAGCTTCATCAAATTTATAAGAACACGAACCATTCTACAATTGATAAATGGTCAAACTATATAAACAGACAGTTTTAGATAAATAAAAATGAAAAATATTATAGATCATTATTGATTAGAGAAATGTAAATAAAAACAACTATGAGTCATCATCTCATACCTATCATATTAGCTAAAATGATAAGAGGGCGAAATGACAAATGTTGGAGATGTGGGAAAATGGGGACACTAATACACTGTTAGTGGAATTGTGAACTGATCCAACCATTTTGGAAGACAACATGGAAGGATGCCCAAAAAGTTAAAAAAACTCTGTATACCTTTTGACAGCAATGCTGTTATTTTGTTATTTTCCTAAGCTAATCAGGGAAATAGAAAGTGAACCTATATGCTTTAAAATATCTATAGTAGTTCTCTTCATGGTTACAAATAACTGGAAAGTGAGAAAGATGGCCATCAATTGGGCAATGGCTAAACAAGTTGTGGCATATGCATGTGATGGGATTTTACTGCACTATAGAAAATTACAATCAAGTTAATTTTTTCTAATGAGAAAACATACATGAAATATTTTTTTAATTTTAAAACTCTTATTCCAAGGCAGAAGAGTGGTAAGGGCTAGGCAATGGGGGTTAAGTGACTTGCTCAGGGTCACACAGCCAGGAACTGTCTCTACACATCCTGTCTTCAATCTCAGTATGCTTTGTTTATGTAGTGAGTATATTTTCTTTTAATGCTGTTTTCTATTTCACATCTTCCAGATTGTCCATTATGTCTGTTTTTGCATGCACAATCTATTGTTCTCTCCTGTTTGTCCAATGAAACTGGCCATCAGAGATTCTGGTTTTCCTATTCAACCCATTATTTTTATGGAACATTCCATTAATTCTGTTCTCATGACTCTTGTTTTTCTTTTGGAACACTCACCAACATACTGGGCTCCCATGTTCTCCACATATTCCATAGCAATCTCTGTCTCATCAAATGCTGGATCATTTTCCTTTGTTTTTCAATATTTATTCATAGGTGCCTGAACCCATTTGCTAGATTCAGAGGGCATATATCCTTCTGTTGTCTTCCCTTTTTATTTATCTGTTTATATTTTAGTTCTTTGGATTTTCTTCTTCCTGCAATATTTGGAAATTTCAGTCTTCTCCTCCCCACCCCCTTGATCTTTCCCTATTCACTTTCTGACTCTATCCCTTCAGAGGGTGGTTTCCTCGGGGGCTAGAAGTCAATGAACAATTAACCAGACTAGGTCTGTGCCCCAAGTGACTTTTCAGTGGTCTCCAGATAGATGCTATGCTTTGTTCTTCAGATTAGTAGAGGGTTGCACTGCCCCCTTGTTCCCCTAACACCCATAGACAGGGTCCTGTCCTACTCTCCCTCTTCCTTAGACATTGGCAGTTCAGAACTTTACAACCTTGATGCTATTGGATCATTCGCCCTCCTACTCCCAATCTCCTCTTCCTCATCAGACTTTTTGCTCCTAAAAGTCTATGATCATACTGATTGTCATCATGGCCCAAACATCTGCAATCTGGAGTCAGGGTCTCCATAATATTGGAAGAGGGAGTGAGAACAAGAATGTGTATTTTTTCTTTTGTGAGTCCATATGTCAGGTCCTTAAATCTGTTGCTGCCAACAATGTGGAAAGTGGAAAGGTATGTTGAGTGAGTTCACAATCAGTGAGAATCAGTTCAAGTTTTTTTTTTTTTTTTTTTTAATCTTCCTTTGGATTGTAGGTGTCTTAGACCATGGACACAGCTAAAGTTGCTTTACTTCTTTACTGTATAACGTCTGTTTTGAAGAGGTTTGAAAGTCACTAGGATCAGAAAAAATGTCTAGTCTTTTCTTTCTTTTTGGTCAGGTGTCCTAAAAACTTGGAAAGGATAGTTTCAAAGAAACTTGGTATATTAACCTATTGTACCACAGTGTGTCAGTCTCCGAGTACAATGTTCTCCTGGTTCTACTCCTTTAACTGGGCATCAATTCCTGGAGGTCATTCCAGTTCACATGGAATTTGTCCAGTTCATTATTTCTTTGAGCACAGTAGTATTCCATTACCAATAGATACCACAATTTGTTCAGCCATCCCCCAACTGAAGGGCATACCCTTGTTTTCCAGTTTTTTGCCACCACCAAGAGTGCTGCTATATTTTTGTACAAGTCTTTTTCCTTATGATCTCTTTGGGGTATAAACCCAGCAGTGGTATGTCTGGATCAAAGGGCAGGCAATCTTTTAGTGCTCTTTGGGCATAGTTCCAAATTGTCATCCAGAATGGTTGGGTCAATTCACAACTCCACCAGCAATGCATTAATGTCCTAATTTTGCCACATTCCCTCCAACATTCATTACTGTCCCCTGCTGTCATTTTAGCCAATCTGCTAGGTGTGAGGTGGTACCTCACAGTTGTTTTAATTTGCATTTCTCTAATTTTTTTTTTTAAATTAAACCCTTACCTTCCATCTTGGAGTCAATACTGTGTATTGGCTGCAAGGCAGAAGAGTGGTAAGGGCTAGGCAATGGGGGTCAAGTGACTTGCCCAGGGTCACATAGCTGGGAAGTGTCCGAGGCCAGATTTGAACCTAGGATCTCCCATCTCTAGGCCTGGCTCTCAATCCACTGAGCTACCCAGCTGCCCTCATTTCTCTAATTATTAAAGATTTAGAGCACTTTTTGATGAAAATTAAAGACAAACTTTGAATGTCTTAAGAAATCCAATCAATGAAAAGACCAATCAATCATGATTTCAGAGGACTAATGATGAAGCATTCTACTCACTTACCTGATAGACTCAAGATATATATATATATATATATATATATATATATATATATGTATATATATATATAGATAGATAGATAGATATAGATAGATAGATAGATAGATAGATAGATAGATAGATAGATAGATAGATAGATAGATGGTAGATAGAGATATTTGAACTATGACCATATTGACCATTTGTTTTGTTTTACTATATGTATTTATTGAAAGAGTTTTATTAACCTGTGTTCTCAATGGGTATTGGTGGGTTGTTGTGAATAAGAGGTAGGGAATGGAAATAAATGCTTGTTAATTAAAAAAGTTATCTAAAAAAATAAAAAAAACTATATTCTTGCTGGTCTCATTCCCTCACTGTGTATCCCCAATAACTAGGACTCTCTTTTAGCTCTTATAACTGAGGTCCTAAGTTGATTTCTTTCTCAATACAACAATTCCTTTGGGACTGGTATCCTACATCTTCTTACTCTTGTTGATCCTTCTGGAAACTGGAATCTTGCCTTGAAACCATAACATGGCCACCACCACTCACATATTTGACACTTATTAACAGTCTTCTTGGGTCTTTAACTTCTTGTGGCACACAGCCCAAGTAACACTTTGTACTGCCCACCTGCTGAGACACCTTTTTCATACTGTCACCTTTTCTTAATGCCAATCATCCACCTGATGAATTCTGCTTATATTCCCCCCATTTGTACTCCGAATCTCTCAGGGTCTGTCTGTTCTTCAGATCACAGAGATCCTCTATCTGACCCACTCCTGTGGCAACCTGGTCCTGTTACAAAGGATCTTCTTGATACTAACATTATTCTTCCTTTCATATGACTTCTTAATATATGAAATATAGTTCTAAAATGTCTGAAAGCCAAAGAGAAAAGAGCAAAGTCCAAGCTCTATAGCATTACAAACATGCTTGGCCAAGAGGATTAATGGAATGGCCAGCCATGGTTCCTGAACATTGAGGATGACCATTGCCACCTGCCTCCTAAAAAAAGGCAAGTGATGTCTTTATGATTCAGAATAGAGCACATATTTTTGGACACAAGTAATGGAATTTGTCATTTTGATGATGCATTTTTTCTTTTAAATTTTAAATGTGGGGGTGGGAAGGAGAAAAATAAATGTATAAGAGTTTAAAAATCAAGCAAAATGAAAAAATAATAAGAAAGTGTTAGTAGCTGTAGTTGAACCCCAGTTTTCTGACTTGAGTGTCAGAGATTAAATGATTTGCCCAAGATTACACAGGTAGTGAATAGTGTTAAAAATTTAATTAAGCACTAGTCTTTAATTTCCATAGAATTTATTAATATTTACTTGAATAAGAGAAAGCAGACAGATATAGAGAAAAGCCTATTTCTAACTAGCCACCTGAGTGCTTCTCCACATGGCTCTCTCATCCATCTTTCTTTCACCATGTGCCTGACAGAATAGAGAGCTCCTGGAATCCCCTCTTTTCAATCTTCTCCTTTACCCCAGATCCATAACCTGATCCTTTCCAGATCATGTGCCTAGGTCACTGTCCTGTGACCCACACTGGAGTGCACTGATGTGATATAGCATTAGTAGTACCAGGACACAGGTAGGACCCCATACATGATCCCGTGAGGGGAGTTTCCTTCACACAGTAGGCAACATTTGACTACCTTATCCTCTGACTTTAAAATCAATGTTTTTAATTAATTTACTTTTTAAAATTTTTCTTACCATTTTATGCACAGATATTTCTTACAAGAAATATATATAACATATATATAGATATATTATATATACACTTATCAGCAAAAACAATTACTAGTTATAATCAGAAAAAAACAATTTGAGTTAATGAAAAAAAATTATATAGATTTTAAACCAATCATCTTATTTTAAAGAATTCATTGAGTAATTCAAACCATGAAAACAAAAGTTTGCTTAGTTAAATTCTCTAGGGTAATTGCCTTATGTATTTTATAGTGCTTTACGATTTACAAAATGCTTTCTTTACAACTCTAAATTAGAATTTCTAAATGAGATTCTAATGTCTTTTTTTTTTTTACTTTGAATTCTAATCTTTGTAATATGTAAGGTTCTTTCTCCTGGGTTTTCTCTTCTTCCATGGAAATTTTTAAATTTAGAATTTAGAATGTGGACTTTTAAAAAGTATCAGTAAGTGAAACAATGGGCTAAATTACAAATTGATGCCTTAGAAGGAATAATAAAAAGTTGCAAAAAATCAATTTCACGAATATAGAATTGGGAAGAGCTAGTTAACAGTTGGTGTTGGAAAAAAATAATAAAGACCTAGGGCTTCTAATAAACTGACAGTTCAAAGGAAGGCAATCTGGCTGCTGCAAAACCCAATACTATCTTTAATTACATGAATAGAAGCATCATTTCTAGGACACAAAAGTTCCACTGTTGTCTGCTTTTACTAGCTATGCCCAATACATCAGAAATACAGTATATTGAGTTCTGGCTGCTACCTTTTAAGAGAGATATTGACAAATAGCAGTATGTCCAGAACAGCTGTACAGGCACAAGATGCAACAATAATACACATCCTAATAAAGTCAGTACTGGCTCACTATCACCCCATTCAGACTTCAAATCTTTTTCATTTCTCATGGCTTCCTATGACTCCCAATTGCCCAGACAATCTGAAAGGGGAAGACTACAGGGTTTTCTTTCTCCCTAGACTTCTACTCCTTGATAAGAACATAGGAATTTTTTTAGGTGAATTGTAGGACTCACAAAAGTATACAATAGTATACAATGGAAGAAAGAGTATAACATTAAAACATTAATTCAAATTTTACACAGGGTTTTTTATAAGGGCAGCTAGGTGATGCAATAGAATATTGAGCCTGCAGTCAGGAAGACTAATCTTCCTCTGTTCCTATCTGGCCTCAGACACTTCCTAATTATATGACCCATGGCAAGTCACTTAATCCTTTTTACTTTAGTTTCCTCATCTGTAAAATGAACTGGAGAAGGAAATGGCAAACCACTTCAATATCTTTGCCAAGAAAACTCCAAATAGGGTCCCAAAGAGTCAGAAATGACTAAACTGAAATCACAGTGTAACCCTAGATGTCAATACCAGTTACAGTATTTGACCTCTTCTTCTCAACTCCTTTAGATCTAATTTCTCAGTTTGTACCTTGATGTTAATGTAGTTTTATCATTAATTAATTAATGTTAATCAATTTAATCAATGATATTAATCTAGTTTTATCATTGTGGAATTTGCTGGCCATTTGGAGCTTTCTGTTATCTTCTTTTCTAAAACTTTAGGTGTCATAGGGGGAAGTCTGAAGCCTAGTTTGGAATCATCTCAAGATGACCCTCTGTCTATATGACCCAAGAAAACTAATTCTACTCCCCTTATATTCAAAGAAAATAAAAAAGATCTGTCACTGTTAAGGCCCCAAATCTGTGTTTACTGCCTTGCTAACAACCTCACTCTATTTCATGGTATCCCTTTGAAGAGTGCTTACTTTTTCATTTGACCTTATCTTTCTGCTCTGCTTGTCTCATAAATTCTATTTTATAGATCAGATTATTTTGGCTAGTTAGATTGCCACATGATGAACTAGACCATTGGAGATACAATCCACGTGATCTGGCTATGCCAGGCTTTCTTAAGTTATATTCAGGTCCTCTATGGATGCTTTCTCCAGCCTTCCTTCCTTTAGAATAGTGAACCTCTGTTCCCACATGGACATGCCTATCACATTGTTGGCTCCCATGAAGCATCTGATGACCTACCATTTTTCTATATTCCTCAACCTTATTTCTGCCAGGCCAAAAGTCAGGAAGAGCCGAGTTCAAATCTTATCGTAAACATTTACTGACTATGTGACTCAGGTAAAGGCACTTAGCCTCTGTTTGCCTTCATTTCCTCATCTATAAAATAAGGATAGTAATAGTACCTACATCCTAGAATAGTGAGGAGGATCAAATGAGATAACAATTGTAAAGTGCTTAGCTCAGGTTTCCATAATAATCTCTATGTAAATGTTAATAATGTTACTATAATCTGACAGACATAAATAAGTCCAGGTTAGACAGCTCTCTCTTCTCCTTTTCAAAATACTTCCATTTGTTACCTAAGCTGGCAATATCCAGACAAGCTCAGATAGCATCGCTCTCCTCCTCATCCTCATTGTCATCTTCGTAGTGGATCTCCTCGTAGTCGTAGTCATCCTCCTCCTCCTCCTCATCTCCTCCTCCTCCTCCTCCTTCTTCTTCATCATCCTGAGCTTCAATCCTGTATTTTCAACTATGGAAACCTCGATTGTATGAGGGTATTGATGGTGTGGGAGGGGTTTATCAGACCCCACACACACCTGATAGCTTTCAATGGGCCAGATCAGCTAATCACTCACCCCTACTCCAGGGAAGACCTATGAGGGAATAAACTCAAGTTCCCAATCTGGCAAAGCTATAGTGGAGATGAAGGAAGGTGCTGTGGTTCTGTTATGACCCTAATGGGTTGGATCCCACCCACAGAGCCAGAAGTATAGAGACAAGCCTCCCTTTTTCCTAAATTCAAGTAGCTTTGCCCTTAAAGATGGTGTTTGGAATTAGCCTTCCCCTCAGCCACAAGATCAGTCTTCTTCCCCTTTCAATGTAATTGCTCCATCCTCTAAGTATCAGGGGTTTATTAAAGGATAAATTAAACTCGGGGGACAGGGGAAAGGTATAGGGGAATCAAGGATGGTGGGAAGGGATGAACTTCACCATCTGCTATGTCTTCTCCCCAAGATAGCAGCTCTGGACTTCTTCTGAGGCTTGGTCACAGTAGCTAACTCTCTTCCCTCTACAAATCTCCTATCAAATATCTCTAAACTAATATAAGAGGGAAGTAACAAGATAAATTGATTCAAGCAGGATCAGGGAAGGGACCCCCCTCATTTGAGAACTCATTCCCCAGGAGTCCAGGCTCTCCAGCTAAATTGGAGAATTACTGTTCAATGTCTTCCTTGTCAGTAAATGAATATAGTAGAAATTGATGTTGGTAGTTGTGATCTCCCAATAGTCACTAATAAAAGTACAGAGGAGCTAGATTCACTCAGGATCCACCCAAAATCCAAACCTCCCAACCAAAAAACCAACCCCTCTGGGTCCCAGTCTGGTCAGGAGTGAAGTGACAGTTGAGAATACTCCTCCTCCTCAGAGGCCCCTCCTTTCACATTCTTAACAGGCAACATTCCCCTGGGCTGTTTCAGGGTCCATTCCAACTCCAACTGCCTGCTCCCCTTTGCAAATTTCAGTCCATACTGTTACACTATCTGTGCTCCATAGCAAATTCAACATGTTCAAATTTGAAAACAGTACTTCCCTCTCAATCGCCTTGGAGAAAATTCTCCGTTTCTGGGCACATGAGCTTATTAATACCCTGGTTTGAACCACCTTCTCCCTCTAGCTTTTTCTGATCCCTGCTTTGTTGTTAATGCCACCTTGACCCCCAGATTATGTTGTATTTATTTGTATGTGCTTATTTTTATACAAGTTGTCACTCCCTAGAATGTTAGCTTCTTGGGGTCAAGGACTGTTTTATTTTTTTTTCTTTATTCCCAGTGCCTAGTACAGTGGATACTACAAAATAGAAACTTAATAATGGCTTTTAGATTAAATGAACTTTAGATTTTCCCTCTCCCCTACAAGGGGAGCTAGCCAGAAAGACATCTGCTCAAAGAAAGGAGAATCTAGTTCAGAGGAAATTAGTGGGCAACACTAATCTGGGAGGAAAGTAATCTGGACTAAAATTTCAGTTTGCCTTCTTCTGTTTTTTTTTTCTGT
The DNA here is from genome assembly GCF_016433145.1 of Gracilinanus agilis. Lineage (NCBI taxonomy): Eukaryota > Metazoa > Chordata > Mammalia > Didelphimorphia > Didelphidae > Gracilinanus > Gracilinanus agilis. The sequence goes on from NC_058130.1 coordinate 428,777,991, forward strand.
CACAATCCCTCAAGAGACTTGAGGAAATTATTGATGTGGTTATTCCTAGTTCATAGAAATGGGGGACTTGACTTTCTCTATTCACATAAATAACATAGATAATAGTCATAGGCTGATATACAGCATCCTTGCCAGAGGGCAAGAATAGCATTTGCAGGACTCATTTAAACACCATTTAAATCCCACTACATTCTCATACTTTCATGCTCAACTCACATTAAATGAATAAGTGCTTAGGTAAGTGTGCTTTTATCTTTCCCTGCTTTTTAATTCTTTCCCCCTGACTTTTCTGCAAGAACAATGGAAAAATCCCAGTAGGAAGAGGTTTATTTGTTTGTGTTATAAAAAGTGTACATTTCACCAAAGGGAGATTTGATAAGCTTTAGATCATAAGGCCAAACTGTACATAATCAAGGAAAAATATGGTGCTCATTAGTGATCAGAAATTATTGTACTAATGGAAAGAATTCAGTAGAAAGAAACACAAAATAATGCTTGTACTGGTATACAGATCAGGGACTTACCTCGAAAACTATAGCATAAGAAGTACATAATTTCAGAAATAGTTTTTCCCCCTAGAATGATACTATAATTGGGACTGGAAAGCATTCAGCCACACTGAGGAATATCCTCAAATTGTAAGAATTTCGGGCCATAAATCAGTTGATCATTTTGTTGTTCTCAGGCTTGTTTATTGATGGCCAATTATAGTTTTCAGTTTTCAAAAACTCCGTATATTCCTCATACAGAACCTGAAATGTTCATGGTATCAAGAGTACACTTATTAAATCTGTAGAGACATCAGCTGAGATAGAATTGCCAACACTGCAGTGCAGGGAGCACTTTCAGAATGACCTTAACCAATTAGAGAACTTGTCTGAAACAAGGAATAAAAACTTGATGAGGTTCAAATGCAACAATAAGAAAAATGGAAAATCTAGGCCATGTAGGGTATTAAAAAAATCAACTCTAAAGGGAATAGCCAACAATTTCTGCCAAAATGATATTTTACAAACCTTTCAAATGGTTGTACCTGTAATTTATACTCTGATGAAACCCTTCCTAAAGCTGCCTCCTAAAAGATTCTACAATCTGTTGGTGATCTCTTTCTCCCAGGATGGAAGGTTTCTCTTCCAGCTGCTCTCCTACAGAGTTGACAATCCTTTACCACCCTACCACCTCTTAACTCACTAACTTGAATTCGTCCTTCAGTAGTTGCCCTCAGATCACACCTTCTACCCATCATCATTTCTATTCCAGCACAAACTAGTATATTACAGTGCAAGAAAATGTCAGGATACGAATTAGGCCAGGGTAAGGACTGGAATTAAAATTTCCCAGATCAAGAAACTTCTCCTACTTCTGTAACTCAGTATCTTCTCATAAATTTATAATATTAGATAGTTAATTTTGGTATTTATTGAGAGATTAAATAATTTGCCCAGGGACTCATAGCCAGTATATTTTAGAGGTGAACCTTAAACCCAGGGTTTTTTGTGTTTTTTTTTTTTGTTTTGTTTTGTTTTTTTTCTGATTTTGAGCCTGGATCTATGCTGTGTACACTTTCACAAACTAAGCAAACTATACAAATAGGGACATGTCCTGATACATTACCTGGACAGAATTAGGTGAGACCTCAAAGATGATCTGTTAACCTCTCTATTAAATATATATATGTGTGTGTGTGTGTGTGTGTGTGTGTGTGTGTGTGTGTGTGTATACACACACAGCTGGACATGTGCTTATGTAGACCATTTGAAAACTTCAAGTTATAGATGGTAAGTTTCATTCTGATTTCTGGGGTGGGGATTACTTTTGTGTTATAAAAGGGATAATGCATCAATATTTAGAAAGGTTTGTAATGAGCATGAAAACCCTACATAGCAACATCAATATTAGTCAGGCAAGATCAGGGCTTTTTAACCTGGGGTCCAAAATATTTTTTCAAAAAATTTTCATAACAATTTCAGCAGGATAGGGTTTCTTTATATTATCTTTGTATATAATTTTATACAATCTAAAACATTATTTTGAGAAGGGATCCCACAAGTTTTACTATAGCCAAAGACAGCTATGACATTTTTAAAGTGGTTAAACAGCACTGTGTTAGACTATCTCTTCCATTTTTGTTAGGACAACTAGCTTGGAAGATTAAGGAAATGAAGGAAATAGTGTATAATAGGAATTTAGGAAAGCATTTGGCAAAGTCTGAAATGCTATCCTTATGGCAGAAATAGAGAGATATGGGCTAGACTAGGGGTCTGCAACCTTTTTGGCCATGAGAGCTATAAACGCCACATTTTTTAAAATGTAATTTCGTGAGAGCTGTACAGTGCTCACAGTGAGTGCTCCTGTAAGAGCGCCTGAAAAAAATCGACTTTATGGCTCCTGCAGAAAAAGCCATATCTGGCCCTCAAAAGAGCCAGATATGTTGCTGACCCCTGGGCTAGATGATGGTACAGTTAAAAAGTATTGGAACCAGTTCAATGACTGAACCTAAAGAATAATCATTAATGAATGTCACCTGGATAGAGGTCTCTTGTGGACCACCCCAAGCCTTGATTTTATGTTTTTTCAGGATTTTTGTGAATGATTAGGATAAATGCAGATATGGCATAGTGGTAGGAATATTTCAGTACCTATAAGACCTTTTAATAATTGACTTCCTTTGGGTTGTGGAATCCTTAATCCTACAGGGTACATATATAGGACTGAAACCTCTCTGTCAATTTAGTACCTTTTTATTACTTAATTTGAAATTGTTTTCCAGAATGGTTGGACCAATCTATAACTCTATAAATAGCTTAACTCTTTCACCATTACACCTTTGAATATTGGCTATTTCTTTTCTTTAACATTTTTGCTAATTTTGTTGGCATATGATAACAACATTTAAATTCAGATTTATTTCATTATTTATTTGGAGTCTTTTTCTTTTGGTTAATGATGACTTTCATTTTTTTTCTCGTAAAATTAAATTTATTTAAATTTAAACACTTTCATATGTTTTGGTCACTTATATCTTGGAATGAGGGGTGTTAGTCATATATTTGAGTCAATTATGCAATCATTTTTTCAACAGCTAGATGCAAAGGTATTCCCCATCTCCCCCACTTCCATTAATGGTTTTATTGGATATTTTAGCCATAATGACTTTGTTTTTGTAAAATGTTCTTAATTTCTATTCATTGAAAATGTACATTTTTTTTTATGAACTCCTTTACCATTTGCCAATTATTCTTCTCAACCAATGTTATGAAAGGAACTTCTTTTAAGTTAGATAAGTTAGATGGATATATTATATATAATATCACACGTGTATATATGTGTGTGCATATATATATATGCACATATATTTATAATGTTATTAAATTGACAGCAAGATCTCAAAACTGGGTATATACCCAAAGGAAGTAAATAATAAAAAAGATCCTAGCGGTACTGAAATATTCATACCACTATGCCATATCTGCATTTATCCAAATCATTTACGGATTCACAGATGCAAACATATACATATATGTTTTTAAGGTTTGATAAATGATATATAATAGAATCTATACCTTTATATTTATATATATACATATATATATGTGTGTGTGTGTCTGTATAATATAAATTACTATGGACCTCAATGCATAGAAAGCTAGGTAGGTTAGATTTTACTCTTCCCTTCAGGATTCTTTGTTACACTTAAGGGATAGGGAGAGAGCTAGTCTCTGTTAATGGTTGCAACCCATATGGAGCAATCCCTCTATACTACATTTTCATTTAGCCATTAAAATATATTAATTTTTACAGAGTAATAATTTCTTCAGAAGATATAATCACATATATAGAAATACTCCCTCAGCATATGAGAATCATAATACTCATCCTTCCTGATTCTTCCTCAGTCTCTGGGGAGGAAATGAGTATAGTTTCATAGCTTAGCTCAGTTCCTATCAAATGCAATTCCAAGTCCATAACCACCCTAGGACTCAAGGTCTAGGCACCCTAACTTTTAAAGACTTCCTTGCTGGACTGGCTGGCTGGCTATACCATCCTGCCTACAGTTCTGACTCCAACTTTGTCATGTCTCAAACATTCAGATCCTCTGAGGGTTACTCTTGGAACCTGAAACTGAAGAACGATGCAGAATATAAACTAATACTCCCCACCTCGAGGTTTGTTTCTTCAACTGAAGTGAAAGAGAAGTGAACAGGTGAAGGAAAGTCTTTCCCCTCTCACATAAAGTTCTTTCAATAGATGACCTAGAATTTTCATCCTCTGAACAGAGTTGATAAGAGTAACTGAAAAGAGCACAGCCAAAAAAAACCCAGAAAACAAAAACATGAATACCTCAATTTTGCCAGTTTTAAAGGTATGAGAGTCCAGTCAAAGGAGGCTACCACACCTATGTGGTAGCAGATATAGCAGCCTTCATGTTAGACAAAGTGGGCATGCACAAAAAGACTGTCAAGGACATTTCCATTTTAGAAAAACTAGGTAACTTGAGTTATTAATACTATTACTACAAGTGTTACTATTACTACTACTACCATTTATATGATTCTTTAAGACTTACAAAGGGTTTCAAAATTATGATTTCATTTTATCCTCCCAACAACATTAGGATACAGATGCTTTTATTATCCCCATGTACAGATGAGGAAACTGAGAAGCAGAAGTTAACTGACTTCATGTAACAATGGAAAAAATATTTTAAATTTACAAATTAAATAATAAACTTAAAAAAAAAAGTTAACTGACTTGTCCAGGGTCACATAGGTAGTAAGTGTCTGAGGCTAGATTTGAACTCAATTCTTCTGAGATCCAGTATGCTATCTTCTAGGATACCTAACTACCAGAGTAAACCATTAATAACATGATATGATCTACCACCCCCAAATATTTGTATTCTAATGCAAGTTTAATAGAATCCCTTAAGTCCCCATCATCAGAGTCAGGCTTTATAGCTTAATTTATTATCACTATAGGCCTTTATCAATATTCTGTTTTGTTGTCTGTGAGAGATAGAAATCATTAGAACCCATTGGCATGGTCTGCTGGATCTGTGTTCCAGTCCTGCCTGTGACACACAATAAATCCATGTAACCCCAGATAAGTCACTTAAACTCTCAAGGTTGTAGACCACTCCCCAAGTTAAACTCTCGTTATGTTGCAGTGAAGGAGTTTACCCAAATTTGTAGAGAAAGTTTCCTTTACTAGTAAAATCACAAGTCTTGTCTTTATTCTTCTACATTTTTTTTATCTCTTGACAAAACTGAAATATGTGTGAGAATCTTTTGACTGACTGAAAATCTATGCAAAAGTCTAGCTTGTCATTACACCAGTCTTTAGTGTTAGGCTTATGCTATCTAAGCATCTATAAGTTATTATTTGAGAGAGTAATGATGAGTTTTAAATAACTAAAGTTTCTCTCTTGTGGTGGAAGAATATTAAATATTGTCCTGAGGCTTACCACTCTAAACATATTACTAACAGTAAAACCACTTGTCAATGGACCAGCTCACTGAGCCTTATGTAATCAGCAAAGGAACTGTTGTTCTTAATATTTTTTCTCCTTAAATCCTAGCAATGTGTGCCAATTGAGTTGTGAAGGATGATAAGATATGAAAAGCTGCTTTGTGAACTGTGTCCTGGCAATCCCAGGCCCCTCCATAACAGGGTGCCTGAGCACCTCCTGAAACTTTGTTTTCCTGATTTTTCCACCTGCCTTTTTCTTTGGAGTTAAGTCACCAAAGCTCAGGTCAAAGCAAAGGCAGTGCCGGGCCAGAGTGAAGGCTGCTCCTGCTGCTGCACATTGAAGAGAGAGTGTTGACCGCTGTGAGAATCATAAACCTCTCAGTTTGATGATCAACTGAGCAGTAAATTAATTAATCATCATTTTATGCCTCATCAAGCACTTTGCTGAGACTCTCAACGGGGGCCATCTCAATTAGCCAATGGGAAGCAGACTGTTTTGTTTAGCTGGGTGAGCCTTCCATAAACAGGGGAGGCTTTGACAAGCTAATAAATATGTCATCTGTCTATGTCACTATCTGCAATGTGGCTCCACCTGTAAAGTTGTGGGATTCTGCCCAGCATGGCGGGTAGTAACTTATGTGAGTGTGTGTGGATATGTATGTATGTATTTGTAAGGCAAAAGGATAGACAAACTGAAAGGGTGTATTCAAACCTAATTGTTTCTTAAAGCATTTATCAGGCATTACCTATATCTTTTCCCCCCAATGATCGTACACCTTATTCCACGCCAGCACGAAAATTCTAAAGGTTTTCTACCAAAGATGTAAATGTACTGCACAAAAACTGGAAAATCTAAATAAACTCATTCTTTTTATAAAAAAAAAATTTAAAGCTTCTTGTTTCAGGGACTAGTTTCTCATTTCAAAGCTATATTAACAAGTATGTTGAGAAGGAGATCAAGCAGTAACAATTTGCATTTTGATGTGTTTTTCTGAAAAGGTCTCTCCTCCATTTCTTTAATTTCAAAAAATATTGTAGCAGTTTCTTAGTAGAAAAGATTCTGATTAACCTTGGTCTTGCTCCTGTTTAAAAATTCAGCAGTTATCTTTTTCAGTAATCTCAAAAGCCATGGTTTTTTTTTTTTCCAGAAATTTAGTTTGTCTAAGACAATGTGAATGCAATAAAATTTGAGAATGAGGATTGTGATGTTTCCATTATAAGATATTTTTACATATTTTGTTTCAAGTGGTGAAACATAGTATATACTCTGATGTAGTGTTAGGATATCTAAATGAAATACATTGGATTTTTTTCTCAACAAAATTCTATGAGATTCCCTCTCTTGATTCACAAAAGTACCCACCCCAGGACTGATGACTGCATTTAGGTGGATCTGTTCTGGTTCCTGTTGCCTAGGAGTGTTCTATTCTGTTGTCATTTTTACAGTTCTCCTTTAACATATCTTTTTTTTTTTTAAGATCAGTTTTATGTTATTTTCAGTTCTGAATTATATCGCTCCCTTCTCCCCCTCCCACACCCATTGACAAGGAAAGAAAAACAAAACCCATTACAAATACAAATAATCATGTAAAACAGATTTCCACATTAACCCCTTTGATATATCCTCAAATCATTTTTTATTCCAGTCATCTTTGCAGTTATTTAGCTTCAATATATCAGTGGAAATTGCTCAGATGAAGAGCAACAAGTAATTGTCACATGGAGAGGCCATGTGTTGTAGTGTAAAAAACAATGGATTTGGATCAGGGGACCTGGGTTCAAATCCCATCTCTATATATGTGACTGAGCCAGTCACTTAAACTTCTCTGGAGCTCAGTTTCCTCATTTGTAAAATGAAGAGTTCAGACTAGATGGTCACTAAAGTTCCTTCTGGCTTTATATTTATGATTCTATATAAAGAAGTTATGCAAAACCTTTTTAATTTACTGTATCTGAACTGATAAATAGAAATAAATAAGACTGAATTATATATACAAATACATGTCATATATATATGTATATATACATATCTTTTTGCCAAATGATGCCTTCTTTAATGGGAGAGGGAAGGGAGGAATTAACAGGATATTTTAATGTAACAAGCAAACAAATTTTTTTAAAGTTGTGCTCCAAATATCATCTTAGTGCTAAGTCCACATTTTTTCCCCCCTGAGGACAGAGAAAGTTTAATTTTTGTCTTTACATTCACTGCACCTAGCATAGTGCCTGGTATACAGAAGCAATTTTAAATTATTTATTTATTTATTTGTAATATTTTCCCATGATTTCATGATTCATGATTTTTCCCACCCCTCTTCCCTCCCCACTCTTGGAGCTGACAAGAAATTCCACTGGGTTATACATGTATCATTGTTCAAAACCTATTTCCATATTATTCATATTTGCAATAGAGCAATTTTTTAAAGCCCCAAACCCCAGTCATATCCCCATCGAACCAAGCAATCAATCATATGTTTTTCTTCTGTGTTTCTACTCCCACAGTTCTTTCTCTGGATGTGGGTAGCGTTCTTTTTCCTAAGTCCCTCAGGGTTGTTCTTAAGCCTAGAATTTGATAATCCATGAGGTTTCATATCTAATGACTACACAATAAATTGTTGAAAATTCAATTCTTATAGTTGTATAATAGGTTGGAGCCCTACTCTATGTTGGGTCAATAGGGCTCTGCCCTCAGAACTAACATGTAGTATTTGTAGAGGAGTTACTGTGTCTTCCTTGTTGCTCATTGAGCCCTGTGAAAGTAGAATGTACAAACACCTCCTGAGACCCTCTGGCCGTGCATTTCCTGTGACACAGTCTTCCTCCATTCCCCTCTGAAGTACACCTAGGCATGGTTTTGGTTACTTAAAGATTTAAACATGTAGTCAGACTGAAGCAGATCAAACCCAAGAGTCAGAGGCTGCTATTGTACTTTCAATGGAGCAGCATCCAGAAACTTTACCTGGTAAATTGTTGTTGTTTGTCATTCATTTTAGAAGAGGTCCAATGACAAGGGCAGGAGGTGATGTCTTGGATTTAAGTGAGGCAGAGTTGCACAAAGCCATTGGCCTCACTCTCTTTTTGAAGTCCTTAAAGTCCATTGGCAGGACAAAAGTCAGACTGGCAATGGCCCAGGTTGTAAAGGAAAAACTTATTTTAAAACATTTTTTTAATCTTTTTTCAAAACAGTAATTTAATAAGGATCAGTGCAATCACAAGGTTTTGTAAAATGCAGACGTAGCCTGCAACCGACATTGCAATCAGAGATATATTTACTGGTGGGAGTGGTTATGGAGGATAATAAAACAGGCCAGTGAATGACAGAAACAGGAAATACTATGCAGGTGTAGTATTAGCTCCCCAGCCAGCTGATCTGCTAAGCTGTGATCTTCACCTTGATTGAAAACAGACCTGTAGAAGAGAATATCAGAGAATTACTGATAGAGGCGATCTTAAGACCAACCATATTGGTTCTCAGATAGCCAGAGCCAGTGCTCAATAAACACTAATGTAAATCATTATTGCCATAGATTGAGATAGAATTGGGGAATCAGGAAAAATACATACATTTTCAGAAATCAATGTCCATACAACTTCATGTGCCAATTGGTATAACTCTTAGAGGTTTTCTTCCATGAGATTCAGATCCACAGGGATAATTTATCCTGCCCACATGGGTTCTTAGAAAATAAGGCTCTTTCCTCTGACAATGAGCAAAAGGAGTAAACCAGGGTATTAACCACCCTTACCAGGTCCTGATGTGAATCAAACAATGGTGAAAAGAGCAACTGGGCTTTGCTGGTTTGGTCTTATAGACTTTTCCTCTCAATACAATAAGAATATAGAATCATATGAGAGACCAATCCTTGGCAGAGAACTACTGAAGCTGGTATAACGTTTCAATGCCAGGAAGATCTTGAGATTTGCCCTTTTTACCGATATCCAAAGGATGGGAAAAAAGTTATTTCCTCTTGTATGCAGCAAGAATAAATAACTTAAGTGTACAACTGAACTGCAATATGTGATACTTTCAGAATGAAAACTAAAATTTCAAAATTAAAAAATAGCTTTCCCCAAATCTATCCTTCCTTCTCACTTCTCTAGTTTCTGTTAGTGGCATCACCATTTTTCTAGTAATCAGGTTCAAACATTAGTATAACCTTTAAATATTTGCTCTCTACTTCCTTTACTCCTAAATTTAATCAATTACCAAATTCATCCAGAAAGAATAAGGTAAAGTCAAGTCATGACATGAGACAAATTTTCTTCCCAGTCCCTGGAAATCTGTTATAGATAGAACCAGAACAGTTTAATTTTTCCTCTATTCATTTAAGTATTTATGCTCTAATCAAACTATCTTACTTTTTATCCTTCAGATAAACCCCACATATCTTTACCTCATGCTCTTTTCTCCACCCAGAATATCCTTCCCCAAACTACCACTTTTGAAATTCTATCTTTTGGAGCCTTGCTCAAATGCTACATACTCTTCAAAAATTTTCCTAATTATTCTGAACAAAATCAGTCTCTGGCTACTAGGAACTCCTGTGACATTCTCTTATGTCAGAACACTTATCATATTCTGCCTTGTATTTTAGCTGTTTGTGTACATATCTTATCTCCTTTTACTAGCTTGTAAATTTGTTAAAGGCAGAGACTATGTTTTATTCATTTCCGTTTTTTGCCCTTCCTCTCCCCCAGGGTCTAACATAGTGTCTTGCAGGTAATAGCTGCTCTATAATTATTTTTTTAATAACTAAATAAATAAATCCCTCATAGATTCACGAAGAAAAAGTGCCAGTTCTGGAGCCAGAGCCCTTGGGTTTGAATCCTTCCTCTGACACTACTAACCTTGGGCAAGTCACTTTTAATTTCCCTGAGTCTCTGTTTCCTCATCTTCAAAATGAATAGATAGGACTAGACAACTTTAGAGATCTTGCACATCTCTAGATCTATGATCCTATCTTTCATAAATGTGCCTATGAAAAACAATGCAATTTAGAAAACAAAGATACAAGAACAAGGGACTTAGAGTTTAAAACTAATAAAATTTCAGGGAAGATGAATGTCATCCAAAAATTTTTACTTGAATGTATCAAATTCGGGACAAGTTCACAAACTAAATGAAATCTAGAAATTTAAGGGGGCAGCTGAGTAGCTTAATGGATTGAAAGCCAGGACTAGAGATGGGAGGTCCTAGGTTCAAATCTAGCCTCAGATACTTCCTAGCTGTGTGACCCTGGTCAAGTCACAACCCTCATTGCCTAGCCCTTACCATTCTTCTGCTCTAAGATGGATGGTAAGGGTTTTAAAAAAAAAAAGGAAATCTAGAAATTTAAGTCCCACATTCTCATGTTCCTCTAAGAAATGTGAGAGGCTTGAGGGTACCGTGTTAACCCATGAACTCTACAAGAGTTTCAAGAGATTGAAGCAAACTGGAGTCTTGTTTTACAAACAGGATTTACTATTCTTCTTTCCTATTTTTGAAGAGGACCAATGACATCATGGGTTGATATTTTGACTTACATGTGAATTGGACTTAAATGTGGCAGAGCATTTTAACAAAGTCATTGGCCTCAACCTCTCCTTTCAATGAAGTTCAATGACAGGACAAAAATCAAGATGACTAGCCTTGGCCTTGGATCCAATGTATGACCTCAGCATCTTTGATGTCTGACCAAACTCTAAGAACTTCTTAGTATTTTCTTCAGCTACCTTCATGGCTTTGGGAAGAAACTGTTCTCATCCATCCGTTCCGCAGAAAGATGTTTTCACATGGTTGGAGTAAACATCCTCCTTTCTCACTGATGTTTTAAGGCTTGTCAGTGACCCTCAACCTGGTTTAGCCCATCTGCTGAGTCAGTTTTACTGAAGTGTGGCTACTGCACGTGCTGAAGCTTCTTGGAACCGCAGGTGAGAATTGGGTGAAAGGTAGGCATAAAAAGTCAATAAGCAGCCTTGAAAAGGGTATGGGAAGCCCTCAGAACAGAGTCCCTAGTCCTTCCTAAACACCCATACACCAGGATTTGCCAAAAAGCAATGCTTTATACCTGAAAGAAGTTTCTGAAGGAAGTTAGTTACTGAAGGACCAAATAAATTATGTGATAAAGAAAGTCAACATATTACATGATCCCAGAAGCCAGATGCTGAAAACATCTATGATATCATTACTCTTTGCATTATAATGTAAGGTTCTAGGGTGATAATCCTAGAAAAATGGTGCTGTGCTCAGCTGGAGTCAGGAAGACCTAAGTTCAAATCAGACCTTAGACCAGGGGTTGGGAACGTATGGCTCTCGAGCCATATCTGGCTCTTTTGAGGGCCAGATATGGCTCTTTCTGCAGGAGCCATAAAGTCAATTTTTTTTCAGGCGCTGTTACAGGAGCGCGCACTGTGAGCACTGTACGGCTCTCACGAAATTACTTAAAAAATGTGGCGTTTATGACTCTCATGGCCAAAAAGGTTGCCAACCCCTGCCTTAGACACTTATTGATTGTTTTCTCCTGGGCAAGTCATTTTATTTAACTGTTTGCCTCAATTTCTTCATCTATAAAATGAGCTAGAGAAGGAAATAGGCAACCACTTCAGTATTTTTGCCAAAATAAACACACACACACACACACACACACACACACACACACACACACACACACGATAGGACTGAAATTGAAACTACTTAGCAAAAACAAAAAGAGTGATAATAGAACAAAAGCCTTAGAATCACATAGGGTAGAAATCAGTCAACAAACATTTATTAAACATTTATAATATATATGCCAGATGGTGAACTAGGTAGCTTGGTAGTAGAGCACCCAGCCTGGAGTCAGGAAAACTCATCTTTGTCCAGTTCAAATCTGGCCTCAGACATTTACCAGGTGTGTGATCCTGGGTAAGCCACATAGCCTAATTTGCCTCAGTCTCCTTATATGTAAAATGAGCTAGACATGAAAGTGGCAAATTCTGGTTTTTGCCAAGAAAACTCAATAAGGAGTCATGAAGAATATGACAGGATGGAAAACAGCTGAATAACAACAACAAATATGCCAGACGCTTTTCTAGGCTTTAAGGATACAAAGGACAAAAACTCAGTATCTGCCCTCAATGAGCTTATATTCCAATGGGACCTAAATGTGAAAATAACCAGATACATATAAGATATACAAAGGGTAGATAGAAAATAATCTTAAAAGGGAATGGAGACAAAACTTGAGTCAAGTCTTGAAGAAAGTCAAAGGAGGAGGTGTCAAAGGGAGTTTATTCCAGGGGTGGTGATTAGTTAGTGCAAAGTCATAGAGACAGAATATGGTGTATTCTGTGTAAGGAACAACAAGGAGACCAATACCACTGGATGTTGGAATTCATGAAATGGATTAAAGTACAAGAATCTTGAAAATCTAGGAAGGGCCAGCCAGGTTGTGAAGAACTTTAGGCTAATGTATTTCTGAGAGGGATCATAGCTTCAGAGCTTGCCCTTGTTATGTGACTCCTTTCATTTTTGACCATGATATTGTAATGCTTCTATGAATAACACTCTCTAAGAGACTAGAGGACCAAGAGCATGTGTTACCTTGACTTTGCTGTTCCCCTTCATAGTTTAGCTCATATTCACCTCCCTGCTCCCAGTGAAAGGTGATAGTAATGTTCATGGTGACATAAGGCAGGCCAGCATGCTATCCACCAGGAACCTCCTGATCTCAAAAAAACCCAATCAAGTTCAGAGGAGATGACACAAATTTGTACAAAAAATGTAAGGAGATATGAAATCTTTGGGAAAGCTATACAGGACAAAAAGAATGACTTTCATTCTATCCCTACAACTTTGGGGATAAATGCATTTTTATAGAATTTTTAAAATATCTTCTAGAATCATTTTTAATTTTCAATACAAATGAATGTCAAACAGTAGCCTTCCAGGTCTTAGTTTGCATAAACTATTTCATGGGAAGAAAATTGCTAAGTGACTAAAATTATTATGGGAATACCAGATAAGAAAATAAAGTTGCTACTAAACAATCAAAAAGTGAGCAGCAAAAAAGCAATAACAAAAATCCTGTTTAACCTAATCAACAATATTCATTTAATTTGCTTTGTTTTATGAAACGTCATTGTCAATTGCTAAAAAATAGCAATAATTTAAAAATAATGAAATATTATAATGGATTATCAGAGCTTATAAAAATGTTAGAGACCTTTCCCATTTTCTTACCATTCCATGATACTAGTTCAGCCCCATCAGAGTTGCCTTGCATCTGTCTTCATGTGTGTTGTATATGCCTATATACTTTCAAGTTGTCTCCTTCTCCCTCCCCTAACCAATAAGAGTATAAACTCGTTTAAGGAATGGACTCTAACTTTTGTATTTGTCTCTTCAGTGCCTAGAATAGTACCTGGCACAGAGTGAGTGCTTAATAAATGCTTGTTGCTTAACTGATTGATCTAATTCAAGTCCTTTATTTTATAGATGAGGAAGCTGAGGCTCTGAAGATGATTAAGCTTGCATAATTGGTCTGTGGCAGAACTGTGAAGGGAGACCCAATCTCTTGATCCTCTCTCTGTCCACTGCTCTTTCAACTATATGTGACTTCTAGAAGATTAAATCTGAAAGCTATTCCCTGGATATACAGTAGCTCTCCTTCATGACTATCCCTGAAACAGATTTTTTCCCCTCTAATGGTTAGTCCTCCCTAAGCACTCCAATTCATTTTCTTACTTTCTTAACCTAACTGTCCTCTTCAATGCAAATATAACCACTGCCATTAATACAGTCTCACTAAAATACTGTTTTGATCATGTCACACCCTCAACTCTACCCTCACATATTTCAAACATTTTCAAAATCTATTCATAACCTTGGCCCCATTGCATTTTTGTCCAGATGTATCAATGGCCTCTCTTCTATCCTCATTCTCTTTTACCTCCCTGCAGCCTTAGATATTGTAAATCACTTTGTCTCTCCTTCTCAATAGCCTCTTTTCTCAAAATTTTCAGGATACTACTCTCTTCTGGTTCTCCTGAGCTTTATGCTCCAGCCACACTGGTTTATCACTTACTTCTGTTCTCATGCCTTTCATTTTCAGAACTTCTTGCTGTGCTCGTATTGTTCCACTAGCATGAAATTCTCACTTTTCTTCCCACCACCTAAGTCAATTCTGTGGATACTCCAATAAAATCTCTACTCAAAAGCCTTCTCAGATTAGTTCAATCTGAAGTGAATTTCCCTTTCTTGGAACTTTAGTAACATTTTTTTTCCCTCTATGAACAGTCATGTATTGCATTGTCACCATCTGTATGGGGTGAAGATAGTAGATAGCCAACATTAAAGTCAGGAAAACAAGAGTACAGTTTCTATCTCCAATTGGTAATGAGATCCTAGGTAAATCATTTAACTTTCAATTTTCTAGCCATCTCTTCAACACTGTAAGTTGCAGAGAAAATGGCAACATTTTTAGTGCAGGACACTTCATTGCCTGAGATCTCCCTATACCAGAGAAATCATAGGATAAATCTCAATTTCTCTTATTATTACTTTGTTTTTAGGAACACTTACTTCTGTGACTCACTCTGAACACATAATATAAAGATAAA
Organism: Gracilinanus agilis; assembly: GCF_016433145.1. Taxonomy (NCBI): domain Eukaryota; kingdom Metazoa; phylum Chordata; class Mammalia; order Didelphimorphia; family Didelphidae; genus Gracilinanus; species Gracilinanus agilis. The sequence goes on from NC_058130.1 coordinate 428,793,042, forward strand.
TATTTCATATATATATGTATATCTATTTAACTTGAAGTTAGTTTCTCATTAAAATCAATGTGATATTTCACAGGTTTGGGCTATGGGTTCAACAAGGAATTTCCTTTTATGACTTTCTAGTTTCTCAGCCTTCTTTCCATCTAACTTTCTAGCTTCTTCTCTTACCAGTGAAGAGAAATAAAGTGCCAGGAAAGAGAAAAGAGAATTATGTAGTCTTTCTCTTTTCTCTTTTTTCTTCTTTTTTCTCCCCGTCTGTACTGATCATCAATGCCTCTTTTGCCAAGATCCTTGCGCTTGTGTTACAGGATTACTGGAGCAGTCAGTCAGTCAATAAGCATTTATTGAGGGCCTACTATGTTCCAGGCACTGTTATAATCAATGGAGATATGAAAAGAGGTAAAAAGTGCCCCCTGCCCTCTGGGAGCTCACAATATAATGGAGAAGATAAGAAGTAAACAAATATGTATAAAAAAGCTATTGTTCCTCATTCTTTTTTTTTTTTTTAAACCCTTACTTTCCATCTTGCAATCCTTACTAAGTATTAGTTCTAAGACAGAAAAGCAGTAAGGGCTAGGTAATTAGGTTAAGTGACTTACCTAGTGTATTTTTATAAAAATCCAAGCTTTAAAATTTTATTCAAGGGGGCAGCTGGGTAGCTCAGTGGATTGAGAGTCAGGCCTAGAGATGGAAGGTCCTAGGTTCAAATCCGGCCTCAGACACTTCCCAGCTGTGTGACCCTGGGCAAGTCACTTGACCCCCATTGCCCACCCTTACCACTCTTCCACCAAGGAGCCAATACACAGAAGTTAAGGGTTTAAAAGAACAAAACAAAACAAAACAAATTGATTCAAGAAAATTTTTCAGAAAAAGAAGTCTGCTAATGCTTTGAAACCAGAAAATGGACTATTTGCCTGCAGAAACCTACACTGAATCAAGACAATCCAAAATGAACTTTGGGGTGCAACTAATTGAACTTGAGGGGATTGAAAACAATTATTTGAATTGTAAACTCTTATGCCAAAGGGGATTGCCCCTAATTGGCTTTTTGTCAATGCACCTAGAAAAACATTGGTTTTGTTCTTTCTATCTCTCCTACCTACCTCTTATCTCTAACTATTATAGTTAGAATTTTAGGAGTACAAGATGATTTTGTCAAATGATCAATTAGAAAGACCAGTCTCCCAAATGATCACAGGGGGAATTATGATAATTGGATTAAGTCTACACTGCTCATCTTTAGATTTAATCACCAAAGGTGAGAACACCTCTAATTCTGGAAAGTCCATAACCCACAGTGTGCTAGAGTGGGTGATGAATCAGAATTGACTGACTGACCCCTAGGCAGTACTATGAGAAGTGTCTATTGTAATTGGACATGCAAATTAGGAGGCAGGCACAGGAAGTGATGCATAAGTGACCCCTTTAAAAAGAGAGATTTCAGTGAGTGAAAGGTCTTTGGCTGACGAAGGCATCTGATGATGGACCTCTTCCGGTTCATGGAATGCTGAGATCCTGGTGAGACTGCTTTAAATATCTTCTTTGAATTCCATGTGGTGAGTTAAAGACTGAATGAATCTTCCTGAACTTCTCTTAATAAAATTCTTTTAGTAGACTCAGTGAGTGAAATTTTGCTCCATTCACCTCCAGGTCTTTGGCCCTTTAACTCTCAGCTGAGGGTTAAGATCTACCTGGATTAATTAGAGGATTGTAATAAATTATCTACTGGGTTAGATTCTTATTTCCTTATTTCCTCTCTCTCTTCTTAATTGTAAATAAACTTCCATAAAAGTCAATTTTGATTTGAGATTATTCTTATTGAGGGTAGATAATAGTTCAATCCTCTGTCAACCATCTTTTAATATATTGAAACTATAAAACCCCTTTTTCCCCCTTAAACTAGGTTCACACAGCAAGGAAGTATCTAAGGCCAGACTTGAATCCAGGCCATCCCTTCTATAGGCTTGGTTCTCAATCCATTGAGTTAGCTAGCTTCCCCATACAAAGTATTTATTCCAAAGCAAAAGAGTAGTAAGGTTAAGCAATTGGGGTTAAGTGACTTGCTCAGGGTCACAAAGCTAGGAAGTAACTGAGATCAGATTTGAACCCAGGACTTCCCATCACCAGGCCTGGCTCTCTATCCATTGAACCACCTAGTTGCCCCCTCCTCCTTCATTTTTGAAGAGGATCAATGATACCATGTCACAAAGTTGTTAGCCTCAATCTTTTCAAGAGTCATTGAAGTCAAGGCGAAAGTCAAGATGGCTGATGACCACTGTAACAAATTGTTCTCATCCTCCCATTCCACCTGGAGAAGTCTTCACATGTTTGGTGTAGATATCCACCTAAGTCATCTAAACCAAACATGTGAAGACTTCTCCAGATGGAATGGGAGGATGTCTGCCAAGATAAGCTACATACAGGATAAGTAGGTGACAATTAACAGATCACCAAATGAAGAGCGAAGGTATTAGAATTAAGAGGAATTGGGAAAGGCTTCCTATGGAAGATAGGATTTTAGCTAGAGCTGAAAGGAAATTGAGAAATGAAGAGGAAGAGATGAGGAGGAAGAGCCTTCCAAGCATACTGGACAGCCAGAGAAAATAATAGGAGTGAATAGATAGAGTGTCTGCTTTGTAGATCAACAGGGAAGCCCATGTCACTGGATTGAAGAATAGGTGGTGAATAGTAAGGTTCAAGAAGGTGGGAATTATAGAAGGAGAAATGGTTATGAAAAGTTATGGATGCCAAATAAATTATCTTGTATTTGCTCCTGGAGGCTATAGGCACCCACTGGGGTTTATTGAATAACGAGGTGGCATGGTCAGAACTATTCTTTAGGAAATTCACTTTGCTAACTGAATGGATGATAGGTTTAAATGGGGGGAGCAGAGGAGACAAGGCAGACAGATCCACCAGCAGGCTATGCTGTTGTGCAGATGTGAAGTAAAAAGGTATAAACCAAGGAGGTGGCAATATTAGAAGAGAAAAGAGTATAATATTGAAGAGATATTTTAAAGGTGAAACCAAGAAGGCTTTGGCAGGATATGAGTGAAAGAAAGAAGATGATGCCTAGGTTTCAAGCCTTGGGTACTGGGAGTATGATGTTGTCCTTGAAAGTAATGAAGAATGTAAAAGTGCAGGGTAATGAGGGAAAGAGAATGAGTTCTGTTCCAGACATATTGAATTGATGATGTCTATCGAACATCCAGTTTGAGATGTCTGAAAGGCAGTTGGAAATGCTGCATTGCAGAGAAGCAGAGAGATTAAGATAGGATAGGTAAGTGTGAGAATCATTGGCATAGAGATGATAATTAAATCCATATGGGTAATGAGATCACCAAATGAAGTAGCATAAATAAGGATCAAACAAAGGATGTAGAAGAAACAGTATGAAAGTTAGGAGGAGAACCAGGAAAGAACAGAATACTGAAAACCTAGAAAGAAGAGAATATAAAAGAGGAGAAGGTGATCATCAATGTTAAAGAGTACAGAGAAGTTGAAGAGAAATGAGGATAGAAAAAAGACCATTAGATTTGGCAATAAAAAATTTGTAACTATGAAGAGAACAGTTTCAGTGGATTGAAGTCAGAGGCTGGATTGTGTTACGATTAAAAATGATAAAGACTGATATTATAAGAGAAATTAATATTTTAATTGCCATGCTGATAGAGATAAATCGACCACACGCCTGTAAGAAATCTATTCAAATGGCTCCTCCCTGATTTTCTTCCATACCTTCCCTACTCCTCTCTGTCCCCTCAGGTAAACAAGAGGCAGTCTCCGAATTTAAGCTGCCCTATACGTCAGAGACATTCCCATGTCCAAAAAACGGAAACCCATTGGATCACGGGGAATGTAGTCTCAAAGTCCCCATGTGTCCACAGGAAGTTCATAAGATACTTTTAAATGGCACCTCCCTGAATTCCAAACACACAATTGTAGGGATTAAGAATAGAGTAGGAGGAGAAGAAAGTGGATCCCCCTATTGTAGATAGTCTTCTCAAGTAGTTTAACCACCAAAAGCAAAAGAGATTAGGATGATAGCTAGCAGAGATGGAAGAATTTAATCGAGTTTTCTTCTTTTTTTTCTTTTTCCATTAAGAATGAATATTTAGATACCAAATATGCTGACAAAATAATTTTCCTTAAGCACAGATCCTGACTGTGATCCATTGTCTTTTTATTATACCAAGAATAAAATAAAAATTCTTCTATTCAGCTTTTAAAACCTTACCAGGCTGGACTATGGACTTGCATTCCAATGTTTCTGGATGTTATTGCACCTCCCACATTCTGAGACACAATGAAACTGGCCTTCTCTTTGTGCCTTATTCATGATCTTATCTCCTTGTTTTTGTACTACCTATTCAAAATGATTACAGTATATGCCAGCCTTTCCTTGACCTCTCAGGGTTCCTCTCTTCCTTTAAGATGTAGCTCAAGCTCTGCCTTCTGCAAGATGATTTTCCTGATTAACCATGCCCAAATATTAGTGGCCTTCCCTCTCAATCAATTTGTATTTAGCTGTTCTATTTTTCTGTTTGTATACCATATATATTGAAAGTGCTTATGCTCCCCATTAGAATGAAATCTTATGAAAAGAGATCAATTATTTATACTTGTATCTCCAGCATCTAGAACAAAGTTTGAGATGGAATAGATTATTAATAAAGACTTGTTGACTGATTGAATAACAAGACCAAGATTTGCTCTTTGATATCGATGGGCTTTTATTACAGTGGAGAGTCAAGTCCAGTATTCTTCCCATTATACAATACAGCTCTGGGTTATACTACTTTCAGAAAAAAAAAAACTTTTTAGCAATATTTTAAATCATTAATGAAAGTGATTCCTAAACCAAGACTTAGATGGCAAATCAAGAATATATTTTAGACTGCAAACTAAGCACTTATAGCATCTATCCATCCATCTATCTATCTATCTATCTATCTATCTATCTATCTATCAATTTTCTCTATCTATGCTTGTATATGTATTTATATATATGTATACATATGTGTATATATGCACATTATATACACATATATAATAGATTTCAGCAAGTCACATGATAGGCAGTATGGTACTTAATGGACAGAGACCCAACCTCAGAATCAGAAATACATGGGTGCAATTCTTATCTCTGACTCATATTGGCCTGGATTTTGGACAATTCTCATAATTGCTCTCTGCTCTCTCTAGGCCACTCGTGTCAAATTCAGAAATAGGATCACTAAACCATATATAAGGATTCCCTACAGGACACATGTTGGCTTAGTTTTAACATGTTATTTTTTTTGTTTTGTTGTATTTTTATTTATTTATTTTACTAAATGGTTCCCAGTTTACATTTCAATCTGTTCAAGAATCATTCACAAATGTTATGGGTTATAGAGAAATTAAAGGCTTTAATGAATAGAAGTTACTTCCTCACTAAAGATTTCTCTAAATCAATAAAATTACACATCCAATCCCTATTCACACTATGATACAATACCTTTTATTATTCTACGTATTTCCTTTTTTCATTGTCATTCATGAATAACATTGTCTTCAAGGAGAGTCAGTGGTTTGTCATTTAGGATAATTTCTTACATTGTCTGCCTCCAGAAAGAGGCAATCAACATGACATAGGGCTGTAGTAGCAAACCTATAACATGCATGTCAAAGGTGGAACACAGAGCCCTCTCTGTGGGCACATCCACCATCACCCAGCACAGAGTTTGCTAGAATTTGTTACTAGAAAGTCAGAAGGAGACCAGGCCAGGCTTCTCTCTTTCTCTGCTCCACATGTATCTTAGGACATCACCTGCTCCAATAAAAGTACTTCCTCCTACTTCTTCCCTCCCCTGTCTGGGGTGTGTGGGTGAGGTACTTCCTTTGGGCACTCAGTCTCTAAAAGGTTCATCATCACTAGCATAGGGAAAGTCAAGAGAACCTGGTTCTCCTGTCAGGGCCAATACATTTTTAAAATTTAAATTTATTTGTTTATTTGTCTGTTTGTTACATTAAAATACTCAGTTAATACTTTTCCTCCTTCTCCTCCCCAATTAGACATTATTTGACAAAAAAAGTATTTTCATAGATAAAATTATGTCTTATTTCTGTTTATCAATTGGTGCTTTATAGGTAGACATATGCAAATCATTCTTCAAACAATATTAGTATATATATTGTTCTCTTGGTTCTGTTCCTTTCATTCTTCACAATTTCATGTAGGTCTAAATTACAAAAAAACTTATTTTATTGAACTAGAAAAAATAATAACAAAATTAATTATTTTAAGGGCCAATGCTTATGAGGAATGTGACTTTGGACAAATCAAGGTCACCTCATATATCTGAGTTTCAGTTTCTTCATTGGCAAAATGGAGGTAGTTAGCTCCATTCATCCTCCTTCTAAGATTGTTGTATGGATCAAAGAAGGTAATATATTGAATATGATCTGTAAATTATAAAATTATACCCAAATATGAGGAATTTGAATTTTGTTCTATTAATTAAAATTTTAAATTAATTTAAATCACATTATAATTATTTATTTCTGCATGTCAATTATTTTTGCCTGTAGTGTGATTGGGAAGTTTTCTTTTTCTTTCAGAAAGTTAAAAAAAAAACAAAACTAATTGCCAAAGGTAAACGCTGAGCAACCACATTCATCTCTTCAGTTTTTTCTTTCATTTCATTATCTGTATATTATACTGTCCTTATTCCTCTCCTGTGACCCTAATCTACAATATTGCTTCATTTATAACTCATTCCAATAGAATATAAGCTCCTTGATGGCAAAGACTATTTCATTTCTGCCTTCCTATCACAGCCCAGAGTCTGGCATAGGTAGACGCTAAATAAATGTTTTAATTTAATTAAATTTAATCCCTAAGAAGCAGAGTGTAGGAGTAATAATTTCTAGTCTTTCTTTGCATAATGAGAAGGAACAGAGATCATCACTCTGAACATAAATATGAATGTGGGGTTGGTTGATATTTACTCAATCAATTCACCCCAACCCACTTAAAGTAATAAGTGATTTGAGGCTCAATCAATCAGTCTCATCTGTAGGTTTTATACTGAGTGGAAGTCTTTGAAAGTCTCTGAATCATGTGAAATGATGCCAGACAGGAAGTCCATTCCAATTAGGAGAGATATTTCACCATGCCCTGTAGGTCCTGTATAAATGCATAGAATTTGCTAGAATTGGGGAATTCCAGTGAATGGTGAGTCATTCCAGAAATTGGAGTAAGCATGGGTAAACCTCCTTGAAAAGGAACCACTTAGGAGAAGGAGAATTCTTAACTTTGTCCTTAGATCTCCTCTGCTTAAATAGACTTGTGCTTTGCCTTTTCTTAATTGCCTTTGGAGAGTGAGGAGGATTTGGGACTTCCCATATTCTCTTTGGTGTCCTCAGATCACCCCATATCGGTGTCTGCATTGTAAGCTGATATTAGAACACATATAGATTCATGGCTCTACAAGAAGTTCAACAAAGAAATTTTAGCATGTCTCAGGGAAACTTCTTAAGCCCTCTATGAGTGAAGAAAAGGACTTCTAACAGCTGAGATCTGAGGGTTATAATTCTGCCACATGTATTTCCTGCATTTAAGCTCACTGTTCCTTGAACTTTTTATGTACTTGTAAGAAATTATGTCACAATCTTTTGGAAGGAATGCTTGGTACCAACTATAACTTACTCTGTCACCTTGATAAATAAGCAATCTTTTGTAAAAGTTACTTTAGACTTTCTGATAATATGGGGGAAAGTAAATTGGTAGAACCTCAAACCAAAGGCATTAGTTTAACCTGCGGCTTCTTGGGACTATCCCTAGAACCTGTAGCCCTGCCTTGGAACTGAGGCTGGTCTGACAGCTTGGGAGCTGAGATAACCATCTTCAGAATGGATGTTACATCAAGTTGCATAAGAACTAGAAAGAGCATGTCACCTGGGACATTCTAGAAAGAGGCAGAATTGTGGCAGTATGATCTCTAGGCACTATCTGGAAATGTTGGAGGGAGATGTATGACAAAAGCTCGCCAAAAAACAACGATAAATGAATCATACTAGTGGTTATGGGCTTTTTTTTTTTTTCTAGCTTCTGCTCAAACCAAGCAACTTGTAGGAAGCAACACGTGGTAAATGAGGACAAAGGAGAGTTTGGGAACAGGAAAGCTGAATATTTGCTTTCTAGCTGTCTGAAATGCGGTAAGCCTCTCTTTGTGTGCCTGTACAAAACCAAGATGATAATTAATATCTGCTTTCTCAAACTTCAGTCGTTAGCTAATGAGTTGCGGTAACAATGTGTATGCAGCTACATCAAGTTGCTATATAGACTTTCTTTGATTTCTGGCTGGAGGCAAACCTAGAAGTTAAAGCAGAACTCAGAGGGGGTGAATCTATGCAAACCAAACCTGTTGGGAAGCCTCACTAAAGCCTCACTGTGCAAACCGAAACCTGCAGGTTTTACATAGCTTTCCTTCAGAGTCACTATCACTATTTGTCACCCGTCTGGAATTTTCCCTCCCTCTGAGTCACTGACTCATTGCCTTTTGGAATCTCAGCTTCAAACCTTTTCTGTTCACTTCAATATAAGATTAACTCTAAACTTCACTCATATCCTTTCCCCATCAACAAATGCATAAGACCATTTACTGGCACGCTTAAATTTCATCCGTTTTTCCCTTAAGCCCATCTTTGAAAATATTTTCCTTCTAACCTATGTAACAAGCATTGTAATTTTCCCCCAATAAGCAAATTTATTTAATCTAATTCCTAGAAAAGTCTATTGAAATCGCTAGGACAAAGGGCAATGCAGTATAATAATATTAGCATTTATATGATAGAGCTCTTTTCTCTGAAGAGTTTGAATCTTTTTCTAAATGAAATTTATTCATCTTTAACTGTCACCAGGGCAAAATAAGTAGACAGAAGTATAACCATATCCATTTTGTAGATGAGGAAACTGAGGCACTTAAAAGTGAAAGAATATGCCTAATATAATTCGCTTTCTGTATATACAACATTGTAATTAATTGAGTGAATGTTTAAATTTACAATAGTTTGTTACGGTAGTATGTAAACGTGGTGGCATTAAATGATTCAGATAATAAAATTAGGTGTTCTTATTGAGTGTCTGTGCATATATATATATTTTAAACTCTTACCTTCTGTCTTAGAATCAATACTATGTATTGACTCCGAGGCAGAAGAATCAAAAGATCTGGTCAATGGGGGTTAAGTGACTTGCCCAAGGTCATAAAGTTGGGAAGTGTCTGAGGTGAGATTTGTTGTCTACATATTTTCAACACAAATAAAACACTCTGTCTTTCAACTCTGGGCGTTATCTCTGGTTGTCTTCTGCACCATAAAATTCTTTGCCCCTCTTTAGCCCAATGTATTCTTGTTATTATCTCCTTTTTATCATGTACACATTATGATTGTACATGTTTGCTTTGTGTCTTCCTCATTAGATTATGAGCTCCTTGGAGAGGACTTTCTTTTGCCTCTTTTTTTATCATTAGTGCTTACTAAATGCTGAGTGACTTTTGGAGGAAATTGCCCCAGAATTTAGAAGGAGAAGGGACCAAAAAACCACAAATTAATTGGCTGATTCTTTCATTTAATAAATATTATTGAATTCCTAACATATGCATGATAGACTCTGAAAAAAAGTAAAGATAAATCTTACAAAGTCACAGCTGTCAAGCTTAAAATCTTTTTTGAAAGATTAGTCATGATTGAAACTTGGATTTTCTTAGTTCAGCACTGAGAAAACTTAAGTTGCGCCATTTCAATGAGTTAATGAGTTAATGGCTGAATTAAAACTTGAACTAATATTTCCTAACTCCCAGTCTGACAACTTTTTGAATATATTACTGACAGTTTAAAAATGTACATCTGGAGGTCAGAACATGGAAGAAAGTTCATTAGATGCAGTGATTTAAATGCCATTAATTTTATTCGAAGAAGCAGTTTTGGTAGAGTGGTGAGAAAAGAATCTAGATTGCAAGAAGACTGGATAGTGTGTGTAAATTTAGTGAGAGTCTGTAGATTAAGGGACTCAGCTACCATGTTATGCCAAGTTTTTACTGTTTCACAAAATGTTTTCTGCCAAAGATTATTTTACTTAAAAACATAGTGATTTGGTGGATCTATCAATGTAGGTACTACCTATATTGATCATATTTACAGTATACCTTTGAAATATGTATGATTCTTATCCAAGATTCTCTGCAAATTATCTGCAGAAAATTTATTTAATGAACTGGAGACTTTCTTTAAATATTTTAAGATAGTGTTGACAAAGGTTTTCAAGTTCACATGCCAAAGTGCAACTTCAAGTCCTAGTGAGTCCCTTGCCCCTCATTACCCCAGAGAGTGGAAGGAGGAAGTGGTCACTGGACAGAGGGGTGGGACATGCAAAACTGTCCTCAGGCACTGGGAAGAGGAAGAAAGGAGCAGTTCCCACTTTGCCACCCTGTACTTATGCAAATACTTCAACAACGCTGCCTTAGGGCATCACTATAACATTGAGAACTTCATCAATTTTCTATCATTCTCAGTACTTCAATGACCCAATCTCCATTTGCTATATAAAATATCAATTTGCTATATTGATATATGTATATATATATCAATAATAAGTTTTATGCCTTTTCTCATACAAATCAGATTTTTAGAAGGCTCCTCTTTTTTTCTGTTTGGTCTTTCTCATTTCTTCCTCTTCCTGGGACCCATCCTATTCTCTGGCTGTGGGTATTTAATCCTTAAGCCTTGGATACTAAATAGTGCAAGATAGACAATTTACATATTTATTTAGCTTGAAAAACACTGGTATAGACTACACATTGTAGAAGTTTCCAGGAAGAGGTTGAAAGGAGAAAGATGTGTTAACTCAAGTACATACTAGATGAGGTTTTTTTTTAAATTTGTCTTAATATTTGGTTTATGTTTGTTTGTTTTAAAGAAGTACCTGAGAATATGAGATACAGGATTCTTTTCCTCAATGGAAGACAAGAAAGTGAGAGGTTGAAAATGTAAGAGAATGTGAGGATGTTAGAAAGAACAGAGAACCTAACAACTCAAGAATATAGGTTAGGTTAGCTAGTGGATAGAGAGCCAAGGCTGGAAATGGGAGGTCCTGGGTTTAAATCTGACCTCATACACTTCCTTCTTGTGTGATCCTGGGAAAATCACTTACCCCATTGCCTCATCCTTACAGCTCTTCTGCTTTGGAACTGATTCTTAGTATCAATTCTAAGAGGGGAGGTAAGGTTTTTTTTGTTTTGTTTTGTTTTGTTTTGTTTTGTTTTGTTTTGTTTTTGTTTTGTTTTTTTAAAGAGCAGAGGTGATAGACTTAGTCAAGGAGATAGACTTAGTCATTTTACAATATGATGCTGAGCATTATTGAAATAGCTTTTTAGGACAATAAATCTAGTTCAGATAAGAAGCCAAAGGGATAGCAAAGTAAAATGAAAGGGTAAGATTAAATTAATCTCCAGTTTCGAGGTCACAGATTGAGTTTAAGATGAGAGTAAAAAGCAGATTCAAAAAAATCAATGAAAGAGTGGAATAAATACTCCTTTATGTATTGTCTTTATTAGAATGTAGGCTTCTTGAGAGCAGGGATGATATGGTTTGCTTGTATTTGTTTCTCCAGCTTTTAGCACAGAGCTTGGCACATATAAGCAGTTGATAAAATATTCTCTCTAGGTCTGTCTTTTTCTTTCTCTTTGTCTATCAGAGAGGAGAATTTCAGAGTCTAAAGTCTTAGAAGTTGAACAGTTATGAATGTTATTGGACTGTCTGAATTTATCAAGTCACCAGATAATTCCTCAACATTCTTTAATTGCTATATAGGCATGACCCAGATGTCAATTAGCCAACATTAATAAGTAACTACTCTGTGCCAGGCACCAGAATTACAGTAACAAAAACAGAACAAATAATCATTGTCCTGTAGTTATGATTACCATAAGTTTAATGTATATTGAGTAATTAATCTGATTTTTTGTTTCTAATAAAATTCCTTAATTATTACTCTTCTGTTTCTTACCAGATGTAATTGGAAAATGTCTTAAAGATGTTTATATAATGTTGTAGTACCTGCTAGAAATGAAGTTTAAATTGGGCTTTCTTTAAGTTATTTTCATTTAAGAACATTTGGGGAAATTAATACCATGCAATCTTTAGTCTTTTTATTTTTTTTTTAGATTCAAATCCCAAGTACTGTTTAGGAACATTGCATCTGCCAAGGTTATTGTAGAATTAGCAGAGACACCAAAGTGATGAATGGGCCCAACACTGGCTGTGATATAGATGCTATCCCTATGGGGCTGCAACAAGCAGGATTTTTCATACGGACAGACTCACATGGAGGACAGATGGGAAGAAAATAAAAATGAGCTGATTTATTGAACTAAAATTCCACTTCCCTTTTGCCTCATTGATTTTATACATATTATAATTCTGGAAACTTCTTTAACAGAAAGTACAAAAGGATGTTCTTCATCTTAGCAGGGATAAAGTGCTTTGAAGCTAAGGTTGAATGTACATTTCTGATCAGCTCTTTATCCTATCTAGTCCTATCACACTGAATCAATGACAGGAAGACTATCTATCTTGTCTTTAAGAATGTCTGTATGAATGCCTTTAAGATGCCTTTAAGAAATGAGTATAGTCAGTATTTTTTTTCCATGTACTAATTGTGTTACCTTTGCCCAATCATCATCTCCAAACTTAGCAATCTTTTCTGTGCAGGAACCATTGAAAAGTCACAGCTCTATCTTAACTGAGGGGGTTGGGGCATGAGACCTCTAAAGAAAATCTGATAGATATCTGGCATTTGAGCTATGTAGCTGACAGCTCCGAATGAAAGAAGATACATGACTATATACAATATGTGCACACAAAGCATACTTGTTATGGTACCTAACAAACATAGACACAAGATTACATCTTTTCAATAAACCCAAGTTCCATCACCAAACTACCCCACACTGTGAAATATCTGACATTCTCTAATAACTGTGCTAATGAAGAGATGTTTGTGGAGAGAAGGGGGGGTAGGAATAGAATATTAGAAAAGCTGCATATCAAAAGTGAGGTTGGAGGCAGAGAGGAGCAAGACAGCTGGTTGAATCTAATCTATTATGGGAACATGTCTTGTAGGAACACTAAATCTAAGCCAGATTTTAAAGAAAAATGCAGACTTCCAACCAGTTAATTGGATAGCTTAGATTTGGGTGTTCCTTATGCTAGCTTGTTCTCTCTTTCTTTCTAGTATGAAATAGTACAACTATTTGGTACATGGCTTCCATCTGCAGATATCTCTTAATCAGATATCCTGAGGTGATGTGCAGGTGGGAGGTTAAGCTTAGAAAGCCAGAAATCTCAGTAGGATTTTTAATGACATTATAACTAACCCCCCAAGTACTGATTTGTCAGAATCAGTTGTGGTTCAAAATGTTGTTAGTCACAATATAAAATTTGCTCTTAGGATAAAGACACCACTTAATGAACTGCAATTCTTGTTCTAACCCCACCTCCAAGGCATTTCTCATCAATGTGATAAAATCACAAGCCAGGTGCTGCAATGCTTTTTTCCCCCCCTCAAAATCATAAATCCCATCCTGTCACTAAGGAGGAAAAAAAAAGAAAGAAAAGCTTTAACAAATTTGTGGGAGAAACTTTTTCCCAGGTGTTATTTTGTCAGCAGGGCCCAATGGGAAGTTCAGCCATAATAGTATGAATGAATAAAAATCCCATAAATTCTTCATTAAGTTTATCATTTAGAGAAAAATGGCTAAAGAGTCATTCTATCTCTTCATTTTATTAATCTTAAGACTTCTGAAGTGTTTCTCTCCTAACTTATATGATATTCAGTAGAGAAATTTCAGAACAGAAAAAAGAAAAAAAAAGAAAGGAGGGATTAAGAAAACAAGGAAGAAAGTAAAGGAGAAAGAAAGAGAAAAAGATAGAGAAAGAAAAATGAAAAGAGAAGGAGGAAGGGAAAAAGAAAAGAAGGGAGGGAGGGAGGGAGGGAAGAAGAAAAAAGATGTTAGAAAAATAAAATAAATAAAATGAGAAGATAAAATTCTAATCATTTATGTTTTGCCAAGATCAAATTGAGTGAAAAATCTTTCAGCGATGATCTGCTCAGCCCTAAAGCTATACAGGAACAACCTGGAGGAACTTGAAGTTTGCTTATGGATTTTTCATTTCTTTTCCCACTTGAAGTTGGCTTTTTTCCCTTTAAGCCAGACTTCTTCTTCTTCAATTTTAAGGCTAATAATTCTTTTTGCAAGATGTAAAAAAGAAAGTCAAGCTTTCCCCCTGCGTCCCAACCTGGAAGCAGAGAAAAGACTTTAACTTGTGGCTCCTCATCTCATTTTCCAGCCTCTCAGAGCACATAGCCCTGGGTTTTGCACTGGGACCATGTGTAATTTAATTGGATTCAGGGGGTAAGGGTGGGAAAAGGATGATAAAGCTGTGTGAAAATTTTCACACAAAAGCACACTACCCAATTTACATTTTCATTGGCTTCACAAAAATATTTCACCTAGCAGAGTTTTTCTAATTTTGGCCATCATTGAAAAATTAGCATGTGCCTGAGTGAAAACCATTGTGCTCTATTTTGTGATATAATCAGCAACAGAGAAGGAGTCTGGAGTCCACAAAATTAAAGATGATAATGTTTTCATTTGCTCCAGCCACTTTTTTTCCCTTTAACCTAGTTTTAACTGCATTTGCTTGGGGATTTTTTTCTTATGAAAATAGTATTATGTGTGACATTCAGGCTTCCAAAAAATTATTAAAGCCATAAAAGTGTCTTTGATTATAAGTATTAGGAAACCATGATAAATAAATCCTGAAGTAGCAAGCGTAGGAAGAGTTCTGGTCAGATTTTATTCATCATCAGATATAATTATTCTTTCTTTGCTGTCTATAAAAGTAACAAACACCTAACTGATCAGTACAAGGGAATATCATGCAGGAATGGTTGATCAGTCAACAAATATTTATTAAACACTCCATGAGACAGGCATTCAGCTAGGTCCTCAGGATATAAAGACAAAAATGAGACATTCCCTACCTTTTAGGAACGAAATTTCATTCTATGAGGGAAGACAACTGGCACATATGCATATACATTTACCCATATACACACAATGAAAGCTATATCAATGCAAAGTCGTTTGGGAGGGAAGGGACTCAGAGGTGGGGAGCAGTAGAAAGATAAAGCTCCATGTACCAGGTGGTGATTGGTGGCTCTGAATATCAAAAGAAGTGAAGGATTCTATGATACAAATATACCATTACTATGCTACTTTTTGAACCAAACTTCTCTATATACCTCTGCATAGATTTTTTAAGGATAGATGGGAACATTCTATGCCCCAGATTCTCACTGTCAGTAACAGAAAGATTAAGTCAATTATTTTGTTTGAGGGGAAAGGACCCTTTAATCAAAAGTTATACAAAAAGAAACCACATAGTTTATTGATTTTTACACTACTACTTTCTTATGATGTGGAGCCCCATAATCATTGACAGTTCCATATCCAAATGCAATCAAAGAGATCCCTTTCTGAGGCACAGGGGCATCTTGCTTTATGCAATTGGCGTGCTTATACAACTCTGTCTGTATACCACTTACAGGGTTGGCTAGGTTTCATCGTTTGCTTTTTCTTTTGAGATTGGTTCTGATTTTTCCTTCCACTTCTTAATTACCAAGGATTCACTAATATTTATCTAACTCATGAAATCATGCAAATGCAAAATATTACTTTTAGAAATGATCACTATGAGGAACTCAGCAAATGGGAAAAGACTGGTGACCAATTACAGGAAGAAACATCACATGACCCTTATTGAGGACTTTTCAGGCATTTCTGTAGAATTAGGAAATTAAAACCTTAAATTAATGATGAGGTGAAGCAAACAAAGCTCTTCTAAGGTACATCAAAATACATAATAAGTCCAGCATGGGAAATTTTCAAGCTTTAATAGAAAGTTTTCAGTGACCTGGGAAGCTTAACTTCCATTTGGATAAAAAATTTGTGAATGATGTTCCCTTGCCTCCACAGAAATTAGAAACAAAGCATATTTCAAGCTTTTTATGTATTCATTTGATCTTTCTTATGTGTGTGCATAGAAGAGGAGGACAGAATTTAAAACAATTCCAAACTTTTGGAAGCTCTGTTGACTTCAAATACATCAAAAGGACCATGTTTTCATCAGGTTGTATTCTCTGCTCCTTTCAAAATGTTGCCCCCTTCATCTCAGAAGATTTGGGTGAGTTGCTGTGTACTAAAAGTTCAACCCTTGCTAGCTAATCTTCCACAGATGAGCCTCTCCCAACTGAGTTAGAATGGTCTTTGGATGACAAACACAGGGTCCATTGATGGGACTCTCCACACCAAACCTTGCCAGCTTAGCGGGAACTGCCAGTACTCATATCCTTCATGTAGAGATTCCATCACTAAGAACATACACGGCCAGGATATCAGAGATAGGAAGAAAAAAAAGGTCCCACATGCACAAAAATTTTTATAAATATACTTTTTTTAGTAACAACTTGAGTCAAAGTGTTGTTCATAGATTCAGGAACAGTTCATAACAAGTTAGGGTATATGAATATAATAGGATTATTGTTCTGTAAGAAGGAAAAAGACGAATTCATAGAAATAAGAATATTATGGACTAATGCTGAATAAAGTAAGCACAATTAGGAGCAAAAAATTACAAAATAACTATGATAATATAAATTAAAGGACCTATAATTTTAATACAAGAAACTCCACAGATGAAGAAATGTCCTCTATCAATGGAAGTCAGCACCTTCTTTGCCCTTTTTTTGTCTTAGAAGGTTTTGTATGTGTGTGTGTCGTGTGTGTCTCTTTGTATGTGTGTGTGTGTCTCATGGTGGGAAAGGGAATTTTGGAAGGAAGAAACAGGCTTGCAGCAAAGGGGAATGGAAATTCCCTTTCACAATGGTGTGTATTTGTATGTATGCTTGTGTATCTGTCTATTTGTGTGTGTTTATAGAAGTGCAGGGAGGGGATACGGATATTGGTAAGGGACTGTGAGTTAGGTTGGATCAAGTTGCTCCACTACACAAATTTCCAAGCTGAGTATATGATATAATTTTTAAAAAAACCCACCTGTGGATAGATACCAAAATAACATTTTAAACAAATATGCTGAAAATTCTACTTTCTTTCCCTCCCTCCTATTTATTGCACATAAACTGCTTTCTTCAGAAAAAGAATTGCACTTCTTTAGAGATAATTGCATTTCTTAAAAATCAGAACAAATTGGAAGTTTGAATAATATCCTTTTTAACCATCATTAATTCTAGCAAATCCTTACTTAAAGAGAAACTCTGGCCTTGGCTTCATTATCCTTTTTTTATTCCAAATTTTACAAAACCAATCAAAACAAGCATTTCTATATACAAAGAAAAAAAAAGATAGTATGTGAATGAAATCTCAAAAGTCCTATAGATTTAGCTTGCTTTTCTTCATATCTATATAATAAATTCTGTCCATAAATCTCCCAACCCCTTCGTCCCCTCCCCACATCATAAAATATATTGTCATGGTGGCCAACATATTCATATAAATTAAGTCTTTTATATTTCACCTTTCTGTTCACTTTCTGGAGATAACATTCATGGTTTATTCTTCCAGCATTCATCCTACTTTAGTCATTCTTTAAAATGGACTCCAACTTCTCAGAATGTACTCAGCCCAAAGCAGACCCATCCATCTTCCCAATTTCCCTGACTTAGCAATCTAATTCATCACAAAGGTATATATTTTGACATTCTCCAAAAACTTTATCTGGTCCACAAGAACAACTACGAAGCATGGGACATTTTCAGCTGATAATGTACATTGTGTATTTAACTAAATTCAATGAAGTAAACATGAATTAGTGCCCCTAGTATGTGCAATAAAAGTGCACTAGGGGGGCAGCTGGGTAGCTCAGTGGAGTGAGAGTCAGGCCTAGAGACAGGAGGTCCTAGGTTCAAACCCGGCCTCAGCCACTTCCCAGCTGTGTGGCCCTGGGCAAGTCACTTGACCCCCATTGCCCACCCTTACCAATCTTCCACCTATGAGACAATACACCGAAGTACAAGGGTTTAAAAAAGAAGTGCACTAGGCATAAAATATAAACAAAATAGTTCCTACCCTCAAAGAGTTTCAAAAAGGGATAGTTTGCAGGGCACTCTACCAGAAAATAAAAACCTAAAACAAAATGATAAAAATCAATGTTGGACCACCACTGGCAAAGTAAAATTGAGTTTGAACCACCTTTCTCATTACATGTTTGAATAAATATATTTGGCTAGTTACATAGATATCTATATGCTAGTGGCATATATGCATATAACATATATGTATGCCCAAAGTGTATGGGGGTAGATAGATATAGAGATATTATTATTATCATTTTAAGTTTTGTCTGATTCTTTATGACCCCAATTGAGCTTTTCTTGGCAAAGATTTGGGAATGGTTTGCCATTTCCTTCTCCAGCTCATTTTACACATGAGGAAAGGCTGGCAAACAGGATTAAATTACTTGCTTAGGGTTACACAGCTTTTAAAGTGTCTGAGGCTGGATTTGAACTTATAGTTTCCTGATTACAGACCTAAAACTCTATCCATTGTGCCACCTAGCTACCCCAATATAGATATCTAGATTTCAGTGTATGTGCCCTCCCCAAACACAGAAACATAGGCTTTGACAGCATGTGATAGAGATATTAATAACATGGATTCTTTTCATGTATAGGTTGAATTAGATATCTGCCAATGCTAATGCTCAAATGTTCTGAAATTCTTTGAATAGTGAAGAGCATCAATCAGTTTCAAGTCAGAAATGTCTAGGTCCAAGTCCTGCATCTGATACTGACTGTCCATATAATCCTGGCAGGGGTGAAGTGGTATGGAGAGGAGAGACTGACAAACAGACAAAAAGGAAAACAGAGACAGACACTTGTATACAGACAAAGAGAGAGACAAAGGTAAATGTACAAAATGCATTTTTTTGACCTAAATAGTATATTATATCCCCGGTCTCTTTCCTCCTCCATGTTCATGCCCAAATGATGATATGTATGAACTTATGGCCATATTTAAATTTTGATTTTTCACAATTAGTATTAATATTTTTGTTTTATTTCAGGATTATTGTTCCAGCTTCATTAGTTTCATTTCAGCAGAGTTAGAAGTAAAAGTGCTTCTTTTTGATCCTCTAGAATTTTTTGAAGAAAACATGATTAGATGTCTACAACTGACAGAATTCAATGATTTCAAATTTCTTTTCTATAAATCTTATTCTCAAAGTTCTCACAAAATGAATGAATATTTTTTCAAAAAATATATAAATATATATGTATAAAACAAAAAGATAAAATTAGTAATTTTCTAGTGATAAAGATGTTAAAATATGTTAACCAAATCAGCCTTTTTTTTTTGAAGATTACAAGTTGATGGGAATAGGGGTTTAAGGGGCCAGTGATAAAAGTCATTGTCTAGGTTTTATGATCCCTTTCTGAAAGGTCAGTGCTCAGAACTTATTGGTAAATTGGTAAGTTTCTTCTTCGCAAAGGACATTGATATTTAGCCATTCCAAGAGATCCCTGAACTCATCCATGAGTCCCATCTCCACTGATGAGAATTCTAATATATCCATCCCTTCTCAATCTGAATAATTTTCATCTTGATCTTTTATTGATTCTTCCAAAAAGGAACTGTGGCCCAAGCTTTCAAAAGCCTTCTTCTAGGTTTTTTAATCTGTTACGGGAATTTGTGCAGCACCAGCTGTCCAGCTATTATCCCTCTTCTTGCTACATGAGCTGCCCACTTGCCCTTCAGGTCACTGAAGTTTAGTGATTTTTTTTACATGAGGCATTGTCAGTATGCCTCAATTAAAATGTAATCTGGCCTTCTTGCATCTGCCCTGGCACTTTATAATGTTCATTGGATCCCCTGCAATTTTGATTCTTTCCTAATTGTTGAGGATACCCACAATATTGTCATTTATAGTGAGATAAATTTGGTGGTGAAGCTTACTGGTCAAGTGCTTAAGTGTAAACACTTCTTAATTATTAAGTGCTTAAACAATCCAAATGGGGAGGTAGGGAGGGGAGGAAATATCTACAGTTTACTGAACACTACAATAGATGAAAAAAGAACCAAAAATTTTCATTGCAAATGTCAGTGCTGAAAATGTTTGTTTACCTCCAAATTATTTTTATTACAATCATTAAGGGATACATAATTAAAATGTATGCTAAAACTCCAGAACCAGTGGTTCCATGCTTCCATGCTAGCACAATTTCATAGAAGTCCAATGATAGTAGAGTTAAAGGGACTTCAGAGACAGATTTAGAATCAGAAAGATATCAGTTCAAGCCCACTTCTGAAACATACTATCTTTGTGATCTTTGGTATGTCACTTAACTTCTCAGGCTCCAGGGCAACTCTCTGAGTTTATAAGTAGAATAATTTATATCTACATCTATATCTATATCTATATATAGTTAGATTGCTTAATAAGGTTTTATATATATAAAATATCCTTATTAAGCAATCTAACTCAGCTCAACTAGTGATAAAATGAAACATTTTTCTCTATATTTATTGTCAATTCAGACCAACTTCCATAGTAGATGATAATTTCCACTCTTCATCTTTTCTTAATCCACTGTAAGACAAGATTTATAATTGTTTATGGTACATAAAAGCAACATATGACACTGTGTATAGATAAAGAGAATCACACTGTATCTTGTTTCTCATACAGGACTCATAGTGGCTCATTCATAAGGAATTCCATATAACTGATTTGTAGGGAATCAGGACATGTCAGATTTGTAAAGGACCTGAAAGATAAGCTAGAACAATCTCCTCATTTTACAAATGAAAAAATTAAGACCCACAGCAATTAAGCGAGTTGACCAAGACTACTTAGCAGGTCTAGTTAGAGAGTTCAAAGTAGATCCTCATGTTCTTACCATTGTGTCTACCGTCCAAATATTTGAGATCTACAAAAAGTAGAAATTAAATTCCCTAAGACATGGAATCTGGGACATCTTGAAATGAGTACAGAGGAAATAAAATAAGGATAAGAAATGCTCTCTGAGCTGTCAACTGAGAAAGAAAAAGAAAACATACAAAAGCATAGTATATTGATCAAGTTGGAAGAATAACAAAGGCAATGCTTCCTTGAGTGTTTATGTGACTGTGAAGTCAGTGGGGGATTTGTTCTTGGAGCTTGTTGGGGTGATAAGATATCAATCCAACACAGAGAGACACATGAATCCAGATATGTTGTGTAGGAACCTGACAGTGTACAGTAGTGCACTTGGCAGTGGATCATCTGAAAACCTGAATTCTGACTGTCAAGTAATTTGATAGCATGAACCATCTTTATACTGGGTGAAGAGATTTATTAAATTGAGGAATTCAGTGTAACTCTTCCTTTCACTGTCCCCTTCCCCCATATTTATATATATATTGAAAGAAGCTGAAACTCCCTGTATTTTATTCACTGGGGGAAATCCTACTTTTCTCTAGAGAAAAATAAATAGCTCTCTACAATATGCCTGCTTGCCATAACAAACAAATAAGTCTTAACTTAGGTGCTTGAAAAATATTTTCTTGTCAACTTGACATTACTTGTGTTGGGAGGAAATATCCTATTTAATTAGCAGAGTGTATGACATGTAGAAGTCTGCAACTTTCACTTTAAAGAACTCAAAGACTGTTTGTTCCTACCTAATGCATTTTCTTTATTTTCACAACTGCACTCGCTTTCTAATCATAAAAAGCTCTAGGCATTGAGTGATAGTAAATGGCTTTTACTTGCTGTGGGGATGAAAAATTATAACTGTCGTCATAAATACTGAAATCAAATGAAAGCAGATGAAAGCTTATAAGTGGAAGAGAAGTAAAAGCTGTTAAATAGGGACCATATTTGAAAATTTCAGAAATGGTTAATGAGATGATGGGTGGCAGGTTAAACTGTATTACTTGGAGTCTCACTGAATAACTTGGAATTGTATCTTCATACTGGTTCTTTCACAGTGTCAGAGGCAACTTCCTGGTTTCAAAAACTTTCAAAGCAATCACCATTAATGTATATCCACATTTCTATGTAATATATTTTTTTACATAAAGACAATATCTAAAAATAATGTTAAATACAAATTTTGGCCAAAATATTATTTTCAGAAGATCAAGATGTTTACTATAGAATCTAGTACAATTCCCTTCTTTCATTCCTTACTAAGTCACTTTCAAAGAATAGGAAGTCCCTCTGTTAAGATTAAAAATTATAAAGACTGATAAAATAAGAGAAATTAGTAGTTTAATTAAAGCCATGACCATGTTGGTAAAATATATATGACCGCGCCTGACTATCTTTTAAATTTACTGCCAGAGCCCATCTTGTCCCTCTCTTATGCCAGCCAGCTACTCAGCAAAACCAAGAGACCTTCTCTAGGCCCTCCTCTGAATTTGGATCTAGAATGACAAGGGTGAAATATTTTGAAGACTTTTCATGACCTTATGAAGAAGATGACAAAGAAAAATGAAATTTATCATTTTCAGCTATGTATACTACTATGTAAGTATTCATAACAAATAATGTGCTAATATTTTCATTATTAGTAAGATTAAAATTTACAAATGGCATATTGGTCATTGGAAATTAGAAACTGTTTTATGACATGAAAAATTTTATCTTGAACTAATAAATGTATAAAACACTTTATGAAGCAAAAGGGCAGAAGCAAATAAAAAAAAAAACATTAGATGGTCAGACCATATTGACATGATAATAATAATATACCAGAGTAATTCAAAGTGGAGAGGATGGGGGAGGGAACAAGCAATTGATCAACAAATCCAAAAGTTGGAGAATTGTAGATAACTAGAAGAAAAATATTCCCTTATTCCTTCTCTTTATCTCATTAAAAAGCCATGGAATTTTACAGGATTTGGGGAGTGGAGAGAGAGATATCTCTGGCTGATCTATGAGAGAATCCTTCATACTTGGAGATGTAAATGACTAAAGATTTACTCACATTTAGGAGTAAATAGTTGCTCATTCTCAGATTCCTGTTTCAATTTATTTACAAAGTAAAATATTAATAATTCTCTCAACTTACCCCTACTTATTGGTTGGAGTGTAGGTCTCAGTGTTCTGGAGGATACCAGTATTCTATGGGATGCCACTTGTATTTTCCTAATTTTTTTGGATAAGGACTACAATCCAACAGGGTGAAAAAAAAATCCCTTAAAGATACTAAGACTTGGAGACAGCTAAGTTGCTTAGTGGATTGGGAACCAGGCCTAGAGACAGGAGGTTCTTCGTTCAAATCTGGCCTCAGATACTTCCTAGCTGTGTCCCTGAGCAAGTCACTTAACCTGGCCCTTACCACTCTTCCACCATGGAATCAATACATAATATTGCTTCTAAGACAGAAGGTAAGAGTTTAAAAAAAAAGAATACTAAGACTTTATTTGAGGAGACAATCTCAGGCAGGAAAGTTATTTTTTCATCATCTCACTTTCTGCTAAAAATACCCACTGAATATAATTTCTCAGAATGTAACAGGAAAACAGAGGAATTTAAAACAAGAGAAAATATCTATGTAATATGGTAAGATAGACCCCACTCTCGAGGAGTTGACATTCTAATTGGGGAGATATCAAAAATGAAAGGTTTCAGCTGCAAATCAGATGGAAAGGTCTCAGGTTCCTAGAATCCTTAGGCAGAAGGCAAATATTAATGCATCCTCTTAAATGTTATTTTCACAGACAAAATCATATTAGTTTCCGAAGCAAAATCATTTGAAAGAGTCAAGGACTCTGTTGGCAAGAACTTTCTTTTCTGGGTCTTAAGTAGCCATGCCTGTAGTATTGCAAGAATAGTTGCCTGGTTGCAACTCTACAGTTATTAATTCCCAGGATGATGGCTTGAGAGCTACTATTCCCAAAAGCCTTAGGTTCAAAAACCTGGGATTTCTCCATCAGAGTCTGAGGGGACATGGTGTTCAAGGTCATGGGGATGATTTGATTTTCTTAGCAGATGCTGCCTCTTGTCTCTCAAGTTGCCTTCCTTGCCCTGTGAGTGACAGTTGCTTGGCAGTTTGCAGATATCCAGCTCCTTCTCCATGAGAGTTGCTTCCCTGGATGATGTTACAGGACCAGTAAGTAGTCTGAGTAGTTTGAGAAGTGCTGCCACTCTTTGGACTCGTTTATCTATACTACATTCAGCTTTTATGTATGCCAAGAAAATAGCGTATCCCAATTAAAGATTCATTACATGACCAATCCTCATTCAGAAGGCCAAAAAAGAGGCAAATCAAAGTGCTTGTTATAAAGAATAGAGGCCATATCAGGAAAAATGGCTGACCCAGAAACCCAAAAAGGAGATAGTTTCAGAGAATCAAAATTTAATCACATACCCCAACATCTAATCATCTAACAATATGGCACCTAAATGAAAGGATATTTCCCAAGTTGGTTTTTGCCAAAGTCTGAAGTTACAAAGTGTACAGTGATAGCATACTTTTCTTCATGAATTCTTTCTTCATAGTATTAAAGTCTTTCTTCTGGTCCTAGAGTGGAAGAGAATAGAGGAGATGATGAATCTTCTTTTTCCTCTACCAGAAAACTTCCTTTTATAGGTTTAAGGAAGATGGTGTGTTCTGACTTTCAAACTAATGTAGTTGGTTATTTTTTATTATTAATTAAATGGGTTGATTTAAAAAATTAATTTACAAAAAATTTTCAGGTGTTAATATCTAATTTAAGATAGAGCTGGATTTGCTCACCACCTAAGAAATTTCAGAGTTAATGCTTTGTTATCATTCAATACCTGATCTAATTATTTTGTTAATGTTTGCTCTTGATAGTATCTACCACTCTTTTTACTATTAATCATCCCTTAATATAAATCAATCAATACATAACAACTGATCAATATGCTAACACTCTGATTATTAGTAAGATTAATTTTAACATATTAGTGTCATTGGGAATTAGAAACAGTTTTATGTCTTGGAAGAAACTTACCTGGAAGTAAATATAAAAATGGTTTTATTGATCAAATGGACATAAATGAAGAAAAACATTAGAAGGTCAAGTAATATTAACATTGTAATATTACATCAGGGTAATTCAAAGTGGATGGGATGAGGGAGAAAATGATCAATCAGCAAATATTTATTAAATGCCTAGTCTATGCCAGGGCCAGGTGCAATGTGGTGAAGATACAAATATAAAGAAAGAGTCTTACTCATAAAGAGTTTACATTCCATCAGGTCCTGACAATGGATACCCAATATTGGTTCTAAATAAGTGAAAAGCAGGTCTATAGTCAGGCTCATATTAGGATCTTAGAATAAGAATTGGCATATACTTTAGAGGTCTTTGAGATGAACTCCCTTATTTTATAAATAAGGAAATTGAAGTTAAATGATATTTCCAGAATCACAAAGCTAGTGAATATATGACAGGATTCAAACCCAAGTCTTCTACTGACTCAATTTTGATGTTTAGCATGGCAGCAAGTTGTGGGATATTGATTTTCTAAGAAGTCTTAGCAAATATGTGTATTGGGGTGAAATGTTAAGAGGGAAAAGGAATCCTTTTTTAAATGGACATGACATTTTTGAACAAGAACAAAGTAAGGAAATACTGCTGATAATATTTTCATTCTTCAAGAAGGATGATTGCTTTTACAGGGCTCCTCCTTCAATACACACAGATCACAAACCTCTAAAATTTAGTTCCTGATCTTCATGAGATGCTATGACATGAAAAATTAATAACAGGGTACCCACCCTCCTGGAAATGAAACTCTCCAAATAGTTAGCTAGGTCCAAAGTGGCAGAGAGAATCTGTTGCTGGCTCCATTCTCAAAGCTTTTCCAGCTACATAAGATGAGCCAGAGCTTTTACCTTCAAGAATTTGATGTCACATTCATGCCACAATGAGGCATCATGGTAAGACTTCAATGGAGATACACTAAATAGCTAAGGAAATAATACAGTGTTCTAAAAGTAAATTTCCATCTGTCCTCCAACCATCTAACTCTTGTTCCACTTCTAACAAACTAGATTGGTTTAACACATGTCACAGTGTCACTGAGGCATGTATTCATGCTTCATGTACTCGTGAAAATATTCATAAATAACCCTCTTTTGAGGGAGATGGTATGCAGAAGTAATGCCCCAGTGATTAGAAACTGGCTTGTTATAGAAGAATTGGTTTTAATTTTTCTATCTGAATAATGGGGATAAATATTTTCTGCATGTTTATCCAGTGCTGCATTTTTTAGCACAGATGAGCTATTTATCTTTATTTACATATAAATTCTTTAGCCATGGACTTTCATCCTAATGCTATTCTCAGAAATATTTACAAGGGGGATCAGGTTAAAACATATGCATGACTCAGTAGAAACTCATACCCATTTAGACAGAGATAGAGATATGGCTATCCAATGATTTTAGGTGCATTTCATTTTTTTTATCATTTATTTTCCATTTCATCAGAGAGTCTTAGAATTTTAGAACCTTAGAGAGAGTACCCTTATGTCAAAGATTCGGAAAATGAAAGGCTCAAAAGGAGAAGTGGTTCATTCAAAGTCACATCACAGATTAGTGGCAGACTTAAAACTCAAACCAGAGCACAATTTTCTTTAGTCAGTCCCTTGCTGTTTTCAATGAGAGCATCTCCATAATCAAATGATAGTCTATTATTCAAAATGAATTTATTAATTTTATCACATGTTTTGTAACATCTTGAAAGAAAAGTAATATCCAGGTTATGTTTGGACTCCAACAATATAGTTAATGGCTTTTAAACACAAAACTGTGCCTTTGTTTCTAAACCATAAGACTATGAGCACTTTTAAGCATCCATTTTCAGGCTGAATAGAACACCCCCACACATACATGCACACGAATGACAATTTCCCTTTTGCAAGGTCAGTTCCAGACATAGCCACAGACTTTTCTCCCTCATGGGATGACATTTCTTTCCTGAATCTTCAAGTAGCCCTACAATGATTTTTATTGTTTATCCAATAGTTCCCTGTTGTCCTGTAGATTAGCAGTTAGTCTTTCAAGGACAAAAGTGTCTTTTAATTACTTCTCCCCATAAATTAACATGCAGTATGAATTTCCAACTTAGGTTTATCAATTGCTAACAGTCCACACCATGTACATGGAAAAGATATCTGACTTTTTATAAAGCAAGACTGGGACCTATAATTATCATATCTTAAGCTACATTTAAAACAATAGTCACCAAGAAAAGTCAGGATTAGTTAAAAATAAAAAAGTAGATGAATGGAACCATTAGATAGAGAAAGCCTACTGGAAAATGAACACATAGTCTAATACTCAATAAATTAAAAACTATAAACTACCATAAGGAAGATTCCTGATTTGACAGGATCTGCTTGGGAAATAGGAAATTAGTTTGGCAGAAAATAGATTTAGACTAATACCTTCCACCATACACCAAAATAGACTTTCTGAAAGAAAAAAAAACATGACATCATTTTTTTAAAAGAGGAAATAAAAGTAGGTGAGTTTTATACCCACGGTTAAGGGGAAAACTCCTAACTAAACAAGATGGAGATGTGATTATAAAAGATAGAAAGAAAATTTGAATTACATAAAATAGAATTCAATGCAACAATCATTTCAGTTGTCTACTATATGAAGGACCTGTGCAAGGTGCTAGGGATACAAGAACAAAAATGGTAAGAACCCTTGTAAATTAAGTTCTACTGGAAGAATGTGGTATATACAGAGATAATAGGTAATTTTTAAGTAAATTAAAAACTAATAGCAAATGAGTAAATTTCTAAAACATTAAATATTTCCATAAAATTAGTATACCCAGAATAGGAAGACATACTATATCATGAGGAAAAAAAAATTCACCAAAATCCTGGTGGGGCAGGGGTGAGGGAGAAGAAGTTGGCATTAGATATATAAAGGCATTTTGTAAAATATTCAAGGGGAACATATTTCCCTAACATCTATGTTCAATGGATAAAAATAGATTGCAAATGAAGAAATTTTTGCATTTTTCAATAAATATGAAAAATCCTATTTATTTTTTAAAAATCTAATGTTTCATTCCTCAGGCATCAAACAAGCAAAGATGATAAAAGACTGAAATGGTAAATGTTAGAGGCAGTGAAAAGACAGACACACTAAATGCTACTACTGGAGTTATGAATTGTTTGTTAGCAAATAGCAATTGCATGAGTAAAATCACCTGATAGATGAATTGAAGAATAGACAGTGAAAAGATGGGAGATCAGGAAACTATTATGATTATCCAGGCAAGAGGTCATGGTGACAGAGTATATCAAGAGAAGGGAATGAACATGAACAATCCTGTGTAAGTACAATCAACAGAATATAGAAATTGATTGGATATGAATGGTAAGGGAAGAATCAAAATGAAAGTTTCTAGCCTGACCAAAAAGGATAGGGGTGTCTTCAATAGAAACAAAGATAGTGGGGAAAATATCAGGTTTGCACACCAAAAATGATGATGAAATATTGAATTTAAAGTTCTGAATGGTCATTTTAATGAATATTTTCAGGAAAAAGTTGGAAACGTAGGACTATATCTAAGGAGAAACATTGGGATAAAGAGAACTAACTGGCAGGTGTCTTCAAGGAAGTCATGGAGGAAAATAAATTCATGGAAAGAGAATATAAATACATGAATATAGAAAAATGGATACTTGTCCTAGGCCTAAAGGAATATTATAAGCAAATTCAAAGAACAGGGAATATATTATCTATCAGATTTATGCATAAAATAATTATTAATAAGAAGAGACAGAAAGCATTGGGAATCTAAACTGGATAATTTTGAATACATTAAACTGAAAAGCTTTTGTACAAATAAAACTAATGTAGCCAAGATTAGAAGGAAAGCAATAAATTGAAGGGGAACATTATAGAAAATTTCTAGAATAGAGGTCTCATATCTA
This sequence comes from Gracilinanus agilis, assembly GCF_016433145.1. Lineage (NCBI taxonomy): Eukaryota > Metazoa > Chordata > Mammalia > Didelphimorphia > Didelphidae > Gracilinanus > Gracilinanus agilis. The sequence continues at coordinate 428,822,088 of NC_058130.1, forward strand.
AGATATATTGAGAACTTTTCAAATATATAAGAATATAAGCCATTCCCAAATTGATAAATGCTCAAAAGATATGAACAGATACTTTCTGGATGAAGAAAACAACTACATGGAAAAAATTATCTAAATCATTATTGATTAGTGAAATGCAAATCAAAACAACTCTGAGATATCATCTCATACCTATCAGATTGTCCAAAAGAGCAAAATAACAAATGGAGAGGATACAGAAAAATAAGGACACTGAGGCATTGTTGGTGGAATTGTGAACTGATCCATATATTTTAGAGAGCAATCTGGAATTATAGTCAAAGAGTTATAAAACTGTGTATAGCTTTTGATCTGGAAATGCCATTATTAAATTTGTTTCCTAAGATGATTAATGAAAAAGGAAAAGAAAGTATATGTTTTAAAATATTTATAGCAGCTTTCTTTGTGGTGGCTAATAATTGGAAATTGAAGAGATGTCCCTTAATTAGGGAATGTCTAAATAAGCAGTGGCATATGATTATGATGGAATACTACTGTGCCATGAGAAATAACAAACAGGTTAACTTTGGAAAAAACATGGAAAGACCTACCTGAAGCTGTGAAGATCAAAATGAGCAGAACCAAGAAAATACATACATACATACATACATACATATACATATACAGCAACAAAAATATTCTTTGAAGAATGACTTGTGTGTCTACCTACAGAGAAAGAACTGATAAATAGACATAAGTAAGACATAGTTTTATATATACATATATCTTTTTTGTCAAATATTGCTTTCTCTAAGGAGAGGGGAGGAAAGTGAGGAAGGGAGGGAATTAACTGAATGTCTTATCATTTTAAATGCTATAAACAAATATTTTTAAAAAAGAAAGAATGTAGAAAATTGGAGATAGAGTCATGGGGAACACCTAATCCTAGAGGATAGGAAAAAGAAGACAAATAAATAAAGGAGACCAAGAGTAAATGGTTTAGTCAAGTAGGCTAACTAAGAGAGAGCAGTGTCATAAAAATCAAGGGAATATACAGAATTGAGAAAGAAAGGTTTTCGACAGTTTCAAACACAGCTGGAAGATCACGGAGAATTAGAACTGAGAAAAGCATTCAATTTTACCCAAAGAGGTCATTGACAGAAATTTTATACTCTGATGAGATCATTAATAAGGAGATATCCTCCCCCTAACCCATGCCACATTCTCACTTAAATATTTATAGCAATCCTTTTTATAGTAGTAGTAGTAGTAGTAGTAGTAGTAGTAGTAGTAGTAGTAGTAGTAGTAGTAGTAGTAGTAGTAGTAAAGATTGGATTCTAAGCCTAGCTTGAACCATTTATTTCCTGGGTGATCTTGAGGGGGGAAAGTAGATGCCCATCATTTGGGGATTGATTAAATAAATATCAGTGCATGAATATAATAGAATGTCACTGTGATGAACCCAGAGAAGCATATGAAGACTTATATGAGTTGATGTAAAGTGAAGAAAACAGAGCCAAGGAAACAATATATACGAGTACAACATTGTAAATGGAAAGATCAACAATAATTAATCACAAGTGTTATTGAAAAATTACAAAGAAGAAGAAAGGGATATTGAGAAATTTCAGCAATGAAAAGCACAATATATATGTATACGTCAATAGGTATATTTATTTATACCATATAAGCATGCATTATATATACACATAATCATTAGTAACCTGTAAGAGAGTTGTTTCTAGAGTTGTGGGGCAAGAAGTCAGTTTTCAAGATCTGAGGAATGAACAGGTGGTAATGGATTATTTTTTTTTGTTTAGTCATTTCATTCATGTCTGACCCTTCATGACCACATTTCTGATTTTCTTGGTAAAAGATATTGCAGTGATTTGACATTTTCTTCTCTATTTTATTTTACAGATGAGGAAATGGAGGCACACAGGGTTAAGTGACTTGACCAAGGATAAAAACAAAAAACTAGTAAGTGTCCAGGGTCAGATTTGAAAATCTGGCTTCAGTCCTAGTGCTCTATTCTCTGTGCCACCCAACTGCCCCAGTGATGGTGACTAATTGGAGAAAGCACTGACCAACTTGGGCTTAAATCCTACCTCAGAAAGTGGTTGAGTAATTAATTTAATATTTCTGACACTCAGTTTCCTCATCTATAAGACTGCTATTTAGAAGGTGCTTAGTATATATCAGACTATGAAGTGAGTATAAAAATAACACTAAATGCCAAGGTTGTCCTGGAGCTTAAATAAGAAAATATATGTGTAATAGAGGCTGGCTGAGGCACTCAGGATTCCCTGACTCTTGGATCCCTGTGGCTCATGCTCCTAACCCAGATCAGACTCTACTTCCTATTTCTAGAAGAGAAATTAATGAAGGAAGAAGCCAAAGAGCCATGTCTGTTTTTCAGGATCTATATGATTTCAATGGAGGAAAGGAGGCCCTACCATTTGCTTACTGTGAGTAAAAGAATCAGCACTTTTATCACACCTATTGTGTACCAGGGACTCTACTAAGAGCTTTAAAAATATTATCTCATTCAATGATACATGTAAAACCCAGTGGAATTGCTTGTTGGCTAAGGAAGGGTGGGAGGAGGGGAAGGAAAGAACATGAATCATGTAACCATGGAAAAATACTTTAAATGAATTAATTAAAATTTTTCAAATAAAAAATGGCTGCCCAACAACATTTTGAAATAGGTATTATTATTATCCTCATTTTACAACTGAGGAAATTGAGACAAACAAGATTAAGTGACTTGCCTAGCTTCATACATCTAGAAAGTATCTGAGGTTAGTTTTGAACTCAAGTTGTCTTGACTCTAGGTCCAGTGTTTTTAGGCCTCCACCTAGCTGCCATGTCCACACAGTAATCTCTAGCAGTCAGGAAGTGAGGGAGTCACCTCACTTTGCCACATGCAAAATGAGTAAAAGCCATTATTGATTTAACTCAGGCTTTTCTGGAGATGCTGATGGTTCCATACACACAGTCCATGGGAAAAGCTGATGTGGTAGGTCTAAAAAGAATGTCTACTCGTACTGCAGTCCTCACGATTGTCCTAGAAGCAGGTCCCTAGCTTCTTCTAGGTGAATGGCACCATATTAGCAGACTAACGCTTTCTGGAATATTCATATTGAAAGTACTATTAAAATTTTTTCTCTTTTTATTACTATGAAGTTGATAAGCATTTAAGAATATAAATATATCCACATTCAAGGAACAGAAAAAAATGGACCATGTATGAAAGAGTGAACTTCCATTACATTCAGCTTTCATATTTCATAAATATTTACTATATTCTAATTAATATACAATGTATTTATTATAAATTAATGTATAATTTATATTTTAAACACACACTGTATATATGATATTTTATATATTTATATGAATTTATTATATGAGTTATATTTTTAATAATATATTTATATTTAATATGTATTTATATCATTTTAAATATATTTTAAATATTTAATTATATATAATTATATCATATTTTATAATTAAATTTTATGATTATATAAAATTATGTATTATATAAAATATAATTATATTTTATATATTTAATGTGATATGTAATATAATATGTTTATGTGTATTATATAAACATATAATATATTTATATATTTACACAAATATATAAATATAAAACAAATTTATATAAACATAATATTTATGTGTTATGTATAATTTAATTAAACATATTATATATTTTTACATATATTCACATATATTTCATACTTAACATGGTATTTCCCACACTGCTTTCCTTGTTTGAGTCTCATTCTATATTTTCTTTTTCTCTCTTCCTTATATTTTTAAAAATAATTCTTCAATGTTCTTTTCTTTCTTTTTTGATATGATTATCAATATCCCTATTATTCAACAAAAAACTAATAATTCGCTTTAAATTCTCTCCATCCCACTTCTGCTCCATCCCCAAGAAGGCAGACAGTATGAAATAGGTTGTACATATATGATCATATTTTCCCCTATTTATCATGTTGTAAAATAAGCCACATATTATTGCTTATACTAGAGAAAAATTCATAGAGGAAATAAAGTGAAGAATGATATGTTTCAATCTTCACTGAAAGAACTTTTTAAACTTCAACATTTCTATAGTAGGGCCTAGAGCAGAGTAAGAGTAAAAACATAAGGAAAACTAACAAGTGGAATGGGTTTTGGTCCATACAGGCCGATCTCCAAAGTGGTTGAGTAATACTGAGCAACTCATTTAATATTTCTGACACTCAGTTTCCCCATCTATAACACTGATATTTAGAAGGTGCTTAATATGACACACTATGAAGTGAGAATAATAATAGCACTAAATGCCAGGGTTGACCTGGGGCTTAAATTAAAAAAGTATATGTGTAATATAGGCTGGCTGAGATACCTAGTCAGGATTCCCTGACTCTTAGATCCCTCTGGCTCTGAATTATTGAGATTAAGAGAATAGGAGTGATGTGAAAAGAGCTTTGGATTTGGAGTCTGAGAATGCGGGCTCTAATCTTGGCTCTGGTCTTCATTGTCTGCATGATCATGGGAAAGTCATTTAAATTCTCCGAGAATCAGTAAACACCTCTATAAAACAGAATATTAGATGAACTCTTAAGAACCTCCTACCTCTAAATCTATGATACTAAAGTTGAGATTTGCTAGCCTTGAGGCAAAGGAAATACCAAATAGGCAAGAATTTATGGCACAAATCTGGTCCAAGATTCAAATAAGAATGATGGTGTAATGAGGCCTTTACAGGATCTCACTCCCCAGTGGCTTCCTCTGGCTTGATTGCAGTGAGGAAGGACTAGAGTTTATGGCAGCCCAAGGGGTCTGGAGATGAAAGGACGCCTTCCTGGGTTCTGTCTATCCAGCAGACTGATTGTGATGTACTGTCACTGTCTTCACTAATGTTAACTTCAGAATTAAACAAACTAAAGAAAACATGGGAGGCCTGATAGTTTGTCTCAGATGGAGATAATAAATCCATTCTCAAATCAAAGTTAAGTTTGGGATATATTCAGTAGTTTATTTTTATTGTATTTGTTTGTTTGTTTTTATAAAAAGTAACACATTTTTCTTATTTTCTTCAGTTCCTTAAGTATGTGAAATCAAGTATTTAAAAAATTTAGATAATCATTAGAAAACAATGCCTTAAGTTGCAGCTTCTAATGAACAATTGCTACCAGTTTTTCAGAGCAGAGACTTGGTTTCCTGGCTTCTGAGGTAGCAGTTTCTAAGAATGTTTTTTTGGCCACTGGGTCACTGGTTATTATTGGAGGCCCTTTGTTTTAAATTTGTGGGGAAGAATTTGTTTGTACTATCTTCATCTTGTTCAAAAGTGGCCTCCCAACCAACCTAAATTAGTCATATAAATTTTTGGTTTGGAAGACAGGAAGCAATATTTATTCATAGTCAGCTGCACTTCTGTGTGACCTTTATTAGAGGCATTTCTTTTTTTTCTTTTTTTGACCAAAGATTTCTCAGATCATAGCTACATTTCACTGTTTGCTTTCCTTTAAATTCTATCTGCACTTGTACATCATTTGTTTGAGGCCATACTAGTGAAGGGGAGACCATATTATTGATTTCAAATGAAGAAAGCCGGCTTTTTCTGATAGTTATATGACAGGCCTGCCTGTGTGATATTCATTCATGATTCATTGCTACGTGCTCTTTTAACATATTGCCAAAACTTTAAAGTATGTATCTGAAGATCATGCTAAAACTCCCTATAAAATTATAAGTATAAAAACCTTTTAATTTCATGTTATGTAATATTATAACTCCTCTATGTTTTGTTAACATTTACACCTAAAGTTCCCCTCACTGCTGCATATTTCAAAAAGCTTTTTAAAAAAGTACACTTATCCCTTCCACATCATGGAGGTTAGAGGCACAATGCTCCCATGACAGGACAATCTGCCTTCCTTTTGTACCAAAGAAGGTTTTTTCTTTTTCCTTTTATGGGGTATTTACAGTACCTTACTGTAACTTTTGACTGAAGTATGCATTTCTACGTTTCTAAACTGTTTCTGTGTCTCTTGTGGGTCTTTGTGTGTCTGTAACTTCCACAATGCTCTAAAAAAATTCCCATTTAACTTCTTATGCCAAGCCACTAAATAAATGAAACTGCAATTAGGAAAGTGTCTTTGTGGAAGAGATAACTAAACATAAACTCATAGGGAATGAAGTCTAGAAAAAAAAAAAAGGAGAGAAATGTCCTCTATACTCCCTAGAACTACAACCATTTTATCCACTCTAATGTGAAATTCTCTTTTCTGAATTCTCTTCCCCAGGGAGAGTGTGAGCTCCCTAAAAGCAGACAGTCTTACTTTTTCTTTTTGAATTCTTAATTCTTGGTATAGTGTTCACCACACAGTAATTGTTTAATAAATGGTTTTTCCATCATTCGTTCATTTCTTATGATACTTCCTATTATTGAAATATAACCAGATCAGGGAAGAAGTATAGGAAAATATATATAGCAGAGACTTTTAGGAAATTACAAAGTGTCTAATTTTTACAGTTAAAAAATCAGTTAGCTATGTGAATATAGGGTGGGGATAATGGTACCTATTTCATGAGCAGTGAATAGAGTGACAGCCTTGAAGTCAGGAAGACAACTTCCTGAGTTCAAATCTGGCCTCTGATACTTCCTAGCTGTGTGACTCTGGACAAATCATTTACTCCTGTTGGTCTCAGTTTCCTCATCTATGAAATCAGCTGGAGGAGGAAATGTCAAACCACTGGAGGATCTTTGCCAAGAAAATCCCAAATGGAATCACAAAGAGTTGGAACTACTTACAAAGGCTGAACAACACACAGATAGTATGTCTCATTGGCTGGAACCCAGGACTCCAAACACTCAAATCCAGTGCTTTTTCTACTATTCTTTCTACATACCAAAGTGGTCATTGTTTAAATAAAGGTATATTTACCCATACTTGTTCATTTTATTGCTTACTAATGGAATTCACAGCATCACTGAGAAAGTAGAGCTATAAGAGACATTTAGGATAACCTCTTCCAACCTCTTCATTTTATAGATAGGGAAACAGGTGCAAAGCATGAACTTGTTAACCCTCCCCACCTCCCCCAGCTTCCCAGTAGCTGAGCCAGGATTAGAGCTCTAGTCTTTAGGCCATTCATACAATGATTTCTGTTTGACTATTACTCTTTGATAAAAGTATTAAAGGCCTACAATGTGCCAGTCCCTGTTCAGATATTGGTGGCACCCTGACAACAATTAAACAGTCCTGTACTCCCAGACATTTACATCTAGAAGTAAATATAAAAGTACAAACAATAAACACAAAGTAAGTAAAGTGAGGAATGGCTAAGGGGCACTAGCAACTGGAGGGTCAAGAAAACTCTTTATGTTAGGAAATGAACCTTCAGCTAAGCTCTGAAGGGATCCAGAGATTCTAAAAGGCAGAGGAAAGGAAGAATAGCATTTCAGGAAGGGGGGCAGCCTACACAGATTCAGGAGCAGGTGATTTGTATACGTAGAACAGGCAGGAACGCAGATTGGTGGAAAGGTCAACTCTGTGAAGAGAAATAATATATAATTAGCCTAGAAAGGTAGGTTGGTGACTGGTTGTGAAGGTCTTTGAATGCCAGAGGGGTTCATATTTTATCACAGAAGCAGTAGGGAACCACAAGAGCTATTTGAGCAGGGAGGTTTGTGTGTGTGACACAGAGAAAGAAGCAGAAGCAGAAAGAAAAAGGGGGGAGAAAGAGAGACAGAGATAGAGAGTCAGAGAGAGAACCAGACAGAAAGAGAGAAGAGAGAAAGTCAGAGAGAAAGAGAGAGTCAAAGAGGGAAACAGAAGCAGATAGAGGAGGGGAGAGGGAGAAATAGAAAGGGGGGTGGAGAGAGAGAAGCAGATAGAAAGAGGGTGGAGAGAGAAGCAGATAGAAAGGGAGGAGAGAGAAGTAAATAGAAAGAGGGGGGAGAGAAAGAGAGAGACATAGACAGAGAGAGACAGAGAGAGACAGAGACAGAGAGAGAGAGACAGACAGACAGACAGACAGACAGAGAGACAGAGAGAGAAAAGACTTAGTCACACCTGTGCTTTAGGAATATCACTTTAGTAGCTATGTGAAAAGTGGATTTAAGAGAGAAAAGAAAAAGCCGAGAGACCATTGAAGAAGGAGACTGAAGAGAGGTGATGAAAGCCTGAACTAAAGTGAGGAAAAGAATATCAATTTAGACTAGTAGTTTTTGTTTTTTTTAATTTAAAACAAAAGCCCAGAAACACGATTCAGTAAATAGAACAAATGCATTGACCTGAATTTTACAACAGTTAAATCTCTTGGTACCAGACTTGCTATCAAACACAAATTGGGAGAACAGAGATCAAGCCATCTCTTCTGAAAGAAAACGAGCTACTGGCTGATGCAACATGATAAGCCTACAACAGGAGGACTGGGCCTGTTGTCTGACACTGCTGGTTCCACTCTATTTGGTCAGGGCTAGGCATGTTCTGTGTTGATTGTGGAAGGTTCACTCAAAAGTAATGCAAATCAGACAGATAAAAATGCCTTAAATGAAAGAGAGAGAAACAAAGCAGAAATGACATGACATGACATTTTATTTGTGTTTATGCAACTATTTTCTTTGTAAATTTAGCTGTTAGCATTTAACTTGGAAGATCTCTCACTATGTGGTTAATTGGTAAAGGGAAGGGACAGGGAAACAGCAAAAATGCTGTTTGCTTCCACTCGCGCAGCTAAATTAACTTGCTATTGCAACTAGTCAATGTGCTCTTTTCCCTTTTAAGTCTTTCAAAACGAGTTTATTGTCATAAATTACACAATGCTGAAATTATACCAAGAAGGTTGGCCTGAGAAAGCAAATCTCACTACAAGATTAATATCCTTTAACCAGAGCAGATTTTCAAGATTTCACAAAGGCATGCCTCTAAATGAAGAAAACAACTTCCCTTCAAAGTGAACATTTATCCATCGGCAAAATGGATGATCTGAACAGAGATGTGTTCCTGAAGTCTTGGAGTCTTTCCCACCGTGGCTGGCAAATCTTTTGCTCCTTTATGCCAGGGATATTTCTCAAGGTCTGGATAAAGTATTGAAATGACACATTCAGGCATCCAGAGGTAAGCATTAAAAACACAGCTGTGGATATTAAACCAGCGAAAGCTTGAGAGAACTAAGGTAACACCTCACAAAGACTTAAGTGAGGAAGTTCTAAGCTGAAATCCATTCAATAAATTTGAATCTCTCTTCCCAATTATAAAGAAATGCTGGAAAATTTATTCCCGTAGTGTAGCTCTGCTAGTTCCTCGAATGAGAAAATAAATTCTGGCTCTTCCCAGGTGTTAATTGACTCGGGTTTTGATGTGCATAAACCTTCATTGTTCTTTGACAAACCACATTTCTTCGGCTGGATTCTGAGTGGGAGGAGGGACATAAACATCAGCACATCAGAACAACTTTCCTCTTCTGAGTTCACTGTATAAAAATGTGCAATTTCGAATGAATTCAAGAAATTTTGAAAGTCCCCCTAACCCAAAGCACACCATGATGAGGGTACAGATATGAAAAATGGTGCAATTCCTGGACCGGGAGGAGCTTATATTCCAGGTGGGGGAAGCTAGAGAATGGAAAGAGCTACTTGAATAATTACAGTACAAGTTGGGACATGAGAAGGGGTAGATGAAGTGTCAAACCAAGATGCATGAAAAATTCAGGGAGACACAGAGAATTTCCACTTGGGAGTTCAGATTGGTTTGGAAGAGAGGGAGGTATTTGTGACTGGCAGAGGTTTGGAGAAAGTCAGATCCACGCATAAGGTACAAGATGCACAAATGGAAGGACACAAGAAAGGGTGACAAGGGCAGGGAACAGCTAGAAACTGATATTGATGGTTTCCTAACTATTAGGAAATAAAACTAGAAAGACAGAGTTGAGCTAGTTTGAGGAGCCTTAAAGACCTAGATAAAGAGCTTATATTTTATTTACTAAGCAATAACAAACCTCTAGAGAGTTTTTGTTTTGTTTTGCTCTTAAGCTTTTCCATGTGTGGCAGATGCTGAACTGGCTTATGGGAGCCATCCTAGGGAGTATATATGGGTCCAAAGCTCTCCTGGAAACTTCCAGGGACACCAGGGACTTGGTGACTCAGCACTTGAGCCCTTTTCCAGATGACAAATTTCCTGGCCTCTACCAACTATGTGGTGACTCAGCACCTAAAGGACTTGTCAATTCAGAAAACTGTGAGTGATATCCTGCTCCTCCTCTGCCATATGACAAGGACAGGGGATGGGATCTTTCTTCAATCTTCCAAGTAGCAGTTAGTTAATAAAGTAAATAAAAATATGGGCCTTGGAAACCCTAATACCTGAGTTCAAATCCTGCTTTGGACACTTATTATCTGTCTTTGGTAATTTTCCAGATATGTTTAAATCTTTATGACCCCATAAGTAGCTTTCTTGGCAAAGATACCAGACTGGTTTGCCATTTCCTTCTCCAGGTTCACTTTACAGATGAGGAACTGAGGTAGATGGGGTTAAGTGGGATGTCTGGACACACAGTCACACAGCTAGTAAATGTCTGAGACAGATATAAAATCAGTAAGTTTAATCTTCCTTGACCCCCAGGCTTAGAACTCCAGCCACTGTGCTAGCTCAATGCTAGCTAACTCATTATCATGAAAGAGCTTTCTATGTACATATCTCATCTAAGCCTTTACCACAACTCTTTTTTTCAATTTGAAATTTTTTATTTAATTAATTTAGAATATTTTTCTATGGTTCCATGATTCATGTTCTTTCATTCCCTGTAGCCAACAAGCAATTCCACTGCTCACCACAACACTTCAAGTTTTATCAGTACATATAAAAACTCTCATGGCAGCATCCCAGGGACAAATTATGCAAAATTTAGGTTTGGTCTCCTGTCTCATTCCTCCCTTCAAAGGGTGAGAAAAGTTAGAAAGGTACTCCATATACAACATGAATCAGACATTGGATGAATATTTATTTCCTACACAAAAAGAAATGCTAAAAATAAATAAAAAATGAAAACTAGAATGTACCCTGAGAGAATGACTTAAAATGACTGAATCACTTCACATGTAACTTATTATGACGATTTCTCCACAGAGAGCCTAGCTCCCTCCACAACTCAGCTGAAGTGGCACTTCTTATAATGAGGACCTTCCAAACCCTCCTAGCTGCTAATGCTCTTTCCCCACCACTCACACCCATTTGGAATTTACTGTATTTACTTTTCTATACTTTGAATTTTCTTTTAATGTGGAAATATCATCCCCCAATGTCCACTTTCCCCCAATAGAACTGTGAGCTCCTTGAGGGCAACGATTGTTTAATTTTTATCCCTGTACCACCAGGACAGGCAAGATGACTGGCATATAGTAAGAATTTATGCTTATATCAAAGAATAATAGTGTCAAGATGGTTGTATTAGTAGCCTAAACAACAGAGCCTCTAATCCAGCTCAGGCAGAATTTAAAGCAGTCTTTCCGACAACCGAATAGGCATGACTACATTTCACTGGAGTTCTACTCTGTCCGGTTCTGCCAGCAGTCATCTTTTTTCATCCCTTTGCTGCCAATAAATGAGACTTCATGGACATCTGGACTTTTCAAATCCCAAAGGTCCCTTACAATCCTGGGCATATCTGGCAAAAGGATGATGATAGGTCATCTCCTGGGGAAAAGAAAGACAAATCATAAAAGACATCCCCAAATGTAGGCACAAACTCACAAGTGGCGTCTCACTATACAAGATCCTAGGAGATCAGTGACCCTGATCCTCTAGAATGTGTTTCACAGAATTGCATCTTTTATGTATTTTGGGGCTTTTCTGGCATCATGTTTCCTTTCTTAAAATATGGTGAATATTAAAGATGACTCAAAAGATAAGATCATGCAAGCTATTCAATGTCTACAAAAGATACACACAGTAAATACTGATTAATTAAAATTAGCAAAATACAAAAAAGAAAAGAAAAAAGTAAATATAGTTCCATTGAATTAGTCAAAAGCTCAGCCTGATCCTTGAGGGACTGAGCCTGAAAGAAACTAGGCAAAAGGTAAATAGAAATTTTCATTGAAAAATGAGAATATAATTTATTATTCTCACATTACAGATTGTCCAAGGATTGTACTCACTGTTACCATGAAGGTAGTTAGGATACATGAAAAACAAATAAATTTGAGCCAACAAAAGGTTATATGAACTGCTTTGTTAATTGGATCTATTTTTAAGACAACATTAAGCAAGGGTTACTAATTTATTTCCAGAGTAGAAAAAGGATTTATTTATCTTCAATAATCATATTAACAAGTCATCTTTTTCTAGACATAGGATATGCTATTCCAAAAGATAATTCCTGTAGTTTCTGGTCACTATGTGGACATATGTACTAGGAGTAAGTTGGATGTCAGTGTCAGTAGTTTCCTCTGTCTTTCTGGGAATTCCATATTCATCAGGCTGCCCTTGCTGGTGGAACATTCACTTATTGACAGTTCCCATGTCCCTCCTTCTGTCTTTGATGATCTCCTATCAATTCAAGTAGAGGAAGCTATCATAAGAGAGGGCAAGAAAGACAGCTACCTACAGTTTTTATAGAAAGGTAAGGCCTGATTGTCTCTGGACAGGGGAAGACCTGGGAGTGAAAGATTAGCGGTATAAAACCCAATCCTCTTCCTCTCCTAAGAATCATGGGGCTCATTTCATGCATACAAGAACAAGATGGCAAGCTGTTGTTAAAATGATATTGATGGCCTCTAATTTTGGACACACACTGAAATATAAGTCCACAAAGAACACAGATTCAAAGCTGATTGTTCACATAATGCTATCTAGTTTTATGTGCAGGTAGCCTGCATGTTAAGAATTGTCGGCCAGACAAGCAGGAATTTTTCTAATATAATATTTAGTTTAAGCATCTCAGTTTGATAAGACTATTTGGATTTTAGATTCAAGTTTATAAGAATATCGTTTCTTTTATAGAAAACACATCCTTTTGGAGTTCATGAAAATGATTTCTTATGGATTGGTTGGGTAAGGAAGGACAATTATGATTTTTTAATATAGATTTTATTTCTTTTTGTTACATTTTAAGTAATAAGTTGTCTCCCTCCCAACCCTGCATTAGAGAATTAGAGATCAACATTTGACATGTATATATAACATATATATATGTACACACACATATATGTGAAACCATAAAATGCATATTTCACTATATCAGTTCTTTCTCTGGAGACAGATAGCATCTTCCTTTATAAATCATTTGTAGTTGATTTGAATATTCATATTACTCAGAATAGTTTAGTCATTTACAGTTTCTCTGAACAATATTGCTGATAGTTTATACTTTTTCTTGGTTCTGTTTATTTTTCATTCTTCATTATGTCATGCAAGTCTTTCCATTTATTTCTTGTTTTGTTTTGTTTTGTTTTGTTTTGTTTTGTTTTGTTTTGTTTTGTTTTAAACCCTTAACTTCTGTGTATTGACTTATAGGTGGAAGATTGGTAAGGGTAGGCAAAGGGGGTCAAGTGACTTGCCCAGGATCACACAGCTGGGAAGTGTCTGAGGTCGGATTTGAACCTAGGACCTCCTATCTCTAGGCCTGACTCTCAATCCACTGAGCCACCCAGCTGCCCCTCTATTTATTTCTAAATTCAATCTGCTTATCATTTTGTATAGCACAGTAGTATTCCATTACATTCATACACCACTACTTGTTTAACTATTCCCCAATTGAAGGGCATTCCCTCAATGTCTAGTTCTTTCACCACCACAAAGAGAGCTGCTATTAATATTTTAGAACACAAGGGTTATTTTCCTTTTTCCCTGATCACTTTAGGAAATACACCTAACACCAACATTGATAGATAAAGGGTATATGTATTTTTTTTTTACTTCTTTGACCATAATTCCAGATTACTCTCTAATATGGTTAGACCAGTTCACAATTCCGTCAACATTGTATTAGCTTTCCAATTTTTCCAAATCCCCTCCAGCATATGCAACTTTCTCCTATCATTTTAGGCAATCTGATATAAATGTGAGATAGTACCTCAAAGTTTTTTGAATTTGCATTTCCCTAATCAATAGTTATTTAGATCATTTTTTCACAAGAATATATATATGTATATAGCTTTGATTTCTTCTTCCAAAAAGTACCTTTTATATACTTTTACCATTTATCAGTTGAATAATGTCTTATAGTCCTATAAATTTGAATCAGTTTTCTCTATATTTATGGTATAAGGCCTTTATCTAAGAAATTGCCTATAATTTCTTGCTCCTGACCATTTTTTTGCTTTCCTTCTAAATATGTCTACATTTATTTTATTTGTAGAAAACATTTTTAATTTAATGTCAGCAAAATGATCCATTTAAACCCCATGATGCTCATCTATCTCCTGTTAATTTATAAATTCTCTTATCCATAAATTTGAGGGGTAATATATTCTATGCTTTTCTAATTTACTTATATTTCCCTTTATGCCTAAGTCATGTATCTATTTTGACCTTATCTTAGTAAATGACACAAGGTATTGATCTGTATCTAGTTTATACCAGACTGTTTTCCAGTTTTCCTAGTAGTTTTTTTTTTTTAAACCCTTACTTTTCATCTTGTATTGGCTCCAAGGCAGAAGAGTGGTAAGGATAGGCAATGGGGGTTAAGTGACTTGCCCAGGGTCACACAGCTGGGAAGTGCCTGAGGCCGGATTTGAACCTAGGACCTCCCATCTCTAGGCCTGGTTCTCAATCCACTGAGCTGCCCCCTCCTAGTAGTTTGTTTTTTTTTTTAAGCCAATAGTGAGTTCTTATGCCAAAACCTTAAATCTTTATATTTATCAAATACAAGGTTACTATAATCATTTACTGCAATGTATATCTAATTCTATGCTGCTGATCCACCATATTATTTCTTAGTCAGTTTTAGATAGTTTTGATCATTTCCATCTTATAATACTATTTAAGATCTCATAATACTAAAATTCCTTCCTTTATATTTTTTCATTGATTCCTTTGACATTCTTGACCTCTTGTTCTTGCAAATAAGTTTTGTTATTTACCTCAATAAAGTAAGTTTCAGCAGTTTAATTGGAATGGCATTGAATAATTAGATTGATTAAGGTAGTATTGTCAATTTTTAAAATTATATTGGCTTGGACTACTCATGAACAATGACATTTCTCCATTTATTTAAATCTGGCTTTATTTGTATAAAAAGTATTTTATAGTTAATACTGCTCTTATAGTTCCTGGGTTTGTCTTTGCAGGTATATGTCTAGGTATTTTATACTGCCTATGGTTACTTTTTTTTCTTTTTTTTTTTGCCTATGTTTACTTTTAATGAAATATACCTTACTATCTTTTTTTTCAGGGCTCATTTGATGATATATAAAAAATGCTAATGATAATTCTTGGTTTATTTTGTATACTGCTACCTTGTTAAAATTTTTAGTTGATTTCATAGGATTTTCCAAATATATCATCATATCATCTATGGAAATATAGTTTTATTTCAATATTGCCCATTTTAGTTCTTTAAGCTTCTTTTTCCCCCTTTTATTACTATTGCTAGCATTTCTAGTATAATATTGAATAATATTGGTGATAATGGGAATGCTTGTTTCACTCTTGATTTTATTGTGAATGCTTCTAGCTTATCCCCATTACAGATAATGTTTGCTGATGATTTTAGGTAGATATTTCTTATCATTTTAATGAAAAATCCATTTGTACCTATGCTTTCAAGCATTTTGAGTAGGAATGTGTTTTTCTGCATCTAGTCTTGAATTCCTGGTATAAATTACCCATTGTAAAATTTCTGTGATATATTGTTATTAGTATTTTATTTTGGATTTTTACATCAATATTCATGAGTGGAATTGACCTATAATTTTCTACCTCTGTTTTTGCTCTTCCTGGTTTAGGTATTAGTGCCATATTTGTTTCATGAGGGGAGTTTGCTGGACTCCTTTGCCCATTATTGCAAATAATTTATTTAATATTAGTGTTAGTTGATCTTTAAATGTTTGGTAGAATTCATTTGTAAACCCTTCTGCTCCTGATGCTTTCTTTCCCCCCTTAGGAAACTCATTTATAGCCTCAGTTTATTTTGCTTAAAAAAAAAAGGTATATTTAGATATTCTATTTCTTCTCATGTAGATCTGGGTAGTTTTATTTTTGGGAGTATTTCTCCATTTCACTTACTTTGTTATGTTTATTGGCATATCATTGGGCAAAATAAATCCTAATAATTGCTTTAACTTCTTCATTTAGTGGTATATTCAGCCTTTTATTTTCTATATTAGTGATTTGGTTTTCTTCTCTGTCTTTTTTTAAATTATATTAACCAATGGTTTATCTATTTTTTTTCATGAAATCATCTCCTAATTTTATTTATTTCAATAATTTTATTAATTCAGTTTTATTAGTCTCATCTTTCATTTTCAGTATTTCCAATTTGGTATTTAAATGGAGATGTTTAATTTGCTCTTTTTCTAGTTTTTTAAATTGCATACTCATTTAATTGATCCGGTCTTTCTCTCTTTCATGGATATAAGCATCAATACAAATTTTATATATTATACATATATGTAAAATATAAATTTTCCTTTGATTATTATTTTTGGTGTATTCTATATGTTTTGGTATGTTGCCTCATCATTATCCTTGTCTTCAATAAAAGTATTTATTGTTTCTCTGATGTTTTCTTTGACCTACTCATTCTTCGTGATTAAGTTACTTAGTCTCCCATTGATTTTTTTTTTAAACCCTTGTACTTTCGGTGTATTGTCTCATAGGTGGAAGATTGGTAAGGGTAGGCAATGGGGGTCAAGTGACTTGCCCAGGGTCACACAGCTGGGAAGTGGCTGAGGCTGGGTTTGAACATAGGACCTCCTGTCTCTACGCCTGGCTCTCACTCCACTGAGCTACCCAGCTGCCCTCCCATTGATTTTTAATTTCTGTTTCCATAGTCCTTTGTATAATTTTTATTGCATTATGATCTGAAAGGGATGCATTTAATAATTCTGCTTTTCTACATTTGAACATAATTTTTATGGTCTAATATATGGTCAATTTTAATAAAGATACCTTGTACCACTGAGAAAAAAAGAATCATTTTTCTTCCCATTCAGTTCTTCCCAGATGTCTATCATATCTAGCTTATCTAAGATTCATCTCCTTGACTTCTTTCTTATTTATTTTTGGTTAGATTTTCTAATTCTGAAAGGAGAAGATTGAAGTCAAATTTGTGATTTCATTAATGTGCAGAGGTTTATCAGGGAGTTTCTAACAATGCCTACTTTGTAATCTGTAGTCTTGGAGTACTGTCTGAGGATTCCAAGAGCTTAAGTGACTGATCTAGAGTAACATAATTCATATTTGTCCAGAGTAAGACCTGATCCCAGATCTACTGTCTCCCTAGCTAGCTCTCTCTGTTGACTATGCCCTGCTTCTTCAATCTCTATAAAATATGGAATTCAAGTGTTGGACTTTCATGACAATACATGGTTTTAGTAAATTTTTGTAGGGAAAGACTAAACCAGTAATTTCATGGTAAAGGGAATTTCTAGTGAAGAAACTCCTTCTGACAAAGCATTTTTTCCCTTGCTCTACAAAGAAGAGAGTTGTTGGGATATTAAGAGGTTCAGTGCTTTCCCAAGGTCATTCATCCAGTATGTGTGTATATATATATCAGAGGTGGGCTTTGAATCCATCTTTTCCTATGTTCTAGGTCAACTTTCTCCACATCCTACCATGCTGCCTTACACTCCCTCACCTTATTAAGCTGGAAGTATGTTCTTTTTCTCCTAGAAAATGCAACGGAATCAGGGCTCCTTGGTGACTTTAAAAATGTTGTTCCCTTAGCTCAGCATACCCTTTCAAAGACTTAGATGACTCATCTCTGCTGGGGCTGCTGTCCTAAAGCCAACCTCAGCCCCAAGGCAAGAGTCTGCAGGTATTTACCTGTAAGTAGGTCAGGTCAAATCAGTGCGGACCTTGATGAGGTTTAGCACAAATTAACCTAATGAAACCTTGTAGGCACAGCTAGGGTTCAGGACAGCAGGTCTGAACTTACAGTAGTATCATTTCAAATCTTCCTGAGAAGAAAGACCTAGTGATTAATCCAACAAATGACAAAAACATGTAGAGAACACCATGTCAAACATCATGATTCAGTCATAGCCTGCTCCTTGTCTAAGGCTGGGTCAATGTTCACCGTGCCAAGAGAATCAATCTTTAAGAAGGTGGGGCTACTTGACATGGTAGGGATCAAAATGGACTATTTATAAAACCATTGAATTATCAACCTCCCCTGAGGTTGCATGGCATACAGGTAACTCCTGGTTCTTGGAGATCACAAAAGGGGAAGATCACCTATGACAAGTCATATCCCTCTTAATGGACTTTGAACTGAGGCCCAGGAAACTGTGTGATACAGTATATTTGGACACTGGCTCTGAAGAGCAATATTTTTGTTGTTGTTCAGACATTTTTGTTGTGTTTAATACTCTGAAACCCCATTTGGTGTATTCTTGGCAAAAATACTAAAATGGTTTTCCATTTCCTTCTCTAGCTCATTTTATAGATAAGAAAACGGAGGCAAAGATAGATAGATGGTATCATAGGTTGAGTTGGGTCTGGAGTGAGGAAAATTTGTCTTCCTGAATTAAAATCCAGCCTCACTTATTAGCTTTGTGACCTTGCTCCAGTCACTTGATCCTTTTGCCTCAGTTCCTGATCTATAAAACCAGCTGGAAAAGGAAATGGCAAACAATTCCAGTATCTCTGCCCAAAAAAAACCCAAATGGGGCAACAAAGAGTCAGACTGAAAAAAAAAAGAGTAGTGACTGAAAAATGACTGAACAACAACAACAACAACAACAAAAGCTGATTCAGGGTTAATCCTCTTAAACTGAAATCACTCAACAGCATCCACATCTCTCTTCAGAGCTAGTGCCCAATCCACTCTACTAACTGAAATAAGAACTAGGCTCAGATTCCTCTTCTGAGGCCTTCTATTTGTGAGACCTTGGGCAAGTCAGTCTCCTCATATGTAAGATGTTGAACTAAATGGAACCTGAGATGACTCACAGCTTGAAATTCATGATCTTTTTTTCTACTATGAGTGTCTATTATCTAAAGAACATTCTAGTTCTTTATAGAGCATCTCATCTCCAGAATGTTATCCATAATTGCCCCTGTGCTGACATTCTAGCTACTCTGGAATGTTTCCATTGCTGAGACATTAGATCAGGTTGGGCCTGCACAGAGATCCAGAGTAATAATTTATGGGACTCTCAGCTTATTATAAATCAGTTTCAAAGCATTTTTAATCCTGAAAGTAAGATGATTTGTCAAACTTTGTCTTTGTTTTCTCCCTTCATTCCCCCTCTTCTCCTCTTTGTCTCTTTCCCACTTCTCTTCCCATGAGTCTTTACAAACCTTTAAAGAACAAAAAGCAAAGTTTGCCAATATTTGCTATGAGTCCATAGGAATTAAATGGTTCCATTTGTTGTTTGGTAATCAGACTTTTTTTTTTCTTGACATGTTCTTCTCTTTGCTTTTACCTACTAGGCAGCCTGACAAGGATTAGGGTTGGTTTTCAGAAGAAGGAATTCATGAGGTGATTTTCACAAACCAGGGAAGTTGCTTAATATAACGTTCTAGAAATTGCCAAGTCTCCCTGTTGGGGTTTAATGACTTTAGAACACCCAGTGCTGCCTGGGGGCAGTTCAAGAGAGGAAAACATTGCTCAAGACTATTAGTGAAGGCAGGTGAAGAAAAAGAGAGACAGTGAACAGAAAGGTAAAGATCAGAGCATAACAAGAAATGACAACTTTAAGGTGTATTCATACCTCGTCTCCCAACCAGAACAGAAATTCCTTGAGGAAAGGAAAATTAGTTAGTCTAATTTTGTAGAGATCTACAGGGATCTATACACAAGCCAAAGGGGAAAAATGCCTTTGATTGACTGTACCATACCTAATAAATGTACCTTTCAATGGATACCCTTTCTTTATCATGTAAGACAACTACAACTTGAACCCGCACCCAAATTACTTCTTTTGGGAGTCCACTTCATGAGACTGAATGAATCACACTTCAAGGTTCTAATGAAAAGTCTCCCTTAATCAGTCAGTATTCTTAAGGGTTGAAGAGTCATAGCCAGGATGAGAAAAATAAGACTTTGCCCAAAGCATTACAATTTATTTAAAAAAAAAACAATTACCTTCCATCTTTGAATCAATACTCTTCATTGGTTTTAAGGCAGTAAGAACAGGGAATGAGGGTTAAGTGACTTGCCCAGGTTCACAAAGCTAGTTGTATCTGAGGCCAGACTTTAACCCAGGACCTCCCATCTCTAGGGTTGGCTCTCTATTCACTGAGCCACCCAGGTGCCTCCTAAAGCACTCACATTTAGAGAGTGCCACTATTGCTATCCCAGCATAGACGTTTTCTTCCAGTCAGTGGTACTGCAGGCAAGCTGTCCCTCTCTGATTCTCTACTTTGAACTTGTCCCAGGCACAAAGCTTCTTAGGTATAATTAATAGAGACAAAAGTAGTATCTTGGCCTCAGACAAGGAGCCACAAAACTTCAGTTAGTTAACAACTTCTCTCTTTCTGTGTGCTCAAAGTTGGCTACTTTGGTGGCACTAACTTACTACTATCAGGTTGCTTCTTGATATTTCTTAAAATATCAATCATTTGGGGTAGCTAGATGGCTCAGTGAATAGTCAGACCTGGAGATGGTTTGAGTTCAAATTAGACCTCAGATAATTTCCAAGCTATATGATTCCGAACAAGTCACCTCCAGTTACCCAAACTGTATCATTCTTCTTGCCTTGGAACCAGTACTTAGTATTGATTCTAAGAAAGAAGGAAAGGTTTAAAATACATATATATATATATATATATGTATATACACATATATATATGTATCACTGCATTTAAATGATTAGAATGTTGACTTCATGGGATGTGATATAAATAAATAAAAATAGCAATCAAAAGTAATAGTAATAATAATAGCTATTATTTTCGTACTTTTTTGAGGTATGCCAAAAATTTTATGTCATCTCATTTGATCTTTACAAGGATCCTGAGATGTAAATGTTGTTATTATCCACATTTTACAGAGTTTGAGAGGACCTTACATCTAGTAAATAACTCAGGTAGGATTCAAACTCGTGTCTTCATGCCTCTAAGTACATTACCACTCCACCTAGTTTCTTCTAAATGATCCAGGAGTTTGGACTCTGCATAGCCTTGGGTTCATATTTCATATCTGGCATGTAATAGTTGTGTGGCAATAGACAAATCACAAGTTAGTTGAACTTCAGCTCCCTAATTCATAAAATGCAAATAATAATATTGTAGCTCTTACCACACATGGATGCTATGAGGAACAATGGAGGCAAACTGTATCAATAGTATTAATATTATAGTTTCATTTCTCAAAACATTTTTATAATTTTCCCTTTAGACTTGTCACCAGAGCCAGTTTTTGAACCTCACGAGAAGACCTAGCTCATTATTTGTTACCATTCTTCATTTCTAAATGTATTTGTTTATTACTGACTTTTAATTAAGGTGAAAACAGATTATCCAGATGGATTACATATCTTATTTATGAGACTTAGATAGGAATGATTTTTTTGCTGTTTCACTGATTCTAATGTATCCTCAAAGATTTATTTGCCACCACAAAGAATATTCCAAAGAGAATATAGCAGATGGAACAATAGATAATTTCAAAATGGGAGTTTCAAAAGTGTTTTGACAATGACAGTGTCAACAGAATACTATAACGATCATGTATGTTAAAAATTTTAAAAAGACTCTCATTTCCCCATGCTACCCTACAATCACATCAGCTCTCTCTTCTCCAATTATATTAGTATTTTTTTTATTTTACATT
Source organism: Gracilinanus agilis (assembly GCF_016433145.1). Taxonomy (NCBI): domain Eukaryota; kingdom Metazoa; phylum Chordata; class Mammalia; order Didelphimorphia; family Didelphidae; genus Gracilinanus; species Gracilinanus agilis. The sequence continues at coordinate 428,844,012 of NC_058130.1, forward strand.
TTGTAATTTTCTCTAACTCTTGCTTGGTTTTAAAATCTTTCCTTTCCCAGAGATCTGACAAGTAAACTATTCTATGTTCACTTAACTTATTTATAGTTTCCCTCTATATATTCAAGTCATTCACCCATTCTGAATTTATCTTGGTGTAGGGTGTGAGATGTTGATCTAAACCTAACCTCTCCCATATTGTTTTCCAAATTTCCAAACAGTTTTTGTCAAATAGTGGATTTTTGTCCCAAAAGTTGGACTCTTTGGGTTTATCATACACTGTTTTGCTGATGTCAATTATATTAGTATTAATCTCTGACACCATCTGGTCATTTGGCCATTGTCTGTCCAATTCTAATCAAAAGAAAATACGTTTATAGGGTATAGAGTCATAAGAGAACTTAAGTGCCATTGAATTTAACCCTTTCTTTTTACAAAGGAAAAAAAAACATAACCTCTAGAAAGATGAGTGATTTTCCTTAGTAGCAAATGGTAAAGCTAATATTAAAATCCAAGTTTACTGATTCAGAATCTAATATTCTTTCTCCCACAGAATTTAAATAGTCACCTTCACCTATTACTATCAAGTGTAGAGGTATATAGCTACCCCCCAAACCAAATGATAATGTAGCCGTCATTGCTGAGACTCCTGCCTGACATGTAGTGCCTTGGTACACTTTGGGGGACCTCTCTCATCTCTGGCTTGAAGATCTTTGGCATTCTCTACCCTGGTGACCCAGTGACCAACTCCCCTTATAAGCATTAGAGCTTACAAGGATCAAAATAGAGAACAACTCTTTTCTTTCTTTTAATTTTATAGGTTAATGGACAGAAGAGAATGGACCTGGGTCCTGTGCCAGCATACAAGCTCAAAGGCCTGTCCAGATTCCATGACTTCCCTGGATATGACTTTAGCTCCTGAAGGAAAACTGGGCCTTTATTCTCCATGCTGGCATTTTATGCTGTAGCCTCCCTTTTTAAGCAGAATTGCTCTTTCCTCAGCAGCTCCCTTGTTTTCTATGTCATTCTTAGGTTTTGTGCCTGTAAAACTCCTGCCTCTGTAGAACCACTGTTCCTTTTAGCTCTTTATCTTTTAGTTTATTACTGTGTTAGTGATGGAGGTGGACCTTGGCATCTATCCCTGCTATCCTGTATAGAATACTCCTAGGCAGCTAGGTGGTAGAGGATAGGACTCATAGAAAGGAAGACTTGTATTTGGATCTTGCCTGAGACACTTATTAGCTAGGGGACCCTGAGTTGGTAGTGAGGATCAAATGAAATGTGTAATAAAAGGGAGGTGGCTATGTGAGTAGGAGCAGTAAAGAGGATAGAATCAGGCCAATCTTGAGGCTATAGAAATAGGGTAAGGGTGTGGAAGCAGCAGGGATCCTTCACCCACCTTGGCAGAGAGAATAGGTGAAATACTCTCCTGCTAATATACCCAAGCTCCTTTAACTTCAGGATTCTATAGCCCTGCCCTGAGAAGGAAGTCATTTCCTATTGGATAAACAATGAAGTCAAACAGGAAGAAAATATGGCACTTCCTGATCCAACTGTTAATGGTGCTGACCAGCTGTAGCCTTTAGAATGTCCAGACAGCTGTCCTTACTTGACCCTAGATGAAAGGTAGACAATGACTACAAGTTCTTAGGTTTAAAAGATGGTAGATTTATTTGATGATGAAATATTAGGTGAAAGGGAATTGATAAGAGGGTTAGGTAATCTAAGAACTTTAAACAGCTAACCACACTAAACTAGGTTTGAGATGTTGAAGGTATTCTTGTGAAGCTGAGGATAAGAATGCTGAAGCAGATTTAAACTCTAATGTGCTTCTCTGCTGACCCAGGGCTGGCAGGCCCTGGGTCAGTATGGTGTTGTCTTGTTCGTTAATATATATAAATATTTTTCTCTCTAAAGGATGGATAGATTTGCTAGATGTGTTGCTAATAATTGGCCTGCAGTGTTAGTTTAAGTCTACCTGCACAAGTATGCTAAACCCATGTTCCAGCTCCTTCAAACCTGGGTCCCAAACCCAAAAGGGTAGAGGGAAAAGTGACCAAGTCAGGGGTCTGAGAGCTCTTTATATACCCTGCCTTCAAAATGTTAGGCTGGCACAAGCCACTGTCTCATGTAAGGTTCAATATTCTAACTTCCAGCTTGCCCCATGAAACATGGCTATATGATTTTACATACTACAGATGACATGAAAAATACTTTGTGAATCTTAAAAAACTATATAAATTCAAGTTACTATTATTCTTCCACATGTCTTTATAATGTAATATATGCTTCCCTCCTTTTGAAAGCTCCTTTGTACATTGGGTATATAGTTTCTATGTGTCTAGACAAAAGGATCTTAATATGCTATGGGAATTTGGTTGAACCATTCAAAGAGATCTGTTTTCAACTCCATAGAAGCTCATAGTGAAGCAGTTCTATATGCTTCTTTTCTTTTCAGTGTCCAGGCAATTGATCTGTTGCTTGCACCACCACCTAACAAGTTATGTGGTTTGCAAGGGCACCCTTATTTTCTTGTCTTTGCATTATATATGTTTATCCAGGGCAGATAGACTGGATTATTCAAATGATCCCAATGTTATCTCATGAAATTTCTCCACAAATGGGGGGAACAAAGATAGAGCTGAATGCCATTCAGCTCTCTGGCCTCTTCCCTAAGGAAAAGGAAGACTTTTAGAGGTGCTCCAAATGAATTTGAGCCCATTACTGCTACTGAATCAATAACAAGATCGCATCTGAGTAAAAATCAAAGCAAGCAAAAATTAATTCACTTTCCTTTTGCAGGTATTACTTAAATGGTGGATATCAAAGGTAGTGAAATAGCAAGAATCTCTGGTCTGAAAACTCTATGTTCCTAAATAAGACAACCACATTTGACAATCATGATATCTGTCCCCATCATGGTGGTTATTGAAAAAAGCAATTATATTTTGACCATAGATATTTGCTCAATGGGAACAATTCTATTTATAATTATTGTCCCAAGAATAATCTCCTTGCATTAAGCCAGATAACTTTAATCTGGCCAGTCAAACAGGTATCTACTATTAGCCTTGTGGTTGGTGATCTGTGCAAATAAACTGAAAAAAAGGTAGGAAATTAGTGAAAGTTTGAAGAAGGCGAAATTATGCTACCTTTGCTCTTCAATGACATTACTGATACAGTAATTTAAATGCCTTTGTTTTTGTTTTGTCTGAGGCTTCAGTCCTTGAATAATGATATACTGTGTGAGCATATGACTGACAAGGCTTGAGCAATGACATCATGCTCCCAGCCAAAACAAATACAGACAAAGGAATTAAAGACTTTCCATTTGAAATGCTCCATGTTGCACAAAGCCAATGGTATGAGTTAATTATGCTTTTCAGTTAAGCAGGTCTGAATGCTAGTGGATCCTTCAGATGACTCAACAACATAAAACTAACTAATAAATACCAATAGCAGAATAAGATTAATGCAAAAGAATATATCTCCAATTATATAATATTCCAAATAAGGCAGTAGGAAGATCAAAACAGAAACCAGGGGCCCAAAATCTAGCTTACTGTAGAAGCTGACAAGAAAAGATTTATAAGAAATAAAATTATATGATTTAGAAGTGGCAAGAACAAATCTATCCCCCGTGTGTGGTTAATCCAGTCCCAACAAAAGGAAGCAGTGTTTGGGGAGATTTAAAGTGATCTCTGCTTTAAGACCAAATAATGCTCTTCCATTTAGAGTTAGAATTGGAATGGGAGGCCATTAGGTAATTTTTTAAGGGAGGAAAGCATGTAGGCAAACTAGAATAAATCATTTAAACTGTGGTTCTGGATACCCTTATGTGAAATATGGTTAACATGATAAAGAGGTGATTTTAAGGATCTTCAAAATACAGGGGCAAACTTTCATTCCAAATCTTTTATCACATTTTCTAAAAGGAGAAAGCCACTCTCCCCCTTTCCCCACTCCAATATCCTTCTAGTTTCAGAAATTCTTCACTATGAAACCTAGGAAATAGGCAGTTAGATAACAAAATGGACAGGACATTGGATCCGGAAGGCAGAAGACATGAATCAAAATCTTACTTCAGATGCTTACTACTTGTGTGAATCAAGTCATCACTTAACCTTCCTTACCTTCATTTTTTTTTCATTTATAAAGTAGGGAAAATAACATTTCAAAAAGGTGTTGTAAGCATCAAGAGATACATACATACACTTATACATATACATATATGTTATATATATACACATATATAGTAATTTTCAATTTAAAATGTAAAAAATGTAAGTGATCTTGATGATGAAGTGTCCTTCTTTTTAGAGTTTATAAATGTTAAGTAATTCATGTTAAGTGGTGATCACACCTATAAAGACAAGGGAGATAACATCAAACAAATCATTAAGGAGGTTATTCCTAAGTATTTCATTCAGGTTAAATAAAATCAAACTGGGAGTTGGATGACACAACTTTAAAAATGATTGTCTCAGATAAATCATTTAACCTTTGTAGTATAAATACTTTTGCAAGAAGCCATTTTTGGACCAGGATAGTTGCCAGTTGCTGAGTTGGAACACAGAATGCAGGGGTGAGATGAATTGGCTTGAGACCAAAAAGTCTGTTAAGATGAGCGTATAAAAGGAGAGAGACCCCTAGCTTCAGGGTCTCAATCTGGAGATATGGTGGGAAGGTAGGCATCTCAGGATTGTCTCTTAGCTAGGTTACTTATATCTCATAGAATTAGTTACCTAAGCTGCTCATTGCTCATTTCAGTGCTAACAGCATCTGGCTTTAAAACATCATTATCAACAATATACAAATCTGCTAAATATCAACAAGAAGATCAACTCAAATCAAATCATCTTTAACTGAAATAAACCATCAATTAATCAGAGTCAGACCTTAGGCCTGGCAAGGCAGTCTGCCTGGCAGGCTTCAGGAAATCAGCTTCTCCTGAAAACTTCAGAAGATTTAACATAACTTCATTAGTTAGACAGGGCTTAAGATTCATTCCTAATCGCTGTTTCCTCAATATTTAACCCATCCTTCACCTAACCTTGTTTATCATGTTTAAATAATTTATTATAGAGAAGCTGATACTGACCCGATCTGTACTGAACATTCCAAGGGGAAGTTGTCAGTTAACATTTCTCCTTTACATCACTAAAGTCATCCAAGAGTTTATTGATCTACTATGTATAGGATTAACAAATCACGGTCAGAAATGATATTCATAATAGTAGAGTTTATTCAGTTTGAATTCATCTTAAGAACTAAGTTCATATAGCACTGCCAGTTGAGGAAAATCATCTACCTACTCATTGGTCAGTTGTAAAAGGTGGAATCAATTGAGTGAAGTATCCTGTCAGCTGATTCATCACAAACCATAATCAGCTGCAGTCACTGAAGCTCATTTAAAGTAAACTCATTTACCATCTAAATAGGAGGTTTCCTCAGCAACTTCATCTACCTCCTTTTTACAGTGGGTCTTACTTTCCTTACCTGTAAAAATGAGATAGGTAGATAGCATGAATGCAATGTTCCTTCCAGTGCTAAGATTTGGTATCTTTGTGTTTGTGATTCAACAGACACCTATTCATAATATTATTTTTCTAGGACAAAATTATCTAAATCTTCAACTTTTTCAAGCATTGTAACATTAACAAACTTTATGACATTGGTAGCTCATTGTCTAATGATATTCAGATCCATTGAATTTAATTCATTGAGGAAGGGGAAACCATCAGGTTCTTTCAGAGAACAACCCAAAAATGTATACCAAATATTTAGTGAGATTAAGAGGTAGATAAGTCATATGCTCCAATTGTATCCAAGACATCTAAATAAAGAAGCCTAAGCATCCCCTCTGCTGAGTATTTAGAAGAACATGTACAAGAAGCACACATTATGAAAAGACCCATAGGCACTTTGGTGGTATCCTAGGGTAGCAACCAGAAGAGTGAAGGGACATGGCAGGAGGATTGGCTGAAAGAAGTGGGGATGTTTAGCTTGAAGAAAAGTCTTGGGGAAGCATGATAGCCATCTTCAAGTATCTTAAGTATCTAAATACCATCATATAGAAAAGGAATTAAACATGTTCTTTTTGAGAACAAAACTGGAAGCAATGGTAAAAATTGAAAAGAGTTAGATTTTGTTTTGATTTATATCAGTTGGGTTGCATAAACATTTATTAAGCACCTACTATGTTCCTATGCTTGTTTTAAGCACAACTGATTAAGACAAAAATTAAAATAATTCTTGCCCACAAGGAGCTTATATTCTATAGGCTGTCAGGAAGAAATTGAGGAAACAATAACATATCAATGTAGAAGGAGGCTGTTTAACCCATCTCCTCCCACAATCTCAGAAGAATACTGGCCTAACTAGATATTTCAAAAATTAAAGCAGAAGTGATAGTAAGTGATCTTTTTAGCCCAATATCACAAGTGTGACAGACAAGTAAGTAACCAGAGCAGGATCTATGGATCAGGGCTGAGACAAGATTAGGGAGTCTACTACCAAAGCTCCAAACCAAGTCATTGGTACAAGGACACCAGGAGCTGATATGAACTAGACAAGCAGTCTGGCAAGTATACCCCAAACCTGATCATGTAATCAGCCTCCCCCTACAGCAGCAGAGAGGGTTCTCTCAGAGACTGAAAACAAGGAATCGGTATTCAGGCCCATAGTTAAGTCATCAGTATGAGTACAGCTGATTTCAGATTCAGCCCAACATCCGAAGTCAGTAGGGTAGGGTCTTCTAAAGGGACTTAAACAGAGTCTCCCAGAAATGGTAAGAATGCTGACACTCACCACCAAAAGCCAGAGATAGGCCAAAAATTGAGGAAAATTCAGAGTTTATTAAGGTCTCAACTCCCTGTCTAGGCCAGTAGTGAAGAATTCCCCAGAGGCCCTGTAAATAATTTCAATGTCCAGTCCCTGAATGTAGAAATGTCCAGACAGTTGTAGATGCAGTCTTCTGACAAAGAAATCAGCTCAACAACTCCAGAGGGGACTGGTATCACAGACAACCCCCAGATCTCTCATCTAAGCCAGAAATTCCAAATGGCCTAGAGCAGAAGGTTGAAAGAATGACATATAATAATAAGTGCCCAAGACATGAAGCTAGAAAAGAATATCTTCAAAATACCTTCAAGCAAAACTTCAAAGAAAAACACAGCTTGTATGCAAGATCAATTAGAATTCATCAAAGATATGTAAGAGTTGTCTTCAATTGTTTTTAAATTATATAAATAAAATGAGAGAAATAGAGGAAAGAATTAGAAAAAAATTGAGAGTTAGAGAGGATATAATTAGAAAGAACACAAACAGCTTTTTGCATTAGAGGTATAAAGCCTTACCCAAGAAACAGATTCATTATAAATTAGAATGGACCAAGTAGAACTTAATGAATCTATGATAAATAAAAAGTATATAGAGAGATATACATATATATCTACATAATATATGATATGTGAAGTGAAACAATTGAAAAATAGATGAAAATGTAAGATAGTTCATATATTTTTAAAGGCCTGGAAAATATATAGATAAAAGACCAAAAAAATAGACATCATCAAGAAATCATAAGGGTCAGCTAAGGAGGAAGTAGAAGAAGCAGAAGCAGAAGCAGAAGCAGAAGCAGAAGCAGAAGCAGAAGAAGAAGAAGAAGAAGAAGAAGAAGAAGAAGAAGAAGAAGAAGAAGAAGAAGAAGAAGAAGAAGAAGAAGAAGAAGAAGAAGAAGAAGAAGGAAGGAATAAAGAATCATAAAATAAAAATGTTCAGATTTCTAAGAAACAGAGGACTAAGTGAAAATCAGCTAGTTTCCTCCTAAAACAAACTCCAAATGAAAATTCCCAAGAAAATCATGGCTAAATGTCAGAGGACTTCAGCCAAAAACAAAAACATGGCAAGAAGCTACAAAAGTTCAAGTATTTAAAAAAAACTATAGTCACGATCATATAAGATTTAGCTGCTACATTGTAAAGGAGCAGAGGGCATAGAATATCATAATATATAGGTTTTATATTGATTTATATTGGTTTTATATACTGATTATAATCATTGGGGAGGGATGATCAAACAGAGGACTTCTAAAATTTTTGGATAAAAAAACAAAATTGGATGAATAAAAACTATTAAAAATAAGGATGAGATTAAAAAGGAACAAAGATATAGTAAATACAGGCAAGAAACCAGAAAATATTTTAAGGAGGTAATATTTTCACTCTAACGAATGAGGGAGAGAAGAAATAATTTTCATTATATTTAATAATCTTAAATGAAAAGAGTAAAGAGGGGCAAATAGTGAACAAAAAGATAAATCAGGAAAGGAATTTATTTTTTCATATAATCTAAATCTACTAGTAGAAGTCTATACAAATGAAGTAGTGGAAGTCATGGGCATCACTTGAACTTTACTTTGAATTAATACTCTGAAGTGAGCAGAAGTAGAATGATTTATACCATAAGAATGTTGCAAAAATGAACAATTTTAAAAGACTTAAGAATTCTGATCATTGTCATGATCATACATAATTCCAAAGAAACAATGATTTAGAATACTGCTTCTCTCCTGACAGAAAGGTAATGACTAGATTAGTAAAGTAATACATGCATTTTTGGATGATGTCATTGTGGAATTGAATTATTGTGACTATGCATATTTATTGCAGAGGGTTTGTTTGTTTGTGGGGGGTGAATTAGGCAGGAGGAAGAGAGAGTAGATACTCATTATTGGAAAAAATTATTTTAGAATTGGAAGAATTTTTTAATAGTGCTATCCCCAAATGGAATGTTATAGTCTACTTTGGGAAAGGTAGAAGGAGAAAAATAGGTTATATTAATTGGAGATTTTCAGACATGACAACTTTTCAGATATGTTGCACGAAGTTTTATTTTTATTGTTGTTATTTTTATAAATGGGTTGTATATTTGTAATGGCTCTTTACATGACAATCAAAATTAGAAATGAAGAAAGTATTTCCTTAATTAGGAAAGGCTAAATAAATTATAGCATGTTGATGTAATACGTATTAATATGTTACAGAATGCACAATTTTAGGGGATACTTGGAATGCCTTTATGAACTAGTTAAGCATAAAATAAGCAGAGCTAGACAATTTACAAAATGATAACATTATAGAGAAAAACAACTTTGAAAAACTTTCAAACTTCAAATAATACAAGGATTAACCATGAGTAACAAAGTATAAAGATGAAAGATGCCACTTACCTCATGACAGAAAGCTGATCAACTTAAAGTGCAGAGACATAAATTTTTGGATGGTTTTATTTTACCAGATAATGTACATGTTTATCAAAGGGCTTTTTAAATTGCTCAGTTGAGAAGGGGAGGATAATTAGAAGGGACATATTAATTTTGAAAATTTGAGACATTTGCAGCAGGAACACCAGTTAACAATCTACTGCAGTAATACGAGTGTGAACTTATTGGACATAGAGGACATGGGCATGGACATAGACAAATGATATCCTATAGATCTATTAAACTTAACTTATCCAAAACTGAACTTAGTATCCTTTCCCCAAATTGTCCTGTCTTCTAAACTTCCCTGTTACTGTGGAGAATATTGCCACACTCTCAGTCCCCCAAGCTCACAACCTAGATAACACTGTCAGCTCCTCACACTCTTTCTTTCAGCACCTTGCATATTGCTGAATGAGTGAATAAAGCATTTTTAAGCACTTAACTATTTGCAAGGCATTGGGTTAAGTGTAGAAGATACAAAAAGAAAAATAAAGTAGTCCTGCTCTCAAGAAGTCCACATTCTAATGGGGTAAGACATCACATGTGGAAGGTTTTAGCTGCAAGTTAGGTTGGGGCAAAGCATATAGTAATACTTCTTCTTTAATATGATTTCCATCATATAATTAAACCAATTTCTAATTTTTAAGCATTGACAGTCAAAGACTTTATTTTTTTCTCTCCTCATATGTAAACCATAGTTTGTATGGAATGAAAACAAAAATAAAACTTCAGTAATTCTTAGGAATTCTTAGGCTCAAAAAATGAGATTTACGAAATTCCATGAGAAGGAAACCATATTGGGTAACTAGAGTCCCATGTCCCATGGGATAATGACTCTTTGTTCTTCAACTCAGAGCATGTGAGGACTGAGAGAGAAGCATTATTATTATATTATGGATTATTTTGCTGGTTGTAAAAGAAGTTCAAAATGTAGTATGTAGTATGCCACAAAAATGTAGTATAGAGTTCAAATGTAGCATGTCTAGGAATATCTGCCATATCTTTCACCACACAGAGCTCCTACCACAGGCCACACTACTTGGGAGACCACCACAAGAGAGAAAGGGAGGTGCATTCCTGACTTCCTGAGAAGGACCCTTTGTCTCCTAAAAACAACAGCATGCAACGGATAGAGAAATGAACTTGTGGTCTAGGGACCTTAGTTCAAATTCAGCTTTAGAAATTTAACAGATTCATGATAACAGGGAAATCATATGGCTGTCTATCAGAGCCTTGTTTTCCTAAGGTAGAGGTGGGGAGTACTAGCTGATACCTAAGGTTGTACCCTACACCAAATCTAGTATCCTTTAAATGGCATTTGGGTGTAGTGAAAATATTACTTATTTCTTATACTATAGATAAAATAAGTTTTGGTTCAGAGGGATGTTGGTGTGGAGGGATCTCGCCAAACTGGCCTGGGAAACAAACCATTATCCATAAAATTCAAGTTGAAAATTAAATTTCAAATTCCACCCAATAACAATTCGGAAGAACTGATATTTGCCAAAAGCAAACTTTTCTGACACTCATCTTCTATATCTAATATGCTAAAAACCATTCACAGGATATTCTGAAAATGTTTTCTTCATTTAAATTAAAGATTTTAGTAGGGATTTTTGAGGCACGCAGCACTGGCTCCTTTAGGGACGTATCTTCTTTGGCAACTTGCACAGTATTCTAAGTAATGGTTCTGGTCCTTGTTGTCTGAGTACCTATTAAGCAGTGTATTCAATGTATCTACAAGCACAATGCATCTAACTCCAGGGGAAAGGATAGTGTCATGGTTTTATTTCTCAAGAGCTAGAACATTTAACCTACAACCTTACCACACATGCCAAGTATGTCATTATTTCAGGGGAACACACCCTGTTCCAGGTTGTTGCTCAAAGATTTTAAAAGACTGATAAAAGGCAAACTGATTACTTGTTTGCTTGTTGAAGGAATGGATTCAGCTTAACACATTTCTGGAAACTGCTGACTACATTTTAATTTTTAATTGCTTCCAAAATATTTGTAACTCAAGTGAACACCTATAGATAAAGAAAAGACATTGTTCCGTAAATGAATTAATTAGGTTTTGTTTAATTGCTGTAGCTTGTAATTAATCACTTAATGTTAGGTATAGACACTTGTAACAAATTGGGACGAACAAGTAGAACCAGCAAAGGGTGAAGAAGAGTGCATTTTGCCAAAACTATAACCCAACAAAACCAACAAATTTGTTTCTTGTAAATTAAGTAATTCCTCAGAAATATTAATATAATGAACTAGGTATGCGCAACTTCCTTTTCTAACGTCAGATTTTTTTTTAATAAATAGCTTCATACCCCTTACATATCAAATCACATTCTGGTGAATTAAGTGTGGATGAAATAGATCAACAGTGGTAGTTTTAAATTTTCTTTGAAAATACATGTGAAAATGATTTGGTTGAGAGAAGGAAGCATGTAGAGAGGCATATTTGGAAGGTTTCAAAATTCCAAACATTAGCATATCAATAAGTCTCTTCTGAGTCTCCAGGGCACAAGTACCTTGTCCTCTGGTTGGGTGTCCAATGATGCAGAGTGGGCTGCTGAAGAGTGTACCCAGGGTCCTAATTTTCAGAAACTTGGCAGCAATAATCTTTGAAAATCAGTAGTTTTATCCCACTGGGCAGCTAGATGGCACAATGGATAGAACAATGAATCTGAGTTCAAATGTTGTCTCAGACACTGATGAGAATGTGACCCTAGGCAAGTCAGTTGGCCTCTGTCTTCCTCAGTTTCCTCACCTGTTAAATGGGGATAATAACATCTACCTTACTGGATTATTATAAGGATCAAATGAAATAATATTTCTATAATGCTTAATATGGTTCCTGGCACAAAGAGCTTAAAAAGTGTTTATTCCCTACTTCTCTCCTTCCACCTAAAACTAAAACTGAATACACCCATTTTTACAAAGCTTAATTCTAAAATGGAAAAATGAGCACATCATGGCACAGAGGTCTATTTACTCTGGGCAGAATTTTCTGTGTTCTACATTCAGGGTGGAGTTGAAGGGGCCATTTTAGTCTAAAAGGAACACCTATCTATCCATAGATCTTTCTCATAGTTTCAGATTGCAATGAATAGACTCAGGCTTGGCTTCAGGTAGAGAGAGTGGATAAAAATGGCAATCTTACTTATTTGAGGGGCTACATAGATATGATATTTCACTACCTTCCCACCCTAAGACAGAGAAAGAGAGAAAGAGAGAAGGGGGGTGGGGTTGGGGGAGAGGGGGGGAGAGAGAGAGAGAGAGAGAGAGAGAGAGAGAGAGAGAGAGAGAGAGAGAGAGAGAGAGAGAGAGAGAGA